>NC_084550.2:34867500-35180000 GCF_033978685.3 Nerophis lumbriciformis | reverse complement strand
ACTTATTCATTTACCCTATTTTCCGGACCATAGGGCGCACCGGATTATAAAGCGCACTGCCGATGTATGGCCTATTTTCGATCTTTTTTCATATATAAGGCGCACCGGATTATAGGGCGCATTAAAGGGGTCTTATTATTTATTTTTTTTCAAAATGTTGCATAGATGATGTTTTACAGATCATCTTTAAGTCGCTTTGTGACAGTCGCTAACTTCAGTTGATTTATTTTGGAAAACCTTGTTACATTGTTTAATGCATCCATCACAACAAAATTAGGCATAATGTGTTAATTCCACGACTGTATATATCGGTATCGGTCATACTTGCCAACCTTGAGACCTCCGATTTCGGGAGGTGGGGGGCGGGGGGCGTGGTCAGGGGTATGGCGGGGCGTGGTTAAGAGGGGAGGAGTATATTGACAGCTAGAATTCACCAAGTCAAGTATTTTATACATAAATATATATATATATATATATATATATATATATATATATATATATATATATATATATATAAATATATATATCTACATCCTGAAAATGTGCAAACAAAACTGTGTTTAGATAATTGATACTTCAAACTTGCATAAATAAATCTTAAGGAATATAACATAACTTGGCTTCTGAGAGCTTCAAAATGTAATGAATAAAATGCTAAAGTTGTTGACAAACAAGCAATTATTTTAATAATTAAATATGGTCATTTTAAATGAATTATGATCATTTAAAATTAATTATTTAAAATATGTTTATTTTAATGTATAATTCTATGGCTGGATGTAATAAGGAGTCAGAAAAAATACAAATAAAAATACAACAAATTTTGATGTTTTTAGCAAAATATAGTAAAAATGTATTTTGTTTTTGTTTTTTTTAATTCGTAAATATATTTATTTTTAGGTAAGATAAACATAATAATACAATTCATCTTGTCGTAGGCAGATATTTACATATATCCGAATTTAAGTGTTACTTCTTTTATTTCATAATCATATTACAAAACAGCTAGTGTTTTTCTTCCAATTGTGGTATTTTGGTTGTCTGCAAAAACTGTGTGCTTAACCTTGAGTGAGGAATGTAAGAAAGAGAGATACTCCTTTCTCTTATCTAGCCTTATGTCCAGGTGCAGAGGACAATGGGCATGTGTTTTGGCTGGAGGGACAAGACTGCGAGGGTGGGAGAGAGAGAGACTTAAGAGGGGAGAGGGTTTTTCGGGGGGGGGGGCAGACCATCTTGGCGGCGCGATTGAATGTTCTATGCTGGACTAGTCTCAATGTATATGCAAAGCTTTGCAAATATATTACAAAATACCTATTCTGTCTCTGGTGGTTTTTCTACTCGGCTTTAAGTGTCGTAAAGAGCTTGGGAGCGACTTGTGACTTGAATTTCCTGGGAGGAACAACTGGTCCAAACGCAACAATCTCTAGTATGGATGATTTAGTTCTTGTCACCCTGTTGTCTTCCCGTCTGAAAAAAGGCTGTCCTCACTCAGGTCCGCATGGAGCTGGAGGGGGCGTGGCCTCCAGCTCCGCCTGAAAATCGGGAGATTTTCGGGAGAATATTTGTCCCAGGAGGTTTTCGGGTGAGGCGCTGAATTTCGTGAGTCTCCCGGAAAATTCGGGAGGGTTGGCAAGTATGGTATCGGTTGATATCGGAATCGGTAATTAAGAGTTGGACAATATCGGATATCGGCAAAAAAGCCGTAAGTTCAAGACTTACGGTCATTTAAAAACAGCACTGCTCATCATAATGGCGGCTACAGTTTTGATGTTAAAGGTCTAAAAAAAGTGATGTAAATCGTACGGCAGGCCGGATTGAAAATCTTAATGAGCCGCATGTCGCCCGCGGGTTGTATTTTGCCACGGTCTGTTTTAGGTTTTGGTCTCCAGCAGCCTGGCCAATCAGAGCAGGTCATTAGCGCTTCAAAAAGTAGTGCTGCTCCTTGCTCAAGGTCTGCTTTCCCTGCTCTGCAAGGCAAATGTACTTCCTGTTTGATAGCAGCAGACTCCTCACACAGTAAGAAAAGGACAAAGATACTGCAGCATTATAAGAGAAGCAAGCCAACAGAAGAGAGAAAGAGAGAGTGCATTTGATTATAGTTTGCTGCCAAGGTTAGTGAAAGCTGTCTGACATTTCAACAAGAATCACTTTCAATACAGACATAATGTCTGGGTTGTTTTTCTGCAGAAAACGTGTGGTTTGACCAAGCGAAGGTCAGGTTTACATACTGGAGCACACAAAGTGGATGAGTTCATTACAAAAGAAAAGGAGTCATCAGCGGCTGAGTTGGCTTAAAGGGGAACTGCACTTTTTTTTGGAACGTTGCCTATCATTAACGATCTTTATAAGAGATGAGAAAACATGTTGTTGTTTGTTTTGCATTCTCATTTATAATAGTAGGCTCATTCTAGGCGGCTAGCAATGGTGTTAATGGGAATAATCTAGTCTGCCATTACATCAGTCTAAAAATGCATCCAAAAAGTGCCAACAAAAACTCCTTTTTACATGTTTTGACCTGAATATTAACCAAGTGTTAGCGATATTGCTATTATAAGCGCTAACTACAAAACCTAAAACCAGTGAAGTTGTCACGTTTGTCATGACTTGGTCCTGGGTGTTTGCTTTTCCGGGATGCAACGGAAAGTTGGCTCGGGTGAGACGGAAATGTAAGTACATAATTTTATTTTTATAATTACTAAAACAAAAATAAGTAAACAAAAGGCGCGCACAATGGCGGAGAACAAACTATGAAACCAAAAAGACTATAAACATGGAACAAAAACTTACTTTGGCATGGGACATGAAGCATGATCTAAGAGGATGAAGAGTGTGTAGAGCATAAGTGTGGGATGTCGTCAGCATGACAAACTGAAAACAATGAACTTAAATACTATAGACATGATTAACGAAAACAGGTGCGTGACTCAAAACGTGAAACAGGTGCGTGACGTGACAGGTGAAAACTAATGGTTGCTATGGTGACAAAACAAAAGTGCACAAAAAGTCCAAAAACAAAACCGAACATGACTAAAACAAAAACATGATCACACAGACATGACAATGTTGTGTAAATGGTAATAAAAACAGAATACAATGATTTGCAAATCCTTTTCAACTTATATTCAACTGAATAGACTGCAAAGACAAGGTACTTAATGTTTGATCTGGAAAACGTTGTTATTTTTTGCAAATATTAGCTCATTTGGAATTTGATGCCTGCAACATGTTTCAAAAAAGCTGGCACAAGTGGCAAAAAAGACTGAGAAAGTTGAGGAATGCTCATCAAACACTTATTTGGAACATCCCACGGGTGAACAGGCTAATTGGGAACAGGTGGGTTCCATGATTGGGTATAAAAGTAGATTCCAGGAAATGCTCAGTCATTCACAAACAAGGACGGGGCGAGGGTCACCACTTTGTGAACAAATGCATGGGCAAAAATGTTTTAAGAACAACATTTTTCAACCAGCAATTGCAAGGAATTCAGGGATTTCACCATCTACGGTCTGTAATATCATCAAAAGGTTCAGAGAATCTGGAGAAATCACTGCACGTAAGCAGCAAAGCTGAAAACCAACATTGAATGACCGTGACATTCGATCCCTCAGGCGGTACTGCATCAAAAACCGACAACAGTATGTAAAGGATATCACCACATGGGCTCAGGAACACTTCAGAAAACCACTGACAGTAACTACAGTTGATCGCTACATGTGTAAGTGCAAGCTAAAACCGTACTATGCAAAGCGAAAGCCATTTATCAACAACACCCAGAAACGCCGCCGGCTTCTCTGGGTCTGAGCTCATATAAGATGGACTGATGCAAAGTGTAAAAGTGTTCTGTGGTCTGACGAGTGCACATTTCAAATAGTTTTTGGAAACGGTGGACGTGGTGTCCTCCGGACCAAAGAGGAAAAGAACCATCCGGACTGTTATAAGCGCAAAGTTGAAAAGGCAGCATGTGTGATGGTATGGGGGTGTATTAGTGCCCAAGACATGGGTAACTTACACATCTGTGAAGGCACCATTAATGCTGAAAGGTACATACAGGTTTAAGAGCAACATATGTTGCCATCCAAACAACGTTATCATGGACGCCCCTGCTTATTAATGCCAAGCCACGTGTTACAGCAGCATGGCTTCATAAAAGAGTGCGGGTACTAGACTGGCCTGCTTGTAGTCCAGACCTGTCTCCCATTTTAAAATGTGTGGCGCATTATGAATCGGGGTCCCCGGACTGTTGAACAACTTAAACTGTACATCAAGCAAGAATGGGAAATAATTCCACTTCAAAAATGTGACTCCTCAGTTCCCAAACGCTTTGTGAGTGATTACATTACATATATACTTACATCATGTACATATTACATGTTATTATGAATGTTACTACATGACATATATACTTACATTATGTATATATTACATGTTATTGTGAATGTTGCTACATTACATATATACTTACATCATGTATATATTACATGTTATTATGAATGTTACTACATTACATATATACTTACATCATGTATATATTACATGTTGTTATGAATGTTACTACATGACAAATATACTTACATCATGTATATATTACATTTTATTATGAATGTTAGTTTTTTTTCATTATTTTTTTTTCATTTATTTATTTCAGGAAATTACATAAAAGTACAAAGTTGACAACACATAATAATATAAATTAATATAGTACAAAAGGTAATGTATAGTATGTAATGCATGATTTTCCAGTTTTGCCTGAAAGGGAGTGAGAAGAAGATAATTGATTTAATCCCACCCCCAGTTCTCCATTCAGTGATTATTCACATGAGTTCACTGTTACTTTGTTCAAGGATTATAATACACATGTTGTATCATAGTGGCATTACCACAGGTAACAATAATTATTACACTGTAACAATAATTTGTATCAACAATGTAGGAATAATGAATATACCAACAATGGTAATAGACAACATAGCAATAATAGTAAGGAAACATTGAGCACATGTTAACACTTTGAGACAGAGTACAACAGCAGGTCAAATTAAAGACCCTCATCTCTATGCTAATGTTACTACATTACAAATATACTTACATCATGTATATATTACATGTTATTATGAATGTTACTACATGACATATATACTTACATCATGTATATATTACATGTTATTATGAATGTTAGTACATTGCATATATACTTACATCATGTATATATTACATGTTATTATGAATGTTACTACATTACATACGTATATACTTACATCATGTATATATTACATGTTATTATGAATGTTACTACATGACATATATACTTACATCATGTATATATTACATGCTATTATGAATGTTACTACATGACATATATACTTACATCATGTATATATTACATGTTATTATGAATGTTACTACATGACATATATACTTACATCATGTATATATTACATGTTATTATGAATGTTAGTACATTGCATATATACTTACATCATGTATATATTACATGTTATTATGAATGTTACTACATTACATACGTATATACTTACATCATGTATATATTACATGTTATTATGAATGTTACTACATGACATATATACTTACATCATGTATATATTACATGTTATTATGAATGTTACTACATGACATATATACTTACATCATGTATATATTACATGTTATTATGAATGTTAGTACATTACATATATACTTACATCATGTATATATTACATGTTATTATGAATGTTACTACATTACAAGTATACTTACATCATGTATATATTACATGTTATTATGAATGTTACTACATGACATATATACTTACATCATGTATATATTACATGTTATTATGAATGTTACTACATTACATATATACTTACATCATGTATATATTACATGTTATTATGAATGTTACGACATTACATATATACTTTCATCATGTATAACATGTTATTATGAATGTTACTACATTACATACAGTATATACTTACATCATGTATATATTACATGTTATTATGAATGTTACGACATTACATATTTCCTTACATCATGTATAACACGTTATGAAAGTTACTACATTACATATATACTTATATCATGTATATATTACATGTTATTATGAATGTTACTGCATGACATATATACTTACATCATGTATATATTACATGTTATTATGAATGTTACTACATTACATATATACTTACATCATGTATATATTACATGTTATTATGAATGTTACTACATTACATATATACTTACATCATGTATATATTACATGTTATTATGAATGTTACTACATAACATATATACTTACATCATGTATATATTACATGTTATTATGAATGTTACTACATTACATATATACTTACATCATGTATATATTACATGTTATTAAGAATGTTACTACATTACATATATACTTACATCATGTGTATATTACATGTTATTATGAATGTTACTACATTACATATATACTTACATCATGTATATATTACATGTTATTATGAATGTTACGACATGACATATATACTTACATCATGTGTATATTACATGTTATGAATGTTACTACATTACATATATACTTACATCATGTATATATTACATGTTATTATGAATGTTACTACATTACACATATACTTACATCATGTATATATTACATGTTATTATGAATGTTACGACATTACATATATACTGACATCATGTGTATATTACATGTTATGAATGTTACCACATTACATATACACTTACATCATGTATATTTTACATGTTATTATGAATGTTACTACATTACATATATACTTACATCATGTATGTATTACATGTTTTTTGAATGTTACCACATTACACATATACTTACATCATGTATATATTGCATGTTATTATGAATGTTACCACATTACATATACACTTACATCATGTATATTTTACATGTTATTATGAATGTTACTACATTACATATATACTTACATCATGTACTGGATGTATTACATGTTATTATGAATGTTACTACATTACATATATACTTACGTCATGTATGTATTACATGTTTTTTGAATGTTACCACATTACACATATACTTACATCATGTATATATTGCATGTTATTATGAATGTTACCACATTACATATACACTTACATCATGTATATATTACATGTTATTATGAGTGTTACTACATCACATATATACTTACATCATGTAAATATTACATGTTATTATGAATGTTACTACATGACATATATACTTACATTATGTATATATTAAATATTATTATGAATGTTACTACATTACATATATACTTATATCATGTGTATATTATGTCATTATGAATCTTACATTACATATATACTTACATCATGTATGTATTACACGTTATTATGAATGTAACATTACATATATACTTACATCATGTAAATATTACATGTTATTATGAATGTTGCTACATTACATATATACTTACATCATGTATATATTACATGTTATTATGAATGTTACGACATTACATATACACTTGCATCATGTATATATTACATGTTATTATGAATGTTACTACATTACATATATACTTACATCATGTATATATTACACGTTATTATGAATGTTGCTACATGACATATATACTTACATCATGTATATATTACATGTTATTATGAATGTTAGTACATTGCATATATACTTACATCATGTATATATTACATGTTATTATGAATGTTACTACATTACATATTACTTACATCATGTATATATTACATGTTATTATGAATGTTACTACATAACATATATACTTACATCATGTATATATTACATGTTATTATGAATGTTACTACATTACATATATACTTACATCATGTATATATTACATGTTATTATGAATGTTACTACATTACATATTACTTACATCATGTATATATTACATGTTATTATGAATGTTACTACATTACATATATACTTACATCATGTATATATTACACGTTATTATGAATGTTGCTACATGACATATATACTTACATCATGTATATATTACATGTTATTATGAATGTTAGTACATTGCATATATACTTACATCATGTATATATTACATGTTATTATGAATGTTACTACATTACATATTACTTACATCATGTATATATTACATGTTATTATGAATGTTACTACATAACATATATACTTACATCATGTATATATTACATGTTATTATGAATGTTACTACATTACATATATACTTACATCATGTATATATTACATGTTATTAAGAATGTTACTACATTACATATATACTTACATCATGTGTATATTACATGTTATTATGAATATTACGACATTACAAATATACTTACATCATGTGTATATTACATGTTATTATGAATGTTACGACATTACATATATACTTATATGCATATAGGAGCACTTTATAGGCTAAAAAGAGTGATTCTCATTGACTCCATTGTTAGCTGACTTTTGCTAAAGTTTGTTTACAAGTTAGAATGCATAAAAAAAAATACATAAGGTTTATGAATGATTGGCAAAATTCTAAAAAAAAAAGAAGCAGTTTTTGTGTAATAATTCAGAAAGGTTTTAGTCACCATGAAGCGGTCTGAAGGGTAGCTTAATATCAGGCTGCCTGTTCCGCCACTGGACCGTCAGTCCAACTTCTCCCCGAGGCTTAGAGTTCCATCCTGTGACAAGATGACAGCTCTGTGATCGCGGTGTCAGGCAGCGGCAGAGTGTCTCATTACTTGTTTAAAGCCGCATCCCCTAGGTGTGAAATTACATTTCGGCCCCAGATCCTCTCCGGCGGGACACAGCCTGGAGAGGAGTGACTCAGGAAGAGGACTTAGCTGGCAAGTAACACTCCTCTCTTCTGTCTGTCCCAGACTCTGAGCTGCGTGAACCCCGACAACGAGAACAGCCCCGAGATCGCCGTCAAGGTGCTCAACTGCGACACCATCACCCAGGTGAAGGAGAAGATCCTGGACGCGGTCTACAAGAACATGCCCTGCTCTCAGCGGCCCCGGGCTGCGGACATGGACCTGGGTGAGGCTGACGTCATCCACACAAGTTTGAGTTTCTACAAGACTTGTGCGGGTTTCCTACTAAAAATAGACGACCGTACATCGAAAATCCAGAAAAGTGCGTGGTCAAAGGTTTACATACACTTGTAAAGAACATAATGTCTACAACTCTTATTTTTTTGTGATAGAGTGATTGGAGCACATACTTGTTGGTCACAAAAACATTCATGAAGTTTGGTTCTTTTATGAATTTATTATGGGTCTACTGAAAATGTGAGCAACTGTGCTGGGTCAAAAGTATACATAATAATAATAATAATAATATTTGCTTACATGTCCCTTGGCAAGTTTCACTGCAATAAGGCGCTTTTGGTAGCCATCCACAAGCTTCTGCTTGAATGTTTGACCACTCCTCTTGACAGAATTGGTGCAGTTCATCAAAATGTTTTGGTTTTCTGACATGGACTTGTTTCTTCAGCATTGTCCACACTTAGCCGCAGGGTTCAAAGCGTAGGAAAAAGTAGCATCTTGCGGTCCTTAATTTACAATACCACTCATACATATTTCCAGATTGTTTTTTTATGTTAGTGTTGCACACCACAATACGTTTTAGAGGCAAAGCTAATCATCTGGGGCAGGGGTGTCAAACTCAAATACAGAGTGGGCCAGAATGTAAAACTGAACAAAGCCGCGGGCCGAAGTTGAACAAATTAACCTTTTAATAGGGACCCAAACAAATTTTGCATTGAATATTGAACAAGCAAGGCTTATATAACTTTATAGTGACATGCAAAATCCAGTTTCAAATAATAAAAAAAATATCAATGGCATATCAAATACAATTTAGATAAAAATTGAATGCCTCTTTTCTATTTGCAGCCTTCTGAGGTAAATATCAACATTAACTTTTTCCACAGGCTAATAAATTAGAAAATAAAATAACAATGAATAAACCAACCATTCAAGACTTTAAACTGCTCAGTTTGCAATACACTGATCTAATCTGATGAAGCCTGATACCTGCCATCTTTTCTTGGATGCTAGTTCATTAATGTCGGGGCTCTTTGAGCTGAGGCAACCTTCATTATCGAACGAAGTTGTTCATCAGTCATTTTATCTCGTAGTCCACCCGGACCACAGTCTTGGGGGCGTGCTTTAAAAGCACTGCGTTTATCGTCCTCCACGAGCTGTCGTCACGTCTGCTTTTCATCCATTCCAACAACGTGCCGGCCCGATCACAAAATATGTGCGACTTCTGTACACACAAACACGTGAATGCAACGCATACTTGGCCAACATTGATACAGGTTACACTGACGGTGCCCGTATAAATAACTTTAACACTGTTAGAAATATGCGCCACACTGTGAACCCACACCAAACAAGAATGACAAACACATTTCGGGAGACACACGCACAGTGTGGCGCATATTTCTAACAGTGTTAAAGTTTTTTATACGAGCACTGGGCCAGCATTCGCTGGACTGGGTGAAAAGCGGACGTGACGATTTTTGGGAGGGGCACTGAAATTTGAGAGACTCTTGGGAGGGTTGGCAAGTATGAGAATTAGCGGTTAATGCGGTGTTACCGTGGCACCGCGGCTGAATATAATCAGCAAAATTCAGCGGGCCAGCTCTAGTGTTAATTTGATATCGCCTCAAGGGCCAAGTGAAATTACACGGCAGGCCAAATTTGGCCCGCGGGCCAGAGTTTGACACCCATGATCTGGGGGAACTTGTGGTGCATAAAATAGCAAAACTCAGCAACTGCTGTGATGCAAAAGGGAAAATAAGTGGACTTAAAAATTGGACAAGGTGAGTCCACGAGGAGCGGAAGGCGACACATTCTTTATTGACGTGTTCCCCCTACAGAGTGGCGGCAGGGCAGGACGGCTCGCGTGGTCCTTCAGGACGAAGACATCACCACCAAGATCGAGGGCGACTGGAAGAGGCTCAACACGCTGCTGCACTACCAGGTGGGCAAGAAACCGTGCGCAGTCTTTGGCTCAAGCCTTTTAAAGGCCTACTGAAACCCACTACTACCGACCATGCAGTCTGATAGTTTATACATCAATGATGAAATCTTAACATTGCAACACATGCCAATACGATCGGGTTAGCTTACTAAAGTGAAATTTTAAATTTCGCGCGAAATATCCTGCTGAAAACGTCTCGGTATGATGACGTCAGCGCGTGACGTCACGGATTGTAGAGGACATTTTGGGACAGCATGGTGGCCAGCTATTAAGTCGTCTGTTTTCATCGCAAAATTCCACAGTATTCTGGACATCTGTGTTGGTGAATCTTTTGCAATTTGGTCAATGAACAATGGAGACAGCAAAGAAAAAAGCTGTAGGAGGGAAGCGGTGTATTGCGGCCGACGACAGCAACACAAACACAGCCGGTGTTTCATTGTTTACATTCCCGAAAGATGACAGTCAAGCTTTACCATTGGCCTGTGGAGAACTGGGACAACAGAGATCAGAAGGACTTTGAGTTGGATGCGCAGACGCGGTACCGTGAGTACGCATGCAGCTGCGGCTTCCAAACATTTGATCGCTTGCCCGTACGTGCGTGCCGCTATGTGCATGTCACGTACGTAACTTTGGGGACTTTGGGGAAATATATGTGCTGTATGAACTTTGGGGAGGTGAACGGTACATTGGGCTGTGGGATTGAGTGTGTTGTGCAGGTGTTTGAGTTGTATTGGCGGGTTATATGGACGGGAGGGGGGAAGTGTTTGTTATGCGGGATTAATTTGTGGCATATTAAATATAAGCCTGGTTGTGTTGTGGCTAATAGAGTATATATATGTTTTGTGTTTATTTACTGTTTTAGTCATTCCCAGCTGAATATCAGGTCCCACCCGCCTCTCACAGCATCTTCCCTATCTGAATCGCTCCCACTGCCCTCTAGTCCTCCATTCTCACTTTCCTCATCCACGAATCTTTCATCCTCGCTCAAATTAATGGGGAAATCGTCGCTTTCTCTGTCCGAATCGCTCTTGCTGCTGGTGGCCATGATTGTAAACAATGTGCGGATGTGAGGAGCTCCACAACCTGTGACGTCACGCGCATATCGTCTGCTACTTCCGGTACAGGCAAGGCTTTTTTATCAGCGACCAAAAGTTGCGAACTTTATCGTCGATGTTCTCTACTAAATCCTTTCAGCAAAAATATGGCAATATCGCGAAATGATCAAGTATGACACATAGAATGGACCTGCTATCCCCGTTTAAATAAAAAAATCGCATTTCAGTAGGCCTTTAATGAGCTGCTCAAGGGCATCACGACCACAGAATACGAACACTAACCAGCTTCGTGCTGAACTTGCATATATTCACAGCACTTCACTTTTTCCACATTTATGTTACAGCTTTTTTCCAGAATAGAATACATTCTTTTTTTGTCCTCAAAATTCTACACACGAATACCCCATAATGACAATGTAAAAGTTTTTTTAAGAAATGACATGTACATAACTATTCAGACGCTTTGCTAAATACTTTGTTGATGCACATTTGGCAGGAAGTCTTTTTGAATACGATGCCACAAGCTGGGCACACCTATTTTTGGGCACTTTCTCTCATTCCTCTTTGCAGCACCTCTCAAGCGCCATCAGGTTGGATGAGAAGTGTTTTCATCCAGGATGTCTCTGTACATTGCTGCATTCATCTTTCCCTTTATCCTGACTAGTTCCCAGATAAAAGCACCCCCACAGCATGAGACTGCCACCACCATGCTCCACTTTTTGGCCTGGTGATGAGTGGTGCCTGGTTTCCACCAAACATGATGCCTGGCATTCACGCCAAAGACTTCAATCTTTGTCTCATCAGACCAGAGGATTTAGTTTCTCATGGTTCCAGATCATGTCCAACCAACTGAATTTACCACAGGTGGACTCCGATGAAGCTGTAGGAACATCTCATGGATGATCAGTTGAAACAGGATGCACCTGAGATCACTTATGAGCTGCATGGCAAAGGCTGGGAATACTTATGTACATGGGATTTCGTAGTTTTTTATTTGTAATAAATTTGCAAACATTTTTAAAAACTACTTTTTTACATTGTCATAATGGGGTATTGTGTGTAGAATTTTGAGGACAAAAACATTTTGGAATAAGGCTGTAACATAAGAAAATGTGTAAAAAGTCAAGCACTGGGAATACTTATATACATGGGATTTCTTAGTTTGTTATTTTTAAAACATTTGCAAACATTTTTAAAAACTACTTTTATATAATATATAATATATAAGTATTCCCAGTATTCTAATATATTTTAAAACTACTTTTGTACATTGTCATAATGGGGTATTGTGTGTAGAATTTTGAGGACAACATTTTTTTTTTTTTTTTCCCATTTTGGAATCAGGCTGTAACATAAGAAAATGTGTAAAAACTCAAGCGCTGGGAATACATGGGATTTCTTAGTCTTTTATTTTTAATACATTTGCAAACATTTTTAAAAACTACTTTTTTACATTGTCATAATGGGGTACTGTGTGTAGAATTTTGAGGACAAAAACTCTTTTTTTTTTTTTCCCATTTTGGAATCAGGCTGTAACATAAGAAAATGTGTAAAATAGTCACGCGCTGGGAATACTTATATACATGAGATTTCTTAGTTGTTGTTTTTTTTATTCCTTTGCAAACATTTTTAAAAACTACTTTTTTACATTGTCATAATGGGGTATTTTGTATAGAATTTTGAGGACAAAAACATTTATTTTTTTCCATTTTGGAATAAGGCTGTAACATAAGAAAATGTGTAAAAAGTCAAGTGCTGGGAATACTTATATACATGGGATTTCTTAGTTTTTTATTTTTAATACATTTGCAAACATTTTTAAAAACTACTTTTTTACATTGTCATAATAGGGTATTGTGTGTAGAATTTTGAGGACAAAAACATTTATTTTTTTCCATTTTGGAATAAGGCTGTAAAATAAGAAAATGTGTAAAAAGTCAAGCACTGGGAATACTTATATACATGTGATTTTTTATTTTTTTATTTTTAATAAATTTGCAAACATTTTTAAAAACTACTTTTTCCATTGTCATAAAGAATTCTAAGAACAATTTTTTTTTTTTTTTTTTTTTTCATTTGGGAATAAGGATGTAACATAACACATTTTTAATACATTTGCAAACATTTAAAAAAAATAACTTTTTTACATTGTCATTATGGGGTATTGCGGGTAGAATTTTGAGGACAAAACATTTATTTCTTTCCATTTTGGAATAAGGCTGTAACATAAGAAAATGTGTAAAAAGTCAAGCGCTGGGAATAATTATATACATGGGATTTCTTAGTTTGTTATTTTTAATACATTTGCAAACATTTTTAAAAAGTACTTTTTTACATTGTCATAATGGGGTATTGTGTGTAGAATTTTGAGGACGAAAACATTTTTTTTTTTCCATTTTGGAGTAAGGCTGTAACATAAGAAATTTTGTAAAAACTCAAGCGCTGGGAATAATTATATACATGGGATTTCTTAGTTTTTAATTTTTAATAGATTTGCAAAAATTCTAAAAACTACTTTTTTTACATTGTCATAATGGGGTATTGTGTGTAGAATTTTGAGGACAATAACTTTTATTTTTTTCCATTTTGGAATTAGGCTTTAGCATAAGAAAATGTGTAAAAAGTCAAGCGCTGGGAATACATATATACGTGGGATTTCTTAGTTTTTTATTTTTAATACATTTGCAAACATTTAAAAAAAAAACTTTTTTGCATTGTCATAATGGGGTATTGCATGTAGAATTTTGAGGACAAAACATTTATTTTTTTCCATTTTGGAATAAGGCTGTAACATAAGAAAATGTGTAAAAACTCATGCGCTGGGAATACTTATATACATGGGATTTCTTAGTTTTTTATTTTTAATACATTTGCAAACATTTAAAAAAATAACTTTTTTACATTGTCATTATGGGGTATTGCGGGTAGAATTTTGAGGACAAAACATTTATTTTTTTCCATTTTGGAATAAGGCTGTAACATAGGAAAATGTGTAAAAACTCAAGCGCTGGGAATACTTATATACATGGGATTTCTTAGTTTTTGATTTTTAATAGATTTGCAAAAATTCTAAAAACAACTTTTTTTACATTGTCATAATGGGGTATTGTGAGTAGAATTTTGAGGACAAAAACATTTATTTTTTTCCATTTTGGAATAAGGCTGTAACATAAGAAAATGTGTAAAAAGTCAAGCACTGGGAATACTTATATACATGGGATTTCTTAGTTTGTTATTTTTAATACATTTGCAAACATTTTAAAAAACGACTTTTTTACATTGTCATTATGGGGTATTGTGTGTAGAATTTTGAGGAACAAAACATGTATTTCTTTCCATTTTGGAATAAGGCTGTAACATAAAAAAATGTGTAAAAAGTCAAGCGCTGGGAATACTTACATACATGGGATTTTTTATTTTTTTGTTTTTAATAAATTTGCAAATATTTAAAAAAAAAACTTTTTTACATTGTCATAATGGGGTATTGCGTGTAGAATTTTGAGGACAAAACATTTTTTTTTTTCATTTTGGAATAAGGCTGTAACATAGGAAATTGTGTAAAAACTCAAGCGCTGGGAATACTTATATACATGGGATTTCTTAGTTTTTTATCTTTAAAAGATTTACAAAAATTCTAAAAACAACTTTTTTTACATTGTCATAATGGGGTAATGTGTGTAGAATTTTGAGGACAAAAACATTTATTTTTTTCCATTTTGGAATTAGGCTTTAACATAAGAAAATGTGTAAAACGTCAAGCGCTGGGAATACTTATATACATGGGATTTCTTAGTTTTTTATTTTTAATACATTTTCAAACATTTTTAAAAACTACTTTTTTACATTGTCATAATGGGGTATTGTGTGTAGAATTTTAAGGACAAAAACATTTATTTTTTCCCATTTTGGAATCAGGCTGTAACATAAGAAAATGTGTAAAATAGTCAAGCGCTGGGAATACTTATATACATGAGATTTTTTAGTTCTTGTTTTTTTATTCCTTTGCAAACATTTTTAAAAACTACTTTTTTACATTGTCATAATGGGGTATTGTGTGTAGAATTTTAAGGACAAAAATTTTTTTTTTTGTTTTTTTTCCATTTTGGAATCAGGCTGTAGCATAAGAAAATGTGTAAAAAGTCAAGCTCTGGGAATACTTATATACATGGGATTTCTTAGTTTTTTATTTTTAATACATTTGCAAACATTTTTAAAAACTACTTTTTTACATTGTCATAATGGGGTACTGTGTGTAGAATTTTGAGGTCAATAACTTTTATTTTTTTCCATTTTGGAATTAGGCTTTAACATAAGAAAATGTGTAAAAAGTCAAGCGCTGGGAATACATATATACGTGGGATTTCTTAGTTTTTTATTTTTAATACATTTGCAAACATTTAAAAAAAAAACTTTTTTGCATTGTCATAATGGGGTATTGCATGTAGAATTTTGAGGACAAAACATTTATTTTTTTCCATTTTGGAATAAGGCTGTAACATAAGAAAATGTGTAAAAACTCAAGCGCTGGGAATACTTATATACATGGGATTTCTTAGTTTTTTATTTTTAACACATTTGCAAACATTTAAAAAAATAACTTTTTTACATTATCATTATGGGGTATTGCGGGTGGAATTTTGAGGACAAAACATTTATTTTTTTCCATTTTGGAATAAGGCTGTAACATAGGAAAATGTGTAAAAACTCAAGCGCTGGGAATACTTATATACATGGGATTTCTTAGTTTTTGATTTTTAATAGATTTGCAAAAATTCTAAAAACAACTTTTTTTACATTGTCATAATGGGGTATTGTGAGTAGAATTTTGAGGACAAAAACATTTATTTTTTTCCATTTTGGAATAAGGCTGTAACATAAGAAAATGTGTAAAAAGTCAAGCGCTGGGAATACTTACATACATGGGATTTTTTATTTTTTTATTTTTAATAAATTTGCAAATATTTAAAAAAAAAACTTTTTTACATTGTCATAATGGGGTATTGCGTGTAGAATTTTGAGGACAAAACATTTTTTTTTTTTCATTTTGGAATAAGGCTGTAACATAGGAAATTGTGTAAAAACTCAAGCGCTGGGAATACTTATATACATGGGATTTCTTAGTTTTTTATTTTTAAAAGATTTACAAAAATTCTAAAAACAACTTTTTTTACATTGTCATAATGGGGTATTGTGTGTAGAATTTTGAGGACAAAAACATTTATTTTTTTCCATTTTGGAATTAGGCTTTAACATAAGAAAATGTGTAAAAAGTCAAGCGCTGGGAATACTTATATACATGGGATTTCTTAGTTTTTTATTTTTAATACATTTGCAAACATTTTTAAAAACTACTTTTTTACATTGTCATAATGGGGTATTGTGTGTAGAATTTTAAGGACAAAAACATTTATTTTTTCCCATTTTGGAATCAGGCTGTAACATAAGAAAATGTGTAAAATAGTCAAGCGCTGGGAATACTTATATACATGAGATTTTTTAGTTCTTGTTTTTTTATTCCTTTGCAAACATTTTTAAAAACTACTTTTTTACATTGTCATAATGGAGTATTGTGTGTAGAATTTTAAGGACAAAAATTTTTTTTTTTTTTTTTTTTTCCATTTTGGAATCAGGCTGTAGCATAAGAAAATGTGTAAAAAGTCAAGCGCTGGGAATACTTATATACATGGGATTTCTTAGTTTTTTATTTTTAATACATTTGCAAACATTTTTAAAAACTACTTTTTTACATTGTCATAATGGGGTACTGTGTGTAGAATTTTGAGGTCAAAAACTTTTTTTTTTTTTTCCCATTTTGGAATCAGGCTGTAACATAAGAAAATGTGTAAAATAGTCACGCGCTGGGAATACTTATATACATGAGATTTCTTAGTTGTTGTTTTTTTTATTCCTTTGCAAACATTTTTAAAAACTACTTTTTTACATTGTCATAATGGGGTATTTTGTATAGAATTTTGAGGACAAAAACATTTATTTTTTTCCATTTTGGAATAAGGCTGTAACATAAGAAAATGTGTAAAAAGTCAAGTGCTGGGAATACTTATATACATGGGATTCCTTAGTTTGTTATTTTTAATACATTTGCAAACATTTTTAAAAACTACTTTTTTACATTGTCATAATGGGGTATTGTGTGTAGAATTTTGAGGAACAAAACATGTATTTCTTTCCATTTTGGAATAAGGCTGTAACATAAGAAAATGTGTAAAAAGTCAAGTGCTGGGAATACTTATATACATGGGATTTCTTAGTTTTTTATTTTTAATACATTTGCAAACATTTTTAAAAACTACTTTTTTACATTGTCATAATGGGGTATTTTGTGTAGAATTTTGAGGACGAAAACATTTGTTTTTTTCCATTTTGGAAGAAGGCTGTAACATAAGAAAATGTGTAAAAAGTCAAGCGCTGGGAATACTTATATACATGGGATTTCTTAGTTTGTTATTTTTAATACATTTGCAAACATTTTTAAAAAGTACTTTTTTACATTGTCATAATGGGGTATTGTGTGTAGAATTTTGAGGACAAAAACATTTATTTTTTTCCATTTTGGAGTAAGGCTGTAACATAAGAAAATGTGTAAAAACTCAAGCGCTGGGAATACTTATATACATGGGATTTCTTAGTTTTTTATTTTTAATAGATTTGCAAAAATTCTAAAAACAACTTTTTTTACATTGTCATAATGGGGTATTGTGTGTAGAATTTTGAGGACAATAACTTTTATTTTTTTCCATTTTGGAATTAGGCTTTAACATAAGAAAATGTGTAAAAAGTCAAGCCCTGGGAATAGTTATATACGTGGGATTTCTTAGTTTTTTATGTTTAATACATTTGCAAACATTTAAAAAAAAAACTTTTTTGCATTGTCATAATGGGGTATTGCGTGTAGAATTTTGAGGACAAAACATTTATTTTTTTCCATTTTGGAATAAGGCTGTAACATAAGAAAATGTGTAAAAACTCAAGCGCTGGGAATACTTATATACATGGGATTCCTTAGTTTTTTATTTTTAATACATTTGCAAACATTTAAAAAAATAACTTTTTTACATTGTCGTTATGGGGTATTGCGTGTAGAATTTTGAGGACAAAACATTTATTTTTTTCCATTTTGGAATAAGGCTGTAACATAGGAAAATGTGTAAAAACTCAAGCGCTGGGAATACTTATATACATGGGATTTCTTAGTTTTTGATTTTTAATAGATTTGCAAAAATTCTAAAAACAACTTTTTTTACATTGTCATAATGGGGTATTGTGTGTAGAATTTTGAGGACAAAAACATTTAATTTTTTCCATTTTCGAATAAGGCTGTAACATAAGAAAATGTGTAAAAAGTCAAGCACTGGGAATACTTATATACATGGGATTTCTTAGTTTGTTATTTTTAATACATTTGCAAACATTTTAAAAAATGACTTTTTTACATTGTCATAATGGGGTATTGTGTGTAGAATTTTGAGGACAAAAACATTTATTTTTTTCCATTTTGGAGTAAGGCTGTAACATAAGAAAATGTGTAAAAACTCAAGCGCTGGGAATAATTATATGCATGGGATTTCTTAGTTTTTTATTTTTAATAGATTTGCAAAAATTCTAAAAAACAACTTTTTTTACATTGTCATAATGGGGTATTGTGTGTAGAATTTTGAGGACAATAACTTTTATTTTTTTCCATTTTGGAATTAGGCTTTAACATAAGAAAATGTGTAAAAAGTCAAGCGCTGGGAATAGTTATATACGTGGGATTTCTTAGTTTTTTATTTTTAATACATTTGCAAACATTTAAAAAAAAAACTTTTTGCATTGTCATAATGGGGTATTGCGTGTAGAATTTTGAGGACAAAACATTTATTTTTTTCCATTTTGGAATAAGGCTGTAACATAAGAAAATGTGTAAAAACTCAAGCGCTGGGAATACTTATATACATGGGATTTCTTAGTTTGTTATTTTTAATACATTTGCAAACATTTTAAAAAACGACTTTTTTACATTGTCATTATGGGGTATTGTGTGTAGAATTTTGAGGAACAAAACATGTATTTCTTTCCATTTTGGAATAAGGCTGTAACATAAGAAAATGTGTAAAAAGTCAAGCGCTGGGAATACTTACATACATGGGATTTTTTAGTTTTTTATTTTTAATACATTTGCAAACATTTTTAAAAACTACTTTTTTACATTGTCATAATGGGGTACTGTGTGTAGAATTTTGAGGTCAAAAACTTTTTTTTTTTTTTCCCATTTTGGAATCAGGCTGTAACATAAGAAAATGTGTAAAATAGTCACGCGCTGGGAATACTTATATACATGAGATTTCTTAGTTGTTGTTTTTTTTATTCCTTTGCAAACATTTTTAAAAACTACTTTTTTACATTGTCATAATGGGGTATTTTGTATAGAATTTTGAGGACAAAAACATTTATTTTTTTCCATTTTGGAATAAGGCTGTAACATAAGAAAATGTGTAAAAAGTCAAGTGCTGGGAATACTTATATACATGGGATTCCTTAGTTTGTTATTTTTAATACATTTGCAAACATTTTTAAAAACTACTTTTTTACATTGTCATAATGGGGTATTGTGTGTAGAATTTTGAGGAACAAAACATGTATTTCTTTCCATTTTGGAATAAGGCTGTAACATAAGAAAATGTGTAAAAAGTCAAGTGCTGGGAATACTTATATACATGGGATTTCTTAGTTTTTTATTTTTAATACATTTGCAAACATTTTTAAAAACTACTTTTTTACATTGTCATAATGGGGTATTTTGTGTAGAATTTTGAGGACGAAAACATTTGTTTTTTTCCATTTTGGAAGAAGGCTGTAACATAAGAAAATGTGTAAAAAGTCAAGCGCTGGGAATACTTATATACATGGGATTTCTTAGTTTGTTATTTTTAATACATTTGCAAACATTTTTAAAAAGTACTTTTTTACATTGTCATAATGGGGTATTGTGTGTAGAATTTTGAGGACAAAAACATTTATTTTTTTCCATTTTGGAGTAAGGCTGTAACATAAGAAAATGTGTAAAAACTCAAGCGCTGGGAATAATTATATACATGGGATTTCTTAGTTTTTTATTTTTAATAGATTTGCAAAAATTCTAAAAACAACTTTTTTTACATTGTCATAATGGGGTATTGTGTGTAGAATTTTGAAGACAATAACTTTTATTTTTTTCCATTTTGGAATTAGGCTTTAACATAAGAAAATGTGTAAAAAGTCAAGCCCTGGGAATAGTTATATACGTGGGATTTCTTAGTTTTTTATGTTTAATACATTTGCAAACATTTAAAAAAAAAACTTTTTTGCATTGTCATAATGGGGTATTGCGTGTAGAATTTTGAGGACAAAACATTTATTTTTTTCCATTTTGGAATAAGGCTGTAACATAAGAAAATGTGTAAAAACTCAAGCGCTGGGAATACTTATATACATGGGATTCCTTAGTTTTTTATTTTTAATACATTTGCAAACATTTAAAAAAATAACTTTTTTACATTGTCGTTATGGGGTATTGCGTGTAGAATTTTGAGGACAAAACATTTATTTTTTTCCATTTTGGAATAAGGCTGTAACATAGGAAAATGTGTAAAAACTCAAGCGCTGGGAATACTTATATACATGGGATTTCTTAGTTTTTGATTTTTAATAGATTTGCAAAAATTCTAAAAACAACTTTTTTTACATTGTCATAATGGGGTATTGTGTGTAGAATTTTGAGGACAAAAACATTTAATTTTTTCCATTTTCGAATAAGGCTGTAACATAAGAAAATGTGTAAAAAGTCAAGCACTGGGAATACTTATATACATGGGATTTCTTAGTTTGTTATTTTTAATACATTTGCAAACATTTTAAAAAACGACTTTTTTACATTGTCATAATGGGGTATTGTGTGTAGAATTTTGAGGACAAAAACATTTATTTTTTTCCATTTTGGAGTAAGGCTGTAACATAAGAAAATGTGTAAAAACTCAAGCGCTGGGAATAATTATATGCATGGGATTTCTTAGTTTTTTATTTTTAATAGATTTGCAAAAATTCTAAAAAACAACTTTTTTTACATTGTCATAATGGGGTATTGTGTGTAGAATTTTGAGGACAATAACTTTTATTTTTTTCCATTTTGGAATTAGGCTTTAACATAAGAAAATGTGTAAAAAGTCAAGCGCTGGGAATAGTTATATACGTGGGATTTCTTAGTTTTTTATTTTTAATACATTTGCAAACATTTAAAAAAAAAACTTTTTGCATTGTCATAATGGGGTATTGCGTGTAGAATTTTGAGGACAAAACATTTATTTTTTTCCATTTTGGAATAAGGCTGTAACATAAGAAAATGTGTAAAAACTCAAGCGCTGGGAATACTTATATACATGGGATTTCTTAGTTTGTTATTTTTAATACATTTGCAAACATTTTAAAAAACGACTTTTTTACATTGTCATTATGGGGTATTGTGTGTAGAATTTTGAGGAACAAAACATGTATTTCTTTCCATTTTGGAATAAGGCTGTAACATAAGAAAATGTGTAAAAAGTCAAGCGCTGGGAATACTTACATACATGGGATTTTTTAGTTTTTTATTTTTAATACATTTGCAAACATTTTTAAAAACTACTTTTTTACATTGTCATAATGGGGTACTGTGTGTAGAATTTTGAGGTCAAAAACTTTTTTTTTTTTTTCCCATTTTGGAATCAGGCTGTAACATAAGAAAATGTGTAAAATAGTCACGCGCTGGGAATACTTATATACATGAGATTTCTTAGTTGTTGTTTTTTTTATTCCTTTGCAAACATTTTTAAAAACTACTTTTTTACATTGTCATAATGGGGTATTTTGTATAGAATTTTGAGGACAAAAACATTTATTTTTTTCCATTTTGGAATAAGGCTGTAACATAAGAAAATGTGTAAAAAGTCAAGTGCTGGGAATACTTATATACATGGGATTCCTTAGTTTGTTATTTTTAATACATTTGCAAACATTTTTAAAAACTACTTTTTTACATTGTCATAATGGGGTATTGTGTGTAGAATTTTGAGGAACAAAACATGTATTTCTTTCCATTTTGGAATAAGGCTGTAACATAAGAAAATGTGTAAAAAGTCAAGTGCTGGGAATACTTATATACATGGGATTTCTTAGTTTTTTATTTTTAATACATTTGCAAACATTTTTAAAAACTACTTTTTTACATTGTCATAATGGGGTATTTTGTGTAGAATTTTGAGGACGAAAACATTTGTTTTTTTCCATTTTGGAAGAAGGCTGTAACATAAGAAAATGTGTAAAAAGTCAAGCGCTGGGAATACTTATATACATGGGATTTCTTAGTTTGTTATTTTTAATACATTTGCAAACATTTTTAAAAAGTACTTTTTTACATTGTCATAATGGGGTATTGTGTGTAGAATTTTGAGGACAAAAACATTTATTTTTTTCCATTTTGGAGTAAGGCTGTAACATAAGAAAATGTGTAAAAACTCAAGCGCTGGGAATAATTATATACATGGGATTTCTTAGTTTTTTATTTTTAATAGATTTGCAAAAATTCTAAAAACAACTTTTTTTACATTGTCATAATGGGGTATTGTGTGTAGAATTTTGAAGACAATAACTTTTATTTTTTTCCATTTTGGAATTAGGCTTTAACATAAGAAAATGTGTAAAAAGTCAAGCCCTGGGAATAGTTATATACGTGGGATTTCTTAATTTTTTATGTTTAATACATTTGCAAACATTTAAAAAAAAAACTTTTTTGCATTGTCATAATGGGGTATTGCGTGTAGAATTTTGAGGACAAAACATTTATTTTTTTCCATTTTGGAATAAGGCTGTAACATAAGAAAATGTGTAAAAACTCAAGCGCTGGGAATACTTATATACATGGGATTCCTTAGTTTTTTATTTTTAATACATTTGCAAACATTTAAAAAAATAACTTTTTTACATTGTCGTTATGGGGTATTGCGTGTAGAATTTTGAGGACAAAACATTTATTTTTTTCCATTTTGGAATAAGGCTGTAACATAGGAAAATGTGTAAAAACTCAAGCGCTGGGAATACTTATATACATGGGATTTCTTAGTTTTTGATTTTTAATAGATTTGCAAAAATTCTAAAAACAACTTTTTTTACATTGTCATAATGGGGTATTGTGTGTAGAATTTTGAGGACAAAAACATTTAATTTTTTCCATTTTCGAATAAGGCTGTAACATAAGAAAATGTGTAAAAAGTCAAGCACTGGGAATACTTATATACATGGGATTTCTTAGTTTGTTATTTTTAATACATTTGCAAACATTTTAAAAAACGACTTTTTTACATTGTCATAATGGGGTATTGTGTGTAGAATTTTGAGGACAAAAACATTTATTTTTTTCCATTTTGGAGTAAGGCTGTAACATAAGAAAATGTGTAAAAACTCAAGCGCTGGGAATAATTATATGCATGGGATTTCTTAGTTTTTTATTTTTAATAGATTTGCAAAAATTCTAAAAAACAACTTTTTTTACATTGTCATAATGGGGTATTGTGTGTAGAATTTTGAGGACAATAACTTTTATTTTTTTCCATTTTGGAATTAGGCTTTAACATAAGAAAATGTGTAAAAAGTCAAGCGCTGGGAATAGTTATATACGTGGGATTTCTTAGTTTTTTATTTTTAATACATTTGCAAACATTTAAAAAAAAAACTTTTTGCATTGTCATAATGGGGTATTGCGTGTAGAATTTTGAGGACAAAACATTTATTTTTTTCCATTTTGGAATAAGGCTGTAACATAAGAAAATGTGTAAAAACTCAAGCGCTGGGAATACTTATATACATGGGATTTCTTAGTTTGTTATTTTTAATACATTTGCAAACATTTTAAAAAACGACTTTTTTACATTGTCATTATGGGGTATTGTGTGTAGAATTTTGAGGAACAAAACATGTATTTCTTTCCATTTTGGAATAAGGCTGTAACATAAGAAAATGTGTAAAAAGTCAAGCGCTGGGAATACTTACATACATGGGATTTTTTAGTTTTTTATTTTTAATACATTTGCAAACATTTTTAAAAACTACTTTTTTACATTGTCATAATGGGGTACTGTGTGTAGAATTTTGAGGTCAAAAACTTTTTTTTTTTTTTTCCCATTTTGGAATCAGGCTGTAACATAAGAAAATGTGTAAAATAGTCACGCGCTGGGAATACTTATATACATGAGATTTCTTAGTTGTTGTTTTTTTTATTCCTTTGCAAACATTTTTAAAAACTACTTTTTTACATTGTCATAATGGGGTATTTTGTATAGAATTTTGAGGACAAAAACATTTATTTTTTTCCATTTTGGAATAAGGCTGTAACATAAGAAAATGTGTAAAAAGTCAAGTGCTGGGAATACTTATATACATGGGATTCCTTAGTTTGTTATTTTTAATACATTTGCAAACATTTTTAAAAACTACTTTTTTACATTGTCATAATGGGGTATTGTGTGTAGAATTTTGAGGAACAAAACATGTATTTCTTTCCATTTTGGAATAAGGCTGTAACATAAGAAAATGTGTAAAAAGTCAAGTGCTGGGAATACTTATATACATGGGATTTCTTAGTTTTTTATTTTTAATACATTTGCAAACATTTTTAAAAACTACTTTTTTACATTGTCATAATGGGGTATTTTGTGTAGAATTTTGAGGACGAAAACATTTGTTTTTTTCTATTTTGGAAGAAGGCTGTAACATAAGAAAATGTGTAAAAAGTCAAGCGCTGGGAATACTTATATACATGGGATTTCTTAGTTTGTTATTTTTAATACATTTGCAAACATTTTTAAAAAGTACTTTTTTACATTGTCATAATGGGGTATTGTGTGTAGAATTTTGAGGACAAAAACATTTATTTTTTTCCATTTTGGAGTAAGGCTGTAACATAAGAAAATGTGTAAAAACTCAAGCGCTGGGAATAATTATATACATGGGATTTCTTAGTTTTTTATTTTTAATAGATTTGCAAAAATTCTAAAAACAACTTTTTTTACATTGTCATAATGGGGTATTGTGTGTAGAATTTTGAGGACAATAACTTTTATTTTTTTCCATTTTGGAATTAGGCTTTAACATAAGAAAATGTGTAAAAAGTCAAGCCCTGGGAATAGTTATATACGTGGGATTTCTTAGTTTTTTATGTTTAATACATTTGCAAACATTTAAAAAAAAAACTTTTTTGCATTGTCATAATGGGGTATTGCGTGTAGAATTTTGAGGACAAAACATTTATTTTTTTCCATTTTGGAATAAGGCTGTAACATAAGAAAATGTGTAAAAACTCAAGCGCTGGGAATACTTATATACATGGGATTCCTTAGTTTTTTATTTTTAATACATTTGCAAACATTTAAAAAAATAACTTTTTTACATTGTCGTTATGGGGTATTGCGTGTAGAATTTTGAGGACAAAACATTTATTTTTTTCCATTTTGGAATAAGGCTGTAACATAGGAAAATGTGTAAAAACTCAAGCGCTGGGAATACTTATATACATGGGATTTCTTAGTTTTTGATTTTTAATAGATTTGCAAAAATTCTAAAAACAACTTTTTTTACATTGTCATAATGGGGTATTGTGTGTAGAATTTTGAGGACAAAAACATTTAATTTTTTCCATTTTCGAATAAGGCTGTAACATAAGAAAATGTGTAAAAAGTCAAGCACTGGGAATACTTATATACATGGGATTTCTTAGTTTGTTATTTTTAATACATTTGCAAACATTTTAAAAAACGACTTTTTTACATTGTCATAATGGGGTATTGTGTGTAGAATTTTGAGGACAAAAACATTTATTTTTTTCCATTTTGGAGTAAGGCTGTAACATAAGAAAATGTGTAAAAACTCAAGCGCTGGGAATAATTATATGCATGGGATTTCTTAGTTTTTTATTTTTAATAGATTTGCAAAAATTCTAAAAAACAACTTTTTTTACATTGTCATAATGGGGTATTGTGTGTAGAATTTTGAGGACAATAACTTTTATTTTTTTCCATTTTGGAATTAGGCTTTAACATAAGAAAATGTGTAAAAAGTCAAGCGCTGGGAATAGTTATATACGTGGGATTTCTTAGTTTTTTATTTTTAATACATTTGCAAACATTTAAAAAAAAAACTTTTTTGCATTGTCATAATGGGGTATTGCGTGTAGAATTTTGAGGACAAAACATTTATTTTTTTCCATTTTGGAATAAGGCTGTAACATAAGAAAATGTGTAAAAACTCAAGCGCTGGGAATACTTATATACATGGGATTTCTTAGTTTGTTATTTTTAATACATTTGCAAACATTTTAAAAAACGACTTTTTTACATTGTCATTATGGGGTATTGTGTGTAGAATTTTGAGGAACAAAACATGTATTTCTTTCCATTTTGGAATAAGGCTGTAACATAAGAAAATGTGTAAAAAGTCAAGCGCTGGGAATACTTACATACATGGGATTTTTTAGTTTTTTATTTTTAATACATTTGCAAACATTTTTAAAAACTACTTTTTTACATTGTCATAATGGGGTATTTTGTATAGAATTTTGAGGACAAAAACATTTATTTTTTTCCATTTTGGAATCAGGCTGTAACATAAGAAAATGTGTAAAAAGTAAAGCGCTGGGAATACTTATATACATGGGATTTCTTAGTTTGTTATTTTTAATACATTTGCAAACATTTTAAAAAACGACTTTTTTACATTGTCATTATGGGGTATTGTGTGTCGAATTTTGAGGAACAAAACATGTATTTCTTTCCATTTTGGAATAAGGCTGTAACATAAAAAAATGTGTAAAAAGTCAAGCGCTGGGAATACTTACATACATGGGATTTTTTATTTTTTTGTTTTTAATAAATTTGCAAATATTTAAAAAAAAAACTTTTTTACATTGTCATAATGGGGTATTGCGTGTAGAATTTTGAGGACAAAACATTTTTTTTTTTCATTTTGGAATAAGGCTGTAACATAGGAAATTGTGTAAAAACTCAAGCGCTGGGAATACTTATATACATGGGATTTCTTAGTTTTTTATCTTTAAAAGATTTACAAAAATTCTAAAAACAACTTTTTTTACATTGTCATAATGGGGTAATGTGTGTAGAATTTTGAGGACAAAAACATTTATTTTTTTCCATTTTGGAATTAGGCTTTAACATAAGAAAATGTGTAAAACGTCAAGCGCTGGGAATACTTATATACATGGGATTTCTTAGTTTTTTATTTTTAATACATTTGCAAACATTTTTAAAAACTACTTTTTTACATTGTCATAATGGGGTATTGTGTGTAGAATTTTAAGGACAAAAACATTTATTTTTTCCCATTTTGGAATCAGGCTGTAACATAAGAAAATGTGTAAAATAGTCAAGCGCTGGGAATACTTATATACATGAGATTTTTTAGTTCTTGTTTTTTTATTCCTTTGCAAACATTTTTAAAAACTACTTTTTTACATTGTCATAATGGGGTATTGTGTGTAGAATTTTAAGGACAAAAATGTTTTTTTTTGTTTTTTTTCCATTTTGGAATCAGGCTGTAGCATAAGAAAATGTGTAAAAAGTCAAGCTCTGGGAATACTTATATACATGGGATTTCTTAGTTTTTTATTTTTAATACATTTGCAAACATTTTTAAAAACTACTTTTTTACATTGTCATAATGGGGTACTGTGTGTAGAATTTTGAGGTCAATAACTTTTATTTTTTTCCATTTTGGAATTAGGCTTTAACATAAGAAAATGTGTAAAAAGTCAAGCGCTGGGAATACATATATACGTGGGATTTCTTAGTTTTTTATTTTTAATACATTTGCAAACATTTAAAAAAAAAACTTTTTTGCATTGTCATAATGGGGTATTGCATGTAGAATTTTGAGGACAAAACATTTATTTTTTTCCATTTTGGAATAAGGCTGTAACATAAGAAAATGTGTAAAAACTCAAGCGCTGGGAATACTTATATACATGGGATTTCTTAGTTTTTTATTTTTAACACATTTGCAAACATTTAAAAAAATAACTTTTTTACATTGTCATTATGGGGTATTGCGGGTAGAATTTTGAGGACAAAACATTTATTTTTTTCCATTTTGGAATAAGGCTGTAACATAGGAAAATGTGTAAAAACTCAAGCGCTGGGAATACTTATATACATGGGATTTCTTAGTTTTTGATTTTTAATAGATTTGCAAAAATTCTAAAAACAACTTTTTTTACATTGTCATAATGGGGTATTGTGAGTAGAATTTTGAGGACAAAAACATTTATTTTTTTCCATTTTGGAATAAGGCTGTAACATAAGAAAATGTGTAAAAAGTCAAGCGCTGGGAATACTTACATACATGGGATTTTTTATTTTTTTATTTTTAATAAATTTGCAAATATTTAAAAAAAAAACTTTTTTACATTGTCATAATGGGGTATTGCGTGTAGAATTTTGAGGACAAAACATTTTTTTTTTTTCATTTTGGAATAAGGCTGTAACATAGGAAATTGTGTAAAAACTCAAGCGCTGGGAATACTTATATACATGGGATTTCTTAGTTTTTTATTTTTAAAAGATTTACAAAAATTCTAAAAACAACTTTTTTTACGTTGTCATAATGGGGTATTGTGTGTAGAATTTTGAGGACAAAAACATTTATTTTTTTCCATTTTGGAATTAGGCTTTAACATAAGAAAATGTGTAAAAAGTCAAGCGCTGGGAATACTTATATACATGGGATTTCTTAGTTTTTTATTTTTAATACATTTGCAAACATTTTTAAAAACTACTTTTTTACATTGTCATAATGGGGTATTGTGTGTAGAATTTTAAGGACAAAAACATTTATTTTTTCCCATTTTGGAATCAGGCTGTAACATAAGAAAATGTGTAAAATAGTCAAGCGCTGGGAATACTTATATACATGAGATTTTTTAGTTCTTGTTTTTTTATTCCTTTGCAAACATTTTTAAAAACTACTTTTTTACATTGTCATAATGGAGTATTGTGTGTAGAATTTTAAGGACAAATTTTTTTTTTTTTTTTTTTTTCCATTTTGGAATCAGGCTGTAGCATAAGAAAATGTGTAAAAAGTCAAGCGCTGGGAATACTTATATACATGGGATTTCTTAGTTTGTTATTTTTAATACATTTGCAAACATTTTAAAAAACGACTTTTTTACATTGTCATTATGGGGTATTGTGTGTAGAATTTTGAGGAACAAAACATGTATTTCTTTCCATTTTGGAATAAGGCTGTAACATAAGAAAATGTGTAAAAAGTCAAGCGCTGGGAATACTTACATACATGGGATTTTTTAGTTTTTTATTTTTAATACATTTGCAAACATTTTTAAAAACTACTTTTTTACATTGTCATAATGGGGTACTGTGTGTAGAATTTTGAGGTCAAAAACTTTTTTTTTTTTTTCCCATTTTGGAATCAGGCTGTAACATAAGAAAATGTGTAAAATAGTCACGCGCTGGGAATACTTATATACATGAGATTTCTTAGTTGTTGTTTTTTTTATTCCTTTGCAAACATTTTTAAAAACTACTTTTTTACATTGTCATAATGGGGTATTTTGTATAGAATTTTGAGGACAAAAACATTTATTTTTTTCCATTTTGGAATAAGGCTGTAACATAAGAAAATGTGTAAAAAGTCAAGTGCTGGGAATACTTATATACATGGGATTCCTTAGTTTGTTATTTTTAATACATTTGCAAACATTTTTAAAAACTACTTTTTTACATTGTCATAATGGGGTATTGTGTGTAGAATTTTGAGGAACAAAACATGTATTTCTTTCCATTTTGGAATAAGGCTGTAACATAAGAAAATGTGTAAAAAGTCAAGTGCTGGGAATACTTATATACATGGGATTTCTTAGTTTTTTATTTTTAATACATTTGCAAACATTTTTAAAAACTACTTTTTTACATTGTCATAATGGGGTATTTTGTGTAGAATTTTGAGGACGAAAACATTTGTTTTTTTCCATTTTGGAAGAAGGCTGTAACATAAGAAAATGTGTAAAAAGTCAAGCGCTGGGAATACTTATATACATGGGATTTCTTAGTTTGTTATTTTTAATACATTTGCAAACATTTTTAAAAAGTACTTTTTTACATTGTCATAATGGGGTATTGTGTGTAGAATTTTGAGGACAAAAACATTTATTTTTTTCCATTTTGGAGTAAGGCTGTAACATAAGAAAATGTGTAAAAACTCAAGCGCTGGGAATAATTATATACATGGGATTTCTTAGTTTTTTATTTTTAATAGATTTGCAAAAATTCTAAAAACAACTTTTTTTTACATTGTCATAATGGGGTATTGTGTGTAGAATTTTGAGGACAATAACTTTTATTTTTTTCCATTTTGGAATTAGGCTTTAACATAAGAAAATGTGTAAAAAGTCAAGCCCTGGGAATAGTTATATACGTGGGATTTCTTAGTTTTTTATGTTTAATACATTTGCAAACATTTAAAAAAAAAACTTTTTTGCATTGTCATAATGGGGTATTGCGTGTAGAATTTTGAGGACAAAACATTTATTTTTTTCCATTTTGGAATAAGGCTGTTACATAAGAAAATGTGTAAAAACTCAAGCGCTGGGAATACTTATATACATGGGATTCCTTAGTTTTTTATTTTTAATACATTTGCAAACATTTAAAAAAATAACTTTTTTACATTGTCGTTATGGGGTATTGCGTGTAGAATTTTGAGGACAAAACATTTATTTTTTTCCATTTTGGAATAAGGCTGTAACATAGGAAAATGTGTAAAAACTCAAGCGCTGGGAATACTTATATACATGGGATTTCTTAGTTTTTGATTTTTAATAGATTTGCAAAAATTCTAAAAACAACTTTTTTTACATTGTCATAATGGGGTATTGTGTGTAGAATTTTGAGGACAAAAACATTTAATTTTTTCCATTTTCGAATAAGGCTGTAACATAAGAAAATGTGTAAAAAGTCAAGCACTGGGAATACTTATATACATGGGATTTCTTAGTTTGTTATTTTTAATACATTTGCAAACATTTTAAAAAACGACTTTTTTACATTGTCATAATGGGGTATTGTGTGTAGAATTTTGAGGACAAAAACATTTATTTTTTTCCATTTTGGAGTAAGGCTGTAACATAAGAAAATGTGTAAAAACTCAAGCGCTGGGAATAATTATATGCATGGGATTTCTTAGTTTTTTATTTTTAATAGATTTGCAAAAATTCTAAAAAACAACTTTTTTTACATTGTCATAATGGGGTATTGTGTGTAGAATTTTGAGGACAATAACTTTTATTTTTTTCCATTTTGGAATTAGGCTTTAACATAAGAAAATGTGTAAAAAGTCAAGCGCTGGGAATAGTTATATACGTGGGATTTCTTAGTTTTTTATTTTTAATACATTTGCAAACATTTAAAAAAAAAACTTTTTTGCATTGTCATAATGGGGTATTGCGTGTAGAATTTTGAGGACAAAACATTTATTTTTTTCCATTTTGGAATAAGGCTGTAACATAAGAAAATGTGTAAAAACTCAAGCGCTGGGAATACTTATATACATGGGATTTCTTAGTTTGTTATTTTTAATACATTTGCAAACATTTTAAAAAACGACTTTTTTACATTGTCATTATGGGGTATTGTGTGTAGAATTTTGAGGAACAAAACATGTATTTCTTTCCATTTTGGAATAAGGCTGTAACATAAGAAAATGTGTAAAAAGTCAAGCGCTGGGAATACTTACATACATGGGATTTTTTATTTTTTTATTTTTAATACATTTGCAAACATTTTTAAAAACTACTTTTTTACATTGTCATAATGGGGTATTTTGTATAGAATTTTGAGGACAAAAACATTTATTTTTTTCCATTTTGGAATCAGGCTGTAACATAAGAAAATGTGTAAAAAGTCAAGCACTGGGAATACTTATATACATGGGATTTCTTAGTTTGTTATTTTTAATACATTTGCAAACATTTTAAAAAACGACTTTTTTACATTGTCATAATGGGGTATTGTGTGTAGAATTTTGAGGACAAAAACATTTATTTTTTTCCATTTTGGAGTAAGGCTGTAACATAAGAAAATGTGTAAAAACTCAAGCGCTGGGAATAATTATATGCATGGGATTTCTTAGTTTTTTATTTTTAATAGATTTGCAAAAATTCTAAAAAACAACTTTTTTTACATTGTCATAATGGGGTATTGTGTGTAGAATTTTGAGGACAATAACTTTTATTTTTTTCCATTTTGGAATTAGGCTTTAACATAAGAAAATGTGTAAAAAGTCAAGCGCTGGGAATAGTTATATACGTGGGATTTCTTAGTTTTTTATTTTTAATACATTTGCAAACATTTAAAAAAAAAACTTTTTTGCATTGTCATAATGGGGTATTGCGTGTAGAATTTTGAGGACAAAACATTTATTTTTTTCCATTTTGGAATAAGGCTGTAACATAAGAAAATGTGTAAAAACTCAAGCGCTGGGAATACTTATATACATGGGATTTCTTAGTTTGTTATTTTTAATACATTTGCAAACATTTTAAAAAACGACTTTTTTACATTGTCATTATGGGGTATTGTGTGTAGAATTTTGAGGAACAAAACATGTATTTCTTTCCATTTTGGAATAAGGCTGTAACATAAGAAAATGTGTAAAAAGTCAAGCGCTGGGAATACTTACATACATGGGATTTTTTAGTTTTTTATTTTTAATACATTTGCAAACATTTTTAAAAACTACTTTTTTACATTGTCATAATGGGGTACTGTGTGTAGAATTTTGAGGTCAAAAACTTTTTTTTTTTTTTCCCATTTTGGAATCAGGCTGTAACATAAGAAAATGTGTAAAATAGTCACGCGCTGGGAATACTTATATACATGAGATTTCTTAGTTGTTGTTTTTTTTATTCCTTTGCAAACATTTTTAAAAACTACTTTTTTACATTGTCATAATGGGGTATTTTGTATAGAATTTTGAGGACAAAAACATTTATTTTTTTCCATTTTGGAATAAGGCTGTAACATAAGAAAATGTGTAAAAAGTCAAGTGCTGGGAATACTTATATACATGGGATTCCTTAGTTTGTTATTTTTAATACATTTGCAAACATTTTTAAAAACTACTTTTTTACATTGTCATAATGGGGTATTGTGTGTAGAATTTTGAGGAACAAAACATGTATTTCTTTCCATTTTGGAATAAGGCTGTAACATAAGAAAATGTGTAAAAAGTCAAGTGCTGGGAATACTTATATACATGGGATTTCTTAGTTTTTTATTTTTAATACATTTGCAAACATTTTTAAAAACTACTTTTTTACATTGTCATAATGGGGTATTTTGTGTAGAATTTTGAGGACGAAAACATTTGTTTTTTTCCATTTTGGAAGAAGGCTGTAACATAAGAAAATGTGTAAAAAGTCAAGCGCTGGGAATACTTATATACATGGGATTTCTTAGTTTGTTATTTTTAATACATTTGCAAACATTTTTAAAAAGTACTTTTTTACATTGTCATAATGGGGTATTGTGTGTAGAATTTTGAGGACAAAAACATTTATTTTTTTCCATTTTGGAGTAAGGCTGTAACATAAGAAAATGTGTAAAAACTCAAGCGCTGGGAATAATTATATACATGGGATTTCTTAGTTTTTTATTTTTAATAGATTTGCAAAAATTCTAAAAACAACTTTTTTTACATTGTCATAATGGGGTATTGTGTGTAGAATTTTGAGGACAATAACTTTTATTTTTTTCCATTTTGGAATTAGGCTTTAACATAAGAAAATGTGTAAAAAGTCAAGCCCTGGGAATAGTTATATACGTGGGATTTCTTAGTTTTTTATGTTTAATACATTTGCAAACATTTAAAAAAAAAACTTTTTTGCATTGTCATAATGGGGTATTGCGTGTAGAATTTTGAGGACAAAACATTTATTTTTTTCCATTTTGGAATAAGGCTGTAACATAAGAAAATGTGTAAAAACTCAAGCGCTGGGAATACTTATATACATGGGATTCCTTAGTTTTTTATTTTTAATACATTTGCAAACATTTAAAAAAATAACTTTTTTACATTGTCGTTATGGGGTATTGCGTGTAGAATTTTGAGGACAAAACATTTATTTTTTTCCATTTTGGAATAAGGCTGTAACATAGGAAAATGTGTAAAAACTCAAGCGCTGGGAATACTTATATACATGGGATTTCTTAGTTTTTGATTTTTAATAGATTTGCAAAAATTCTAAAAACAACTTTTTTTACATTGTCATAATGGGGTATTGTGTGTAGAATTTTGAGGACAAAAACATTTAATTTTTTCCATTTTCGAATAAGGCTGTAACATAAGAAAATGTGTAAAAAGTCAAGCACTGGGAATACTTATATACATGGGATTTCTTAGTTTGTTATTTTTAATACATTTGCAAACATTTTAAAAAACGACTTTTTTACATTGTCATAATGGGGTATTGTGTGTAGAATTTTGAGGACAAAAACATTTATTTTTTTCCATTTTGGAGTAAGGCTGTAACATAAGAAAATGTGTAAAAACTCAAGCGCTGGGAATAATTATATGCATGGGATTTCTTAGTTTTTTATTTTTAATAGATTTGCAAAAATTCTAAAAAAACAACTTTTTTTACATTGTCATAATGGGGTATTGTGTGTAGAATTTTGAGGACAATAACTTTTATTTTTTTCCATTTTGGAATTAGGCTTTAACATAAGAAAATGTGTAAAAAGTCAAGCGCTGGGAATAGTTATATACGTGGGATTTCTTAGTTTTTTATTTTTAATACATTTGCAAACATTTAAAAAAAAAACTTTTTTGCATTGTCATAATGGGGTATTGCGTGTAGAATTTTGAGGACAAAACATTTATTTTTTTCCATTTTGGAATAAGGCTGTAACATAAGAAAATGTGTAAAAACTCAAGCGCTGGGAATACTTATATACATGGGATTTCTTAGTTTGTTATTTTTAATACATTTGCAAACATTTTAAAAAACGACTTTTTTACATTGTCATTATGGGGTATTGTGTGTAGAATTTTGAGGAACAAAACATGTATTTCTTTCCATTTTGGAATAAGGCTGTAACATAAGAAAATGTGTAAAAAGTCAAGCGCTGGGAATACTTACATACATGGGATTTTTTAGTTTTTTATTTTTAATACATTTGCAAACATTTTTAAAAACTACTTTTTTACATTGTCATAATGGGGTATTTTGTATAGAATTTTGAGGACAAAAACATTTATTTTTTTCCATTTTGGAATCAGGCTGTAACATAAGAAAATGTGTAAAAAGTAAAGCGCTGGGAATACTTATATACATGAGATTTCTTAGGTTTTATTTGTAATAAATTTGCAAACATTTTTAAAAACTACTTTTTTACATTGTCATAATGGGGTATTGTGTGTAGAATTTCAAGGACAACATTTTTTTTAATTATTTTTTTCCATTTTGGAATAAGGCCGTAACATAAGAAAATGTGTAAAAACTCAAGCGCTGGGAATACTTATATACATGGGATTTCTTAGTTTTTTATTTTTAAAAGATTTACAAAAATTCTAAAAACAACTTTTTTTACATTGTCATAATGGGGTATTGTGTGTAGAATTTTGAGGACAAAAACATTTATTTTTTTCCATTTTGGAATTAGGCTTTAACATAAGAAAATGTGTAAAAAGTCAAGCGCTGGGAATACTTATATACATGGGATTTCTTAGTTTTTTATTTTTAACACATTTGCAAACATTTTTAAAAACGACTTTTTTACATTGTCATAATGGGGTATTGTGTGTAGAATTTTAAGGACAAAAATATATATATATATATATATATTTTTTTTTTTTTTTTTTTTTTTTTTCCCCATTTTAGAATAAGGCTGTAGCATAAGAAAATGTGTAAAAAGTCGAGCGCTGGGAATACTTATAAACATGAGATTTCTTAGTTTTTTTTATTTTTAATAAATTTGCAAACCTTTTTAAAACTACTTATGTACATTGTCATAATGGGGTACTGTGTGTAGAATTTTGAGGACAAAAACATTTTTTTTCCCCCCCATTTTGGAATCAGGCTGTAACATAAGAAAATGTGTAAAATAGTCAAGCGCTGGGAATACTTATATACATGAGATTTCTTAGTTGTTGTTTTTTTTATTCCTTTGCAAACATTTTTCAAAACTACTTTTTAACATTGTCATAATGGCGTATTTTGTATAGAATTTTGAGGACAAAAACCTTTTTTTTTTTCCATTTTGGTATAAGGCTGTAAGATAAGAAAATGTGTAAAAAGTCAAGCGCTGGGAATACTTATATACATGAGATTTCTTAGGTTTTATTTGTAATAAATTTGCAAACATTTTTAAAAACGACTTTTTTACATTGTCATAATGGGGTATTGTGTGTAGAATTTTGAGGACAAAAACATTTATTTTTTTCCATTTTGGAGTAAGGCTGTAACATAAGAAAATGTGTAAAAACTCAAGCGCTGGGAATAATTATATGCATGGGATTTCTTAGTTTTTTATTTTTAATAGATTTGCAAAAATTCTAAAAAAACAACTTTTTTTACATTGTCATAATGGGGTATTGTGTGTAGAATTTTGAGGACAATAACTTTTATTTTTTTCCATTTTGGAATTAGGCTTTAACATAAGAAAATGTGTAAAAAGTCAAGCGCTGGGAATACTTACATACATGGGATTTTTTAGTTTTTTATTTTTAATACATTTGCAAACATTTTTAAAAACTACTTTTTTACATTGTCATAATGGGGTATTTTGTATAGAATTTTGAGGACAAAAACATTTATTTTTTTCCATTTTGGAATCAGGCTGTAACATAAGAAAATGTGTAAAAAGTAAAGCGCTGGGAATACTTATATACATGAGATTTCTTAGGTTTTATTTGTAATAAATTTGCAAACATTTTTAAAAACTACTTTTTTACATTGTCATAATGGGGTATTGTGTGTAGAATTTCAAGGACAACATTTTTTTTAATTATTTTTTTCCATTTTGGAATAAGGCCGTAACATAAGAAAATGTGTAAAAACTCAAGCGCTGGGAATACTTATATACATGGGATTTCTTAGTTTTTTATTTTTAAAAGATTTACAAAAATTCTAAAAACAACTTTTTTTACATTGTCATAATGGGGTATTGTGTGTAGAATTTTGAGGACAAAAACATTTATTTTTTTCCATTTTGGAATTAGGCTTTAACATAAGAAAATGTGTAAAAAGTCAAGCGCTGGGAATACTTATATACATGGGATTTCTTAGTTTTTTATTTTTAACACATTTGCAAACATTTTTAAAAACGACTTTTTTACATTGTCATAATGGGGTATTGTGTGTAGAATTTTAAGGACAAAAATATATATATATATATATATATTTTTTTTTTTTTTTTTTTTTTTTTCCCCATTTTAGAATAAGGCTGTAGCATAAGAAAATGTGTAAAAAGTCGAGCGCTGGGAATACTTATAAACATGAGATTTCTTAGTTTTTTTTATTTTTAATAAATTTGCAAACCTTTTTAAAACTACTTATGTACATTGTCATAATGGGGTACTGTGTGTAGAATTTTGAGGACAAAAACATTTTTTTTCCCCCCCATTTTGGAATCAGGCTGTAACATAAGAAAATGTGTAAAATAGTCAAGCGCTGGGAATACTTATATACATGAGATTTCTTAGTTGTTGTTTTTTTTATTCCTTTGCAAACATTTTTCAAAACTACTTTTTAACATTGTCATAATGGCGTATTTTGTATAGAATTTTGAGGACAAAAACCTTTTTTTTTTTCCATTTTGGTATAAGGCTGTAAGATAAGAAAATGTGTAAAAAGTCAAGCGCTGGGAATACTTATATACATGAGATTTCTTAGGTTTTATTTGTAATAAATTTGCAAACATTTTTAAAAACTACTTTTTTACATTGTCATAATGGGGTATTGTGTGTAGAATTTTGAGGACAAAAACATTTATTTTTTTCCATTTTGGAATTAGGCTTTAACATAAGAAAATGTGTAAAAAGTCAAGCGCTGGGAATACTTATATACATGGGATTTCTTAGTTTTTTATTTTTAATACATTTGCAAACATTTTTAAAAACTACTTTTTTACATTGTCATAATGGGGTATTGTGTGTAGAATTTTGAGGACAAAAACATTTAATTTTTTCCATTTTGGAATAAGGCTGTAACATAAGAAAATGTGTAAAAAGTCAAGCACTGGGAATAGTTATATACGTGGGATTTCTTAGTTTTTTATTTTTAATACATTTGCAAACATTTAAAAAAAAAACTTTTTTGCAATGTCATAATGGGGTATTGCGTGTAGAATTTTGAGGACAAAACATTTATTTTTTTCCATTTTGGAATAAGGCTGTAACATAAGAAAATGTGTAAAAACTCAAGCGCTGGGAATACTTATATACATGGGATTTCTTAGTTTGTTATTTTTAATACATTTGCAAACATTTTAAAAAACGACTTTTTTACATTGTCATTATGGGGTATTGTGTGTAGAATTTTGAGGAACAAAACATGTATTTCTTTCCATTTTGGAATAAGGCTGTAACATAAGAAAATGTGTAAAAAGTCAAGCGCTGGGAATACTTACATACATGGGATTTTTTAGTTTTTTATTTTTAATACATTTGCAAACATTTTTAAAAACTACTTTTTTACATTGTCATAATGGGGTATTTTGTATAGAATTTTGAGGACAAAAACATTTATTTTTTTCCATTTTGGAATCAGGCTGTAACATAAGAAAATGTGTAAAAAGTAAAGCGCTGGGAATACTTATATACATGAGATTTCTTAGGTTTTATTTGTAATAAATTTGCAAACATTTTTAAAAACTACTTTTTTACATTGTCATAATGGGGTATTGTGTGTAGAATTTCAAGGAAAACATTTTTTTTAATTATTTTTTTCCTTTTTGGAATAAGGCTGTAACATAAGAAAATGTGTAAAAACTCAAGCGCTGGGAATACTTATATACATGGGATTTCTTAGTTTTTTATTTTTAAAAGATTTACAAAAATTCTAAAAACAACTTTTTTTACATTGTCATAATGGGGTATTGTGTGTAGAATTTTGAGGACAAAAACATTTATTTTTTTCCATTTTGGAATTAGGCTTTAACATAAGAAAATGTGTAAAAAGTCAAGCGCTGGGAATACTTATATACATGGGATTTCTTAGTTTTTTATTTTTAACACATTTGCAAACATTTTTAAAAACGACTTTTTTACATTGTCATAATGGGGTATTGTGTGTAGAATTTTAAGGACAAAAATATATATATATATTTTTTTATTTTTTATTTTTTATTTTTTTCCCATTTTAGAATAAGGCTGTAGCATAAGAAAATGTGTAAAAAGTCGAGCGCTGGGAATACTTATAAACATGAGATTTCTTAGTTTTTTTTATTTTTAATAAATTTGCAAACCTTTTTAAAACTACTTATGTACATTGTCATAATGGGGTACTGTGTGTAGAATTTTGAGGACAAAAACATTTTTTTTCCCCCCCATTTTGGAATCAGGCTGTAACATAAGAAAATGTGTAAAATAGTCAAGCGCTGGGAATACTTATATACATGAGATTTCTTAGTTGTTGTTTTTTTTATTCCTTTGCAAACATTTTTCAAAACTACTTTTTTACATTGTCATAATGGGGTATTGTGTGTAGAATTTTGAGGACAAAAACATTTATTTTTTTCCATTTTGGAGTAAGGCTGTAACATAAGAAAATGTGTAAAAAGTCAAGCGCTGGGAATACTTATATACATGGGATTTCTCAGTTTTTTATTTTTAATAAATTTGCAAAAATTCTATGAACAACTTTTTTTACATTGTCATAATGGGGTATTTTGTATAGAATTTTGAGGACAAAAACATTTATTTTTTTCCATTTTGGAATAAGGCTGTAACATAAGAACATTTGTAAAAAGTCAAGCGCTGGGAATACTTATATACATGGGATTTCTTAGGTTGTTATTTTTAATACATTTGCAAACATTTTTAAAAAGTACCTTTTTACATTGTCATAATGGGGTATTGTGTGTAGAATTTTGAGGACAAAAACATTTATTTTTTTCCATTTTGGAGTAAGGCTGTAACATAAGAAAATGTGTAAAAACTCAAGCGCTGGGAATAATTATATACATGGGATTTCTTAGTTTTTTATTTTTAATAGATTTGCAAAAATTCTAAAAAGAACTTTTTTTACATTGTCATAATGGGGTATTGTGTGTAGAATTTTGAGGACAATAACTTTTATTTTTTTCCATTTTGGAATTAGGCTTTAACATAAGAAAATGTGTAAAAAGTCAAGCACTGGGAATAGTTATATACGTGGGATTTCTTAGTTTTTTATTTTTAATACATTTGCAAACATTTAAAAAAAAAACTTTTTTGCATTGTCTTAATGGGGTATTGCGTGTAGAATTTTGAGGACAAAACATTTATTTTTTTCCATTTTGGAATAAGGCTGTAACATAAGAAAATGTGTAAAAACTCAAGCGCTGGGAATACTTATATACATGGGATTTCTTAGTTTTTTATTTTTAATACATTTGCAAACATTTAAAAAAATAACTTTTTTACATTGTCGTTATGGGGTATTGCGTGTAGAATTTTGAGGACAAAACATTTATTTTTTTCCATTTTGGAATAAGGCTGTAACATAGGAAAATGTGTAAAAACTCAAGCGCTGGGAATACTTATATACATGGGATTTCTTAGTTTTTGATTTTTAATACATTTGCAAACATTTAAAAAAAAAACTTTTTTACATTGTCGTTATGGGGTATTGTGTGTAGAATTTTGAGGACAAAAACATTTATTTTTTTCCATTTTGGAATAAGGCTGTAACATAAGAAAATGTGTAAAAAGTCAAGCACTGGGAATACTTATATACATGGGATTTCTTAGTTTGTTATTTTTAATACATTTGCAAACATTTAAAAAAAAAACTTTTTTGCATTGTCATAATGGGGTATTGCGTGTAGAATTTTGAGGACAAAACATTAATTTTTTTCCATTTTGGAATAAGGCTGTAACATAAGAAAATGTGTAAAAAGTCAAGCGCTGGGAATACTTACATACATGGGATTTTTTATTTTTTTATTTTTAATAAATTTGCAAACATTTTTAAAAACTACTTTTTTACATTGTCATAATGGGGTATTTTGTATAGAATTTTGAGGACAAAAACATTTATTTTTTTCCATTTTGGAATCAGGCTGTAACATAAGAAAATGTGTAAAAAGTCAAGCGCTGGGAATACTTATATACATGAGATTTCTTAGGTTTTATTTGTAATAAGTTTGCAAACATTTTTAAAAACTACTTTTTTACATTGTCATAATGGGGTATTGTGTGTAGAATTTCAAGGACAACATTTTTTTTAATTTTTTTTTTCCATTTTGGAATAAGGCTGTAACATAAGAAAATGTGTAAAAACTCAAGCGCTGGGAATACTTACATACATGGGATTTTTTATTTTTTTATTTTTAATACATTTGCAAACATTTTTAAAAACTACTTTTTTACATTGTCATAATGGGGTATTTTGTATAGAATTTTGAGGACAAAAACATTTATTTTTTTCCATTTTGGAATCAGGCTGTAACATAAGAAAATGTGTAAAAAGTCAAGCGCTGGGAATACTTATATACATGAGATTTCTTAGGTTTTATTTGTAATAAATTTGCAAACATTTTTAAAAACTACTTTTTTACATTGTCATAATGGGGTATTGTGTGTAGAATTTCAAGGACAACATTTTTTTTAATTTTTTTTTTCCATTTTGGAATAAGGCTGTAACATAAGAAAATGTGTAAAAACTCAAGCGCTGGGAATACTTATATACATGGGATTTCTTAGTTTTTTATTTTTAAAAGATTTACAAAAATTCTAAAAACAACTTTTTTTATTTTATTTATTTTTTTATTTTTATTTTTAACACATTTGCAAACATTTTTAAAAACTACTTTTTTACATTGTCATAATGGGGTATTGTGTGTAGAATTTTAAGGACAAAAAAAAATATATATATATATATATATATATTTATTATTATTATTTTTTTCCATTTTAGAATAAGGCTGTAGCATAAGAAAATGTGTAAAAAGTCGAGCGCTGGGAATACTTATATACATGAGATTTCTTAGTTTTTTTTATTTTTAATAAATTTGCAAACCTTTTTAAAACTACTTATGTACATTGTCATAATGGGGTACTGTGTGTAGAATTTTGAGGACAAAAACATTTTTTTTCCCCCCCATTTTGGAATCAGGCTGTAACATAAGAAAATGTGTAAAATAGTCTAGCGCTGGGAATACTTATATACATGAGATTTCTTAGTTGTTGTTTTTTTTATTCCTTTGCAAACATTTTTCAAAACTACTTTTTAACATTGTCATATTGGCGTATTTTGTATAGAATTTTGAGGACAAAAATCTTTTTTTTTTTTCCATTTTGGTATAAGGCTGTAAGATAAGAAAATGTGTAAAAAGTCAAGCGCTGGGAATACTTATATACATGAGATTTCTTAGGTTTTATTTGTAATAAATTTGCAAACATTTTTAAAAACTACTTTTTTACATTGTCATAATGGGGTATTGTGTGTAGAATTTTAAGGACAGAAATGTTTTTTCGTTTTTTTTTCCATTTTGGAATCAGGCTGTAACATAAGAACATGTGTAAAAAGAGAAGCGCTGGGAATACTTACATACATGTGATTTCTTAGGTTTTAAAAAAATAATAATTTGCAAACATTCCTAAAAACTACTTTTTTACATTGTCATAATGGGGTATTGTGTGTAGAATTTTGAGGACAAAAACATTTATTTTTTTCCATTTTGGAATTAGGCTTTAACATAAGAAAATGTGTAAAAAGTCAAGCGCTGGGAATACTTATATACATGGGATTTCTTAGTTTTTTATTTTTAATACATTTGCAAACATTTTTAAAAACTACTTTTTTACATTGTCATAATGGGGTATTGTGTGTAGAATTTTGAGGACAAAAACATTTATTTTTTTCCATTTTGGAGTAAGGCTGTAACATAAGAAAATGTGTAAAAAGTCAAGCGCTGGGAATACTTATATACATGGGATTTCTTAGTTTTTTATTTTTAATAAATTTGCAAAAATTCTATAAACAACTTTTTTTACATTGTCATAATGGGGTATTTTGTATAGAATTTTGAGAACAAAAACATTTATTTTTTTCCATTTTGGAATAAGGCTGTAACATAAGAAAATGTGTAAAAAGTCAAGCGCTGGGAATACTTATATACATGCGATTTCTTAGGTTTTATTTGTAATAAATTTGCAAACATTTTTAAAAACTGCTTTTTTCCATTGTCAGAATGGGGTATTGAGTGTAGAATTTTAAGGACAAAAATTATTTTTATTTTTTTTCCATTTTGGAATAAGGCTGTAGCATAAGAAAATGTGTAAAAAGTCAAGTGCTGGGAATACTTATATACATGAGATTTCTTAGTTTTTTATTTTTAATAAATTTGCAAACCTTTTTAAAACTACTTTTGTACATTGTCATAATGGGGTATTGTGTGTAGAATTTTGAGGACAAAAACTTTTTCTTTTTTTTTTCCCATATTGGAATCAGGCTGTAACATAAGAAAATGTGTAAAATAGTCAAGCGCTGGGAATACTTATATACATGAGATTTCTTAGTTGTTGTTGTTTTTATTCCGTTGCAAACATTTTTAAAAACTACTTTTTAACATTGTCATAATGGGGTATTTTGTTTAGAATTTTGAGGACAAAAAAGTTTATTTTTTTCCATTTTGGAATAAGGCTGTAACATAAGAAAATGTGTAAAAAGTCAAGCGCTGGGAATACTTATATACATGTGATTTCTTAGGTTTTATTTGTAATAAATTTGTAAACATTTTTAAAAACTACTTTTTTACATTGTCATAATGGGGTATTGTGTGTAGAATTTTGAGGACAAAAACATGTATTTCTTTCCATTTTGGAATAAGGCTGTAACATAAGAAAATGTATAAAAAGTCAAGCGCTGGGAATACTTACATACATGGGATTTCTTAGTTTTTTATTTTTAATACATTTGCAAACATTTTTAAAAACTACTTTTTTACATTGTCATAATGGGGTATTGCGTGTAGAATTTTGAGGACAAAACATTTATTTTTTTCCATTTTGGAATAAGGCTGTAACATAACAAAATGTGTAAAAACTCGAGCGCTGGGAAAACTTATATACATGGGATTTCTTAGTTTTTTATTTTTAATAGATTTGCAAAAATTCTAAAAAGAACTTTTTTTACATTGTCATAATGGGGTATTGTGTGTAGAATTTTGAGGACAAAAACATTTATTTTTTTCCATTTTGGAATTAGGCTTTAACATAAGAAAGTGTGTAAAAAGTCAAGCACTGGGATTACTTACATACATGGGATTTCTTAGTTTTTTACTTTTAATACATTTGCAAACATTTTTAAAAACTACTTTTTTACATTGTCATAATGGGGTATTGTGTGTAGAATTTTGAGGACAAAAACATTTATTTTTTTCCATTTTGGAATCAGGCTGTAACATAAGAAAATGTGTAAAAAGTCAAGCGCTGGGAATACTTATATACATGAGATTTCTTAGGTTTTATTTGTAATAAATTTGCAAACATTTTTAAAAACTACTTTTTTACATTGTCATAATGGGGTATTGTGTGTAGAATTTTGAGGACAAAAACATTGATTTTTTTCCATTTTGGAATCAGGCTGTAACATAAGAAAATGTGTAAAAAGTCAAGCGCTGGGAATACTTATATACATGAGATTTCTTAGGTTATATTTGTAATAAATTTGCAAACATTTTTAAAAACTACTTTTTTACATTGTCATAATGGGGTATTGTGTGTAGAATTTCAAGGACAAAATTTTTTTTTTTTTTTTTTTTTTCCATTTTGGAATAAGGCTGTAACATAAGAAAATGTGTAAAAAGTCAAGTGCTGGGAATACTTATATACATGGGATTTCTTAGATGTTGTTTTTTATACATTTGCAAACATTTCTAAAAACAACTTTTTTACATTGTCATTATGGGGTACTGTGTGTAGAATTTTGAGGACACAAATAATTTTTTTCCATTTTGGAATAAGGTTGTAACACAAAATGTGGAAAAAGTGAATAACTTTATGTTATTATTGACATAATGTGTGCAAATCTTACCTTTGACCTCCCAGGTGACCGATCGCTGTGTGGTGGCTTTGGTGCCCAAACAAATGTCGTCCTTCAACATTCCGTCCTCAGCCAGCTTCCCAAGAAGCATCAGCAGATACGGTCAGTACTGGAGACAAACCAAATAAAGAAATACTGGGGGTTTTTATTTTTGGAAAAGTTGTTTCAAGTTTCCTGCGATGAGGTGGCGACTTGTCCAGGGTGTAACCCACCTTCCGCCCGATTGTAGCTGAGATAGGCTCCAGCGCCCCCCGCGACCCCGAAGGGAATAGGCGGTAGAAAATGGATGGATGGATGGATGTTTCAAGTTTGAGAGTAAAAAAAAAAAAAAGAGTAGACAAGAGAAAATCAACAGCTTTCAGTAAACAAAACTGCTGATTCAGCAGACTGACTTCCAGCTTCCTGCTTTGTCAACCTGACCTTTGACCCTCCAGGTGTGGACGTGCCCTTCCGCTCAACGCCCACCAGTCCCGACAGCCCCCACTCCCGTGTGCCCATGCTGACCCCCGACCTGGAGAGCGGGGTCAAAGTTTGGCACTTGGTGAAGAACCACGAGCACGGCGACCAGAAGGAGGGCGAGCGAGGCAGCAAGATGGTGTCAGAGATTTACTTGACTCGGCTTCTGGCCACCAAGGTAGTTGTCAACACTAACTGACTTAATACGAACCACTGGTGTCAAACTCAAGGCCCAGGGGCCGGATCCTTTAACGTGCGCCGTGAAAGCCTGTCAATAATGTGCACAAATAAATAATAATCATAATACAAACCCTGTTTCCATATGAGTTGGGAAATTGTGTTAGATGTAAATATAAACGGAATACAATGATTTGCAAATCCTTTTCAACCCATATTCAATTGAATGCACTACAAAGACAAGATATTTGATGTTCAAACTCATTAAGTTTATATATTTTTTTGCAAATAATAGTTAACTTAGAATTTCATGGCTGCAGCACATGCCAAAGTAGTTGGGAAAGGGCATGTTCACCACTGTGTTACATGGCCTTTCCTTTTAACAACACTCAGTAAACGTTTGGGAACTGAGGAGACACATTTTTGAAGCTTCTCAGATGGAATTCTTTCCCATTCTTGCTTGATGTACAGCTTAAGTTGTTCAACAGTCCGGGGGTCTCCGTTGTGCTATTTTAGGCTTCATAATGCGCCACACATTTTCAATGGGAGACAGGTCTGGACTACAGGCAGGCCAGTCTAGTTCCCGCACTCTTTTACTATGAAGCCACATTGATGTAACACGTGGCTTGGCATTGTCTTGCTGAAATAAGCAGGGGCGTCCATGGTAACGTTGCTTGGATGGCAACATATGTTGCTCCAAAACCTGTATGTACCTTTCAGCATTAATGGCGCCTTCACAGATGTGTAAGTTACCCATGCCTTGGGCACTAATACACCCCCATACCATCACAGATGCAGGCTTTTCAACTTTGCGCCTATAACAATCCGGATGGTTCTTCTCCTCTTTGGTCCGGAGGACACGACGTCCACAGTTTCCAAAAACAATTTGAAATGTGGACTCGTCAGACCACAGAACACTTTTCCACTTTGTATCAGTCCATCTTAGATAAGCTCAGGCCCAGAGAAGCCGACGGCGTTTTTGGGTGTTGTTGATAAACGGTTTTGCCTTGCATAGGAGAGTTTTAACTTGCACTTACAGATGTAGCGACCAACTGTAGTTACTGACAGTGGGGTTCTGAAGTGTTCCTGAGCCCATGTGGTGATATCCTTTACACACTGATGTCACTTGTTGATGCAGTACAGCCTGAGGGATCGAAGGTCACGGGCTTAGCTGCTTACGTGCAGTGATTTCTCCAGATTCTCTGAACCCTTTGATGATATTACGGACCATAGATGGTGAAATCCCTAAATTTCTTGCAATAGCTGGTTGAGAAAGGTTTTTCTTAAACTGTTCAACGATTTGCTCACGCATTTGTTGACAAAGTGGTGACCCTCGCTCCATCCTTGTTTGTGAATGACTGAGCATTTCATGGAATCTACTTTTATACCCAATCATGGCACTCACCTGTTCCCAATTTGCCTGTTCACCTGTGAGATGTTCCAAATAAGTGTTTGAGTATTTATTGCCACCTTTCCCAACTTCTTTGTCACGTGTTGCTGGCATCAAATTCTAAAGTTAATGATTATTGCACACAAAAAAATGTTTATCAGTTTGAACATCAAATATGTTGTCTTTGTAGCATATTCAACTGAATGTGGGTTGAAAAGGATTTGCAAATCATTGTATTCCGTTTATATTTACATCTAACACAATTTCCCAACTCACATTGAAACGGGGTTTGTACATTTTATTTAGAACAGGGGTGTCATGAGTTCATTATAGCATCGCAGCGTGGAGTTCTTTCAAATTAATCTTAAAAACCAGGTAGTCTCTGAATGCTACAACGTATGTAAATCCGATTAATGAACCTTGAAAGTACACAGCATTCCATCAATCAATCAATCTTTATTTATATAGCCCTAAATCACAAGTGTCTCAAAGGGCTGCACAAGCCACAACGACATCCTCGGTACAAAGCCCACATACGGGCAAGGAAAACTCACCCCAGTGGGACGTCGATGTGAATGACTATGAGAAACCTTGGAGAGGACCGCATATGTGGGTAACCCCCCCCCCCTTTAGGGGAGACCGAAAGCAATGGATGTCAAGTGGGTCTGACATAATATTATGAGAGTCCAGTCCATAGTGGATCCAACATAATAGTAAGAGTCCAGTCCATAGTGGGGCCAGCAGGACACCATCCCGAGCGGAGACGGGTCAGCAGCGTAGAGATGTTCCCAGCCGATGCACAGGCGAGCGGTCCACCCCGGGTCCCGACTCTGGACAGCCAGCACTTCATCCATGGCCACCGGACCTGTGCCCCCCCCCCCTCAAGGAAAAGGGGAGCAGAGGAGAAAAGAAAAGAAACGGCAGATCAACTGGTCTAACAGGGGGGCTATTTAAAGGCTAGAGTATACAAATGAGTTTTAAGATGGGACTTAAATGCTTCTACTGAGGTAGCATCTCTAATTGTTACCAGGAGGGCATTCCATAGTACTGGAGCCCGAATAGAAAACGCTCTATAGCCCGCAGACTTTTTTTGGGCTCTGGGAATCACTAATAAGCCGGAGTTCTTTGAACGCAGATTTCTTGCCGGGACATATGGTACAATGCAATCGACAAGATAGGACGGAGCTAGACCGTGTAGTATTTTATACGTAAGTAGTAAAACCTTAAAGTCACATCTTAAGTGCACAGGAAGCCAGTGCAGGTGAGCCAGTATAGGCGTAATATGATCAAACTTTCTTGTTCTTGTCAAAAGTCTAGCAGCCGCATTTTGTACCAACTGTAATTTTTTAATGCTAGACATAGGGAGACCCGAAAATAATACGTTACAGTAGTCGAGACGAGACGTAACGAACGCATGAATAATGATCTCAGCGTCGCTAGTGGATAAAATAGAACGAATTTTAGCGATATTACGGAGATGGAAGAAGGCCGTTTTAGTAACACTCTTAATGTGTGATTCAAACGAGAGAGTTGGGTCGAAGATAATACCCAGATTCTTTACTGATTCGCCTTGTGTAATTGTTTGGTTGTCAAATGTTAAGGTGGTATTATTAAATAAATGTCGGTGTTTAGCAGGACCGATAATCAGCATTTCCGTTTTCTTGGCGTTGAGTTGCAAGAAGTTAGCGGACATCCATTGTTTAATTTCATTAAGACACGCCTCCAGCTGACTACAATCCGGCGTGTTGGTCAGCTTTAGGGGCATGTAGAGTTGGGTGTCATCAGCATAACAATGAAAGCTAACACCGTATTTGCGTATGATGTCGCCTAGCGGCAGCATGTAAATACTTAAGAGTGCAGGGCCAAGAACCGAACCCTGAGGAACTCCGCACGTTACCTTAACATAGTCCGAGGTCACATTATTATGGGAGACGCATTGCATCCTGTCAGTAAGATAAGAGTTAAACCACGACAAAGCTAAGTCTGACATACCAATACGTGTTTTGATACGCTCTAATAAAATATTATGATAGACGGTATCGAAAGCAGCGCTAAGATCAAGAAGCAGCAACATAGATGACGCATCAGAATCCATCGTTAGCAGTAGATCATTAGTCATTTTTGCGAGGGCTGTCTCCGTAGCGTGATTTGCCCTGAAACCGGATTGAAAAGGTTCACAGAGATTGTTAGACACTAAGTGTTCATTTAGCTGCTGTGCGACAATTTTTTCGAGGATTTTCGATATAAACGGAAGGTGGGACACCGGTCGGTAGTTTACCATGAGGTCAGGATCGAGGTTAGGTCTTTTGAGCAGAGGATGAATAACCGCTTTCTTGAATGCTAGGGGAACAGTGCCAGAGGAAAGTGATAAGTTTATAATATTTAGCACTGATGGACCTAATAATACAAAAAGCTCCTTGATAAGTTTCCCAAGAAGTGGGTCAAGTAAACATGTTGTTTGTTTTATCCCACTTACACGCTGTAATAGTTCCTCTAATGTTATTTCATCAAAAAGAGAGAGACTATTTTGTATTGCAGTATCCGTCGTAGATACAGTTGTATCTGTGTTCATAGAACCCAGTTGTAGCTGGGATGCGTTGTCTTTAATCTCCTTTCTAATGAGTTCAATTTTCTTATTAAAGAAATTCATAAAGTCATCTGCCGAGTGGGTGGAGCTATTGGGAGGAGTCCCTTGTTGGGTTAGCGATGCTACTGTACTAAACAAAAATTTAGGGTCGTTTTTGTTGAGGCGGATGAGATTTGAGTAATATTTAGCTTTAGCTAAGGTAAGCATGCGTTTATACGATATTAAATTATCACTCCATGCTTGATGGAAAACCTCAAGCTTGGTCGCGCGCCATTTGCGTTCCAACTTTCTACATGATAATTTATGAGCTCTGGTTTCCTCTGTAAACCATGGGGTGCGCCTTTTAGGGGCCCTTTTTTGTTTTAGCGGTGCTATACTATCAATGGTTTTGCGCAGGGCATTGTCAAAGTTGTTAGTGAGGTTATCAATAGAGCCGACATAATTTGGGAATGGTGCCATTACCGAAGGCAGTAGGTCAGCAAGAGTCATCGTTGTGGCGGCATTAATGTTGCGGCTGCTATAGCAGTTATTATTATTATTAGTTTGTTGACAATGAGTCAGAACTTCGAATTTTATAAGGTAATGATCGTACATTACTTTAGTATACGGGAGTACCATAACTTTGGAGGTGGTGACACCCCTGACCAGCACTAGATCTATCGTATTGCCGTTGCGATGCGTAGGTTCATTTATTATTTGTGTAAGACCACAGCTATCAATTATAGTCTGGAGCGCCACGCACTGAGGGTCCGATGGGGTATTCATATGGATATTAAAGTCCCCCATTATGATTATATTGTCTGCGTGCGTCACTAGATCAGCAACGAACTCTGAGAATTCATTAATAAAGTCCGAGTAGGGCCCTGGGGGGCGGTAGATAACAGCCATATCGAGAGGCAGCGGTGCGACAGACCTCATAGTAAGCACCTCAAACGATTTGTATTTATTATTTAGGTTAGGGGTAAGGTTAAAGTTTTCATTATATATTAGTGCGACCCCCCCACTCCTTTTAAGGGGACGGGCAATATGCGCATTCGTATAGTTAGGAGGAGATGCCTCATTTAGCGCAAAAAATTCGTCTGGTTTGAGCCAGGTTTCGCTAAGACCAATGACGTTAAGATTGTTGTCTCTAATGACCTCATTAACTAATAACGTTTTGGGAGACAACGATCTTATGTTTAAAAAGCCCATATTATAAGTATTGGGCTGTTTTGACGAGTTTTTGTTTAAATTATCCGTAGTAGAAATATTAATAATGTTGCGTTTATTATACCTAGTGCACTTTAAATAGTTTCGACCATATCTAGGAATTGATACGACGGGAATTTTCAGATTGTTTGCTTGATGCTGCGATCGACTGAACGCATCATGATTTGCCACCTCAGTAGAATGCATATCTACCCCGGACACATTCACAACAGAAAACACATTATGTGAGTTGTGTGTTATTCTAAGAAAATTGCTATGCGTACAGGAATTATCCAGCCTGGTGCTGGCTAGTTCTAGCTTAACTGACTCCTCACCCGGACTAGCAGGCTCTGTAATTGCCTGTGACCGGGCTTGCTCTAGTGTAGTTAGTCAAATGTGACTTAAACAGTAGTCTATATTCTTAGACAGGATGATGGCGCCTTCCTGGTTAGGGTGAAGGCCGTCCCTCATCAGCAAGCCTGGTTTGCCCCAGAAAGAGGGCCAATTATCAATAAACGTTAGTCCCTGTTGTCTACAGAAGCTAGCCAGCCACTTGTTAAGCGAGACTAATCTGCTATATCTCTCATCATTGCCTCTCGCAGGCAATGATGAGACTTCTATGACACAATCCGAACAACCTTCCCTAGTCATGGTGCAAAAAAAACCATAGAGGTCAACACACATGCTCACACATAACACAACCTGCTCACTGAAGTTTGTTGATATCATGAAAAACGTCCAAACACCTTTAAAAAAAAATCCAAACGATGCCCATTTAAATCCATTAAAAGTGCATGATGGGGAAAAATGGAACACACTTATCTATGTTTGGCACATTTTAGCTGTTAGATATTTCTGATTGATTACAAAACTTTAAGAAGGTCATCACGGAAGTAAACAAAGTAGGAGTCAAACTTTCACATACTCTTTATATCCATTATATCTATGATATAATGGATATGTTTACCTTATCCCAATAAACATCTGTTCAGTATTTTAACATAAAAGTGTTTGATTGTGAGGCATTAAAAGCCACAAAATGCAACGGGTCCATCAGATAATACCCAGATTCTTTACTGATTCGCCTTGTGTAATTGTTTGGTTGTCAAATGTTAAGGTGGTATTATTAAATAAATGTCGGTGTTTAGCAGGACCGATAATCAGCATTTCCGTTTTCTTGGCGTTGAGTTGCAAGAAGTTAGCGGACATCCATTGTTTAATTTCATTAAGACACGCCTCCAGCTGACTACAATCCGGCGTGTTGGTCAGCTTTAGGGGCATGTAGAGTTGGGTGTCATCAGCATAACAATGAAAGCTAACACCGTATTTGCGTATGATGTCGCCTAGCAGCAGCATGTCAATACTAAAGGGTGCAGGGCCAAGAACCAAACCCTGAGGAACTCCGCACGTTACCTTAACATAGTCCGAGGTCACATTATTATGGGAGACGCATTGCATCCTGTCAGTAAGATAAGAGTTAAACCACGACAAAGCTAAGTCTGACATACCAATACGTGTTTTGATACGCTCTAATAAAATATTATGATCGACGGTATCGAAAGCAGCGCTAAGATCAAGAAGCAGCAACATAGATGACGCATCAGAATCCATCGTTAGCAGTAGATCATTAGTCATTTTTGCGAGGGCTGTCTCCGTAGCGTGATTTGCCCTGAAACCGGATTGAAAAGGTTCACAGAGATTGTTAGACACTAAGTGTTCATTTAGCTGCTGTGCGACAATTTTTTCGAGGATTTTCGATATAAACGGAAGGTGGGACACCGGTCGGTAGTTTACCATGAGGTCAGGATCGAGGTTAGGTCTTTTGAGCAGAGGATGAATAACCGCTTTCTTGAATGCTAGGGGAACAGTGCCAGAGGAAAGTGATAAGTTTATAATATTTAGCACTGATGGACCTAATAATACAAAAAGCTCCTTGATAAGTTTCCCAGGAAGTGGGTCAAGTAAACATGTTGTTTGTTTTATCCCACTTACACGCTGTAATAGTTCCTCTAATGTTATTTCATCAAAAAGAGAGAGACTATTTTGTATTGCAGTATCCGTCGTAGATACAGTTGTATCTGTGTTCATAGAACCCAGTTGTAGCTGGGATGCGTTGTCTTTAATCTCCTTTCTAATGAGTTCAATTTTCTTATTAAAGAAATTCATAAAGTCATCTGCCGAGTGGGTGGAGCTATTGGGAGGAGTCCCTTGTTGGGTTAGCGATGCTACTGTACTAAACAAAAATTTAGGGTCGTTTTTGTTGAGGCGGATGAGATTTGAGTAATATTTAGCTTTAGCTAAGGTAAGCATGCGTTTATACGATATTAAACTATCACTCCATGCTTGATGGAAAACCTCAAGCTTGGTCGCGCGCCATTTGCGTTCCAACTTTCTACATGATAATTTATGAGCTCTGGTTTCCTCTGTAAACCATGGGGTGCGCCTTTTAGGGGCCCTTTTTTGTTTTAGCGGTGCTATACTATCAATGGTTTTGCGCAGGGCATTGTCAAAGTTGTTAGTGAGGTTATCAATAGAGCCGACATAATTTGGGAATGGTGCCATTACCGAAGGCAGTAGGTCAGCAAGAGTCATCGTTGTGGCGGCATTAATGTTGCGGCTGCTATAGCAGTTATTATTATTATTAGTTTGTTGACAATGAGTCAGAACTTCGAATTTTATAAGGTAATGATCGGACATTACTTTAGTATACGGGAGTACCATAACTTTGGAGGTGGTGACACCCCTGACCAGCACTAGATCTATCGTATTGCCGTTGCGATGCGTAGGTTCATTTATTATTTGTGTAAGACCACAGCTATCAATTATAGTCTGGAGCGCCACGCACTGAGGGTCCGATGGGGTATTCATATGGATATTAAAGTCCCCCATTATGATTATATCGTCTGCGTGCGTCACTAGATCAGCAACGAACTCTGAGAATTCATTAATAAAGTCCGAGTAGGGCCCTGGGGGGCGGTAGATAACAGCCATATCGAGAGGCAGCGGTGCGACAGACCTCATAGTAAGCACCTCAAACGATTTGTATTTATTATTTAGGTTAGGGGTAAGGTTAAAGTTTTCATTATATATTAGTGCGACCCCCCCACCCCTTTTAAGGGGACGGGCAATATGCGCATTCGTATAGTTAGGAGGAGATGCCTCATTTAGCGCAAAAAATTCGTCTGGTTTGAGCCAGGTTTCGCTAAGACCAATGACGTTAAGATTGTTGTCTCTAATGACCTCATTAACTAATAACGTTTTGGGAGACAACGATCTTATGTTTAAAAAGCCCATATTATAAGTATTGGGCTGTTTTGACGAGTTTTTGTTTAAATTATCCGTAGTAGAAATATTAATAATGTTGCGTTTATTATACCTAGTGCACTTTAAATAGTTTCGACCATATCTAGGAATTGATACGACGGGAATTTTCAGATTGTTTGCTTGATGCTGCGATCGACTGAACGCATCATGATTTGCCACCTCAGTAGAATGCATATCTACCCCGGACACATTCACAACAGAAAACACATTATGTGAGTTGTGTGTTATTCTAAGAAAATTGCTATGCGTACAGGAATTATCCAGCCTGGTGCTGGCTAGTTCTAGCTTAACTGACTCCTCACCCGGACTAGCAGGCTCTGTAATTGCCTGTGACCGGGCTTGCTCTAGTGTAGTTAGTCAAATGTGACTTAAACAGTAGTCTATATTCTTAGACAGGATGATGGCGCCTTCCTGGTTAGGGTGAAGGCCGTCCCTCATCAGCAAGCCTGGTTTGCCCCAGAAAGAGGGCCAATTATCAATAAACGTTAGTCCCTGTTGTCTACAGAAGCTAGCCAGCCACTTGTTAAGCGAGACTAATCTGCTATATCTCTCATCATTGCCTCTCGCAGGCAATGATGAGACTTCTATGACACAATCCGAACAACCTTCCCTAGTCATGGTGCAAAAAAAACCATAGAGGTCAACACACATGCTCACACATAACACAACCTGCTCACTGAAGTTTGTTGATATCATGAAAAACGTCCAAACACCTTTAAAAAAAAATCCAAACGATGCCCATTTAAATCCATTAAAAGTGCATGATGGGGAAAAATGGAACACACTTATCTATGTTTGGCACATTTTAGCTGTTAGATATTTCTGATTGATTACAAAACTTTAAGAAGGTCATCACGGAAGTAAACAAAGTAGGAGTCAAACTTTCACATACTCTTTATATCCATTATATCTATGATATAATGGATATGTTTACCTTATCCCAATAAACATCTGTTCAGTATTTTAACATAAAAGTGTTTGATTGTGAGGCATTAAAAGCCACAAAATGCAACGGGTCCATCAGACCCGCAAACGCTGGCTGAGTAACAACAATATGAACGTTGCACGGAAAATTTCTTTGCCAGTTTCTGCATCCCACAGGGATTCTTCTTTTGTGTTTCTGCACCTGCGGTTCCCACACAAGGTTGCAACATTGTTTGTCAACACTGTCTGCCCTCATTTTGTCGCACATTTTGACCCTCTGATGTTCTGTGAACTTACACGCTGTCCTCCTCCTGTCTAGACCTGCTGTGTGTGTGTGTGTGTGTGTGTGTGTGTGTGTGTGTGTGTGTGTGTGTGTGTGTGTGTGTGTGTGTGTGTGTGTGTGTGTGTGTGTTGGGTGGGTGCGTGTGGTACACAAAACATACATTTCTATTACATATAAGATGTCCGGGTCTAAACGGGTCGCACAGATCCGAACACCACACAAGAGTTAAATTGTGGCACAAAAAACTCTTAAATTGGGGCGCTCTTAAGTTGAGGCACATCAACTATTAGTGGGGATGCTTGTTACTCAAATGTTTGCTTGTATCTGAAAGCATAACAATTAGCCGCAAGACAGCTCTTATCTCAAAACACTCTTAAATTGGGACGCTATTGTACATCAATCATCAATCAATTAAAGTTTACCCTATAGCCCTAAATCACGAGTGTTTCAAAGGGCTGCACAAGCCACAACGACATCCTCGGCTCAGGTCCCACATCAGGGCAAGGAAAAACTCAACCCAATAGGATGACAATGAGAAACCTTGCAGGGGACCGCTGATGTGGGGACCCCCCTCCCCTGGGCGATTGGTGCAATGGACGTAGAGTGGATCTAACATAATAGTGTGAGAGTCCAGTCCATAGTGGATCTAACATAATAGTGTGAGAGTCCAGTCCATAGTGGATCTAACATAATAGTGTGAGAGTCCAGTCCATAGTGGATCTAACATAATAATGTGAGAGTCCAGTCCATAGTGGATCTAACATAATAGTGGGAGTCCAGTCCGTAGTGGATCTAGCATAATAGTGTGAGAGTCCAGTCCATAGTGGATCTAACATAATAGTGTGAGAGTCCAGTCCATAGTGGATATAACATAATATTGTGAGTCTAGTTCATAGTGGATCTAACATAATAGTGAGAGTTCAGTCCATAGTGGATCTAACATAATAGTGACAGTCCAGTCCATAGTGGATCTAACATAATGGTGTGAGAGTCCAGTCCATAGTGCATCTAGCATAATAGTGTGAGAGTCCAGTCCATAGTGGATCTAACATAATAGTGAGAGTCCAGTCCATAGTGGATCTAACATAATAGTGTGAGAGTCCAGTCCATAGTGGATATAACATAATATTGTGAGTCTAGTTCATAGTGGATCTAACATAATAGTGAGAGTTCAGTCCATAGTGGATCTAACATAATAGGGAGAGTCCAGTCCATAGTGGATCTAACATAATGGTGTGAGAGTCCAGTCCATAGTGCATCTAGCATAATAATGTGAGAGTCCAGTCCATAGTGGATCTAACATAATAGTGAGAGTCCAGTCCATAGTGGATCTAACATAATAATGTGAGAGTCATGTCCATAGTGGATCTAACATAATATTGTGAAAGTCCAGTCCATAGTGGATCTAACATAATAGTGTGAGAGTCCTGTCCATAGTGGATATAACATAATATTGTGAGTCTAGTTCATAGTGAATCTAACATAATAGTGAGAGTTCAGTCCATAGTGGATCTAACATAATAGTGAGAGTCCAGTCCATAGTGGATCTAACATAATGGTGTGAGAGTCCAGTCCATGGTGCATCTAGCATAATAATGTGAGAGTCCAGTCCATTGTGGATCTAACATAATAGTGAGAGTCCAGTCCATAGTGGATCTAACATAATAGTGTGAGAGTCCAGTCCATTGTGGATCTAACATAATAGTGTGAGAGTCCAGTCCATAGTGGATCTAGCATAATAGTGTGAGAGTCCAGTCCATTGTGGATCTAACATAATAGTGTGAGAGTCCAGTCCATAGTGGGTCTAACATAATAGTGTGAGAGTCCAGTCCATAGTGGATCTAACATAATAATGTGAGAGTCCTGTCCATAGTGGATCTAACATAATAGTGAGAGTCCAGTCCATAGTGGATCTAACATAATAGTGAGAGTCCAGTCCATAGTGGATCTAACATAATAGTGTGAGAGTCCAGTCCATAGTGGGTCTAACATAATAGTGTGAGAGTCCAGTCCATAGTGGATCTAACATAATAGTGTGAGAGTCCAGTCCATAGTGGATCTAACATAATAGTGTGAGAGTCCAGTCCATAGTGGATCTAACATAATAGTGTGAGAGTCCAGTCCATTGTGGATCTAACATAATAGTGTGAGAGTCCAGTCCATAGTGGATCTAACATAATAGTGTGAGAGTCCAGTCCATAGTGGATCTAGCATAATAATGTGAGATTTCAGTCCATAGTGGATCTAACATAATATTGTGAGAGTCCAGTCCATAGTGGATCTAACATAATAGTGTGAGAGTCCAGTCCATAGTGGATCTAACATAATAGTGTGAGAGTCCAGTTCATAGTGGATCTAACATAATAGTGTGAGAGTCCAGTCCATAGTGGATCTAGCATAATATTGTGAGAGTCCAGTCCATAGTGGATCTAGCATAATATTGTGAGAGTCCAGTCCATAGTGGATCGAGCATAATATTGTGAGATTCCAGTCCATAGTGGATCTAACCTAATAGTGAGAGAGTTTAGTCCATCGTGGATCTAACATAATAATGTGAGAGTCCAGTCCATAGTGAATCAAACATAATAGTGTGAGAGTCCAGTCCATAGTGGATCTAACATAATAGTGTGAGAGTCCAGTCCATAGTGGATATAGCATAATATTGTGAGAGTCCAGTCCATAGTGGATCTAGCATAATATTGTGAGAGTCCAGTCCATAGTGGATATAGCATAATATTGTGAGAGTCCAGTCCATAGTGGATCTAACATAATAGTGAGAGAGTCTAGTCCATAGTGGATCTAACATAATAATGTGAGAGTCCAGTCCATAGTGGATCTAACATAATAGTGTGAGAGTTCAGTCCATAGTGGATATAACATAATAGTGTGAGAGTCCAGTCCATAGTGGATCTAACATAATAGTGTGAGAGTTCAGTCCATAGTGGATATAACATAATAGTGTGAGAGTCCAGTCCATAGTGGATCTAGCATAATAATGTGAGAGTTCAGTCCATAGTGGATCTAGCATAATAATGTGAGAGTCCAGTCCATAGTGGAACTAGCATAATATTGTGAGAGTCCAGTCCATAGGGGATCTAGCATAATAGTGTGAGAGTCCAGTCCATAGTGGATCTAACATAATAGTGAGAGCCCAGTCCATAGTGGATCTAACATAATTGTGTGAGAATCCAGTCCATAGTGGATCTACCATAATAATGTGAGAGTCCAGTCCATAGTGGATCTAACATAATAGTGAGAGCCCAGTCCATAGTGGATCCAACATAATAGTGAGAGAGTCTAGTCCATAGTGGATCTAACATAATAATTTGAGAGTCCAGTCCATAGGGGATCTAGCATAATAGTGTGAGAGTCCAGTCCATAGTGGATCTAACATAATAGTGAGAGCCCAGTCCATAGTGGATCTAACATAATTGTGTGAGAATCCAGTCCATAGTGGATCTACCATAATAATGTGAGAGTCCAGTCCATAGTGGATCTAACATAATAGTGAGAGCCCAGTCCATAGTGGATCCAACATAATAGTGAGAGAGTCTAGTCCATAGTGGATCTAACATAATAATTTGAGAGTCCAGTCCGTAGTGGATCTAACATAATAGTGTGAGAGTCCAGTCCATAGTGGATATAACATAATTGTGTGAGAGTCCAGTCCATAGTGGATCTATCACAATAGTGAGAGTCCAGTCCATAGTGGATCTAACATAATAGTGAGAGTCCAGTCCATAGTGGATCTAACATAATAGTGAGAGTCCAGTCCGTAGTGGATCTAACATAATAGTGTGAGAGTCCATTCCATAGTGGATCTAACATAATAGGGTGAGAGTCCAGTCCATAGTGGATCTAACACAATAGTGAGAGTCCAGTCCATAGTGGATCTTACATAATAGTGAGAGTCCAGTCCATAGTGGATCTAACATACTAGTGAGAGTCCAGTCCATAGTTGATCTAACATAATAATGTGAGAGTCCAGTCCGTAGTGGATCGAACATAATAGTTTGAGAGTCCAGTCAATAGTGGATCTAACACAATAGTGAGAGTCCAGTCCATAGTGGATCTAACATAATAGTGAGAGTCCAGTCCATAGTGGATCTAACATACTAGTGAGAGTCCAGTCCATAGTGGATCTAACATAATAGGGAGAGTCCAGTCCATAGTGGATCTAACATAATAATGTGAGAGTCCAGTCCATAGTGGATCTAACATAATAGTGTGAGAGTCTAGTCCATAGTGGATCTAACATAATAGTGAGAGTCCAGTCCGTAGTGGATCTAACATAATAGTGTGAGAGTCCAGTCCATAGTGGATCTAGCATAATAATGTGAGAGTCCAGTCCATAGTGGATCTAACATAATAATGTGAGAGTCCAGTCCATAGTGGATCTAACATAATAGTGAGAGTCCTGTCCATAGTGGATCTAACATAATAGTGAGAGTCCTGTCCATAGTGGATCTAACATAATAGTGAGAGTCCAGTCCATAGTGGATCTAACACAATAGTGAGAGTCCAGTCCATAGTGTATCTAACATAATAGTGTGAGAGTCCAGTCCATAGTGGATCTAACATAATAGTGTGAGAGTCCAGTCCATAGTTGATCTAACATAATAGTGTGAGAGTCCAGTCCATAGTGGATCTAACATAATAGTGACAGTCCAGTCCATAGTGGATCTAGCATAATATTGTGAGAGTCCAGTCCATAGTGGATCTAACATAATAGTGAGAGAGTCTAGTCCATAGTGGATCTAACATAATAATGTGAGAGTCCAGTCCGTAGTGGATCTAACATAATAGTGTGAGAGTCCTGTCCATAGTGGATCTACCACAATAGTGAGAGTCCAGTCCATAGTGGATCTAACATAATAGTGAGAGTCCAGTCCATAGTGGATCTAGCATAATATTGTGATAGTCCAGTCCATAGTAGATCTAACATAATTGTGTGAGAATCCATTCCATAGTGGATCTATCATAATAATGTGAGAGTCCAGTCCATAGTGGATCTAGCATAATAATGTGAGAGTTCAGTCCATAGTGGATCTAGCATAATAATGTGAGAGTCCAGTCCATAGTGGATCTAACATAATAGTGTGAGAGTCCAGTCCATAGTGGATCTAGCATAATAGTGTGAGAGTCCAGTCCATAGTGGATCTAACATAATAGTGAGAGCCCAGTCCATAGTGGATATAACATAATAGTGTGAGAGTCCAGTCCATAGTGGATCTAGCATAATAATGTGAGAATTCAGTCCATAGTGGATCTAGCATAATAATGTGAGAGTCCAGTTAATAGTGGAACTAGCATAATATTGTGAGAGTCCAGTCCATAGGGGATCTAGCATAATAGTGTGAGAGTCCAGTCCATAGTGGATCTAACATAATAGTGAGAGCCCAGTCCATAGTGGATCTAACATAATTGTGTGAGAATCCAGTCCATAGTGGATCTACCATAATAATGTGAGAGTCCAGTCCATAGTGGATCTAACATAATAGTGAGAGCCCAGTCCATAGTGGATCCAACATAATAGTGTGAGAGTCCAGTCCATAGTGGATCTAACATAATAGTGAGAGAGTCTAGTCCATAGTGGATCTAACATAATAATTTGAGAGTCCAGTCCGTAGTGGATCTAACATAATAGTGTGAGAGTCCAGTCCATAGTGGATATAACATAATTGTGTGAGAGTCCAGTCCATAGTGGATCTATCAAAATAGTGAGAGTCCAGTCCATAGTGGATCTAACATAATAGTGAGGGTCCAGTCCGTAGTGGATCTAACATAATAGTGTGAGAGTCCATTCCATAGTGGATCTAACATAATAGGGTGAGAGTCCAGTCCATAGTGGATCTAACACAATAGTGAGAGTCCAGTCCATAGTGGATCTTACATAATAGTGAGAGTCCAGTCCATAGTGGATCTAACATACTAGTGAGAGTCCAGTCCATAGTTGATCTAACATAATAATGTGAGAGTCCAGTCTGTAGTGGATCGAACATAATAGTTTGAGAGTCCAGTCAATAGTGGATCTAACACAATAGTGAGAGTCCAGTCCATAGTGGATCTAACATAATAGTGAGAGTCCAGTCCATAGTGGATCTAACATATTAGTGAGAGTCCAGTCCATAGTGGATCTAACATAATAGGGAGAGTCCAGTCCATAGTGGATCTAACATAATAATGTGAGAGTCCAGTCCGTAGTGGATCTAACATAATAGTGTGAGAGTCTAGTCCATAGTGGATCTAACATAATAGTGAGAGTCCAGTCCGTAGTGGATCTAACATAATAGTGTGAGAGTCCAGTCCATAGTGGATCTAGCATAATAATGTGAGAGTCCAGTCCATAGTGGATCTAACATAATAATGTGAGAGTCCAGTCCATAGTGGATCTAACATAATAGTGAGAGTCCTGTCCATAGTGGATCTAACATAATAGTGAGAGTCCTGTCCATAGTGGATCTAACATAATAGTGAGAGTCCAGTCCATAGTGGATCTAACACAATAGTGAGAGTCCAGTCCATAGTGTATCTAACATAATAGTGTGAGAGTCCAGTCCATACTGGATCTAACATAATAGTGTGAGAGTCCAGTCCATAGTGGATCTAACATAATAGTGTGAGAGTCCAGTCCATAGTGGATCTAACATAATAGTGACAGTCCAGTCCATAGTGGATCTAGCATAATATTGTGAGAGTCCAGTCCATAGTGGATCTAACATAATAGTGAGAGAGTCTAGTCCATAGTGGATCTAACATAATAATGTGAGAGTCCAGTCCGTAGTGGATCTAACATAATAGTGTGAGAGTCCTGTCCATAGTGGATCTACCACAATAGTGAGAGTCCAGTCCATAGTGGATCTAACATAATAGTGAGAGTCCAGTCCATAGTGGATCTAGCATAATATTGTGATAGTCCAGTCCATAGTAGATCTAACATAATTGTGTGAGAATCCATTCCATAGTGGATCTATCATAATAATGTGAGAGTCCAGTCCATAGTGGATCTAGCATAATAATGTGAGAGTTCAGTCCATAGTGGATCTAGCATAATAATGTGAGAGTCCAGTCCATAGTGGATCTAACATAATAGTGTGAGAGTCCAGTCCATAGTGGATCTAGCATAATAGTGTGAGAGTTCAGTCCATAGTGGATCTAACATAATGTGAGAGTCCAGTCCATAGTGGATCTAGCATAATATTGTGAGAGTCCAGTCCATAGGGGATCTAGCATAATAGTCGGAGAGTCCAGTCCATAGTGGATCTAACATAATAGTGAGAGCCCAGTCCATAGTGGATCTAACATAATTGTGTGAGAATCCAGTCCATAGTGGATCTACCATAATAATGTGAGAGTCCAGTCCATAGTGGATCTAACATAATAGTGAGAGCCCAGTCCATAGTGGATCCAACATAATAGTGTGAGAGTCCAGTCCATAGTGGATCTAACATAATAGTGAGAGAGTCTAGTCCATAGTGGATCTAACATAATAATTTGAGAGTCCAGTCCGTAGTGGATCTAACATAATAGTGTGAGAGTCCAGTCCATAGTGGATCTAACATAATTGTGTGAGAGTCCAGTCCATAGTGGATCTAACACAATAGTGAGAGTCCAGTCCATAGTGGATCTAACATAATAGTGAGAGTCCAGTCCATAGTGGATCTAACATAATAGTGAGAGTCCAGTCCGTAGTGGATCTAACATAATAGTGTGAGAGTCCATTCCATAGTGGATCTAACATAATAGGGTGAGAGTCCAGTCCATAGTGGATCTAACACAATAGTGAGAGTCCAGTCCATAGTGGATTTTACATAATAGTGAGAGTCCAGTCCATAGTGGATCTAACATACTAGTGAGAGTCCAGTCCATAGTTGATCTAACATAATAATGTGAGAGTCCAGTCCGTAGTGGATCGAACATAATAGTTTGAGAGTCCAGTCAATAGTGGATCTAACACAATAGTGAGAGTCCAGTCCATAGTGGACATAACATAATAGTGAGAGTCCAGTCCATAGTGGATCTAACATACTAGTGAGAGTCCAGTCCATAGTGGATCTAACATAATAGGGAGAGTCCAGTCCATAGTGGATCTAACATAATAATTTGAGAGTCCAGTCCATAGTGGATCTAACATAATAGTGTGAGAGTCTAGTCCATAGTGGATCTAACATAATAGTGAGAGTCCAGTCCGTAGTGGATCTAACATAATAGTGTGAGAGTCCAGTCCATAGTGGATCTAGCATAATAATGTGAGAGTCCAGTCCATAGTGGATCTAACATAATAATGTGAGAGTCCAGTCCATAGTGGATCTAACATAATAGTGAGAGTCCTGTCCATAGTGGATCTAACATAATAGTGAGAGTCCTGTCCATAGTGGATCTAACATAATAGTGAGAGTCCAGTCCATAGTGGATCTAACACAATAGTGAGAGTCCAGTCCATAGTGTATCTAACATAATAGTGTGAGAGTCCAGTCCATAGTGGATCTAACATAATAGTGTGAGAGTCCAGTCCATAGTGGATCTAACATAATAGTGTGAGAGTCCAGTCCATAGTGGATCTAACATAATAGTGACAGTCCAGTCCATAGTGGATCTAGCATAATATTGTGAGAGTCCAGTCCATACTGGATCTAACATAATAGTGAGAGAGTCTAGTCCATAGTGGATCTAACATAATAATGTGAGAGTCCAGTCCGTAGTGGATCTAACATAATAGTGTGAGAGTCCTGTCCATAGTGGATCTACCACAATAGTGAGAGTCCAGTCCATAGTGGATCTAACATAATAGTGAGAGTCCAGTCCATAGTGGATCTAGCATAATATTGTGATAGTCCAGTCCATAGTAGATCTAACATAATTGTGTGAGAATCCATTCCATAGTGGATCTATCATAATAATGTGAGAGTCCAGTCCATAGTGGATCTAGCATAATAATGTGAGAGTTCAGTCCATAGTGGATCTAGCATAATAATGTGAGAGTCCAGTCCATAGTGGATCTAACATAATAGTGTGAGAGTCCAGTCCATAGTGGATCTAGCATAATAGTGTGAGAGTTCAGTCCATAGTGGATCTAACATAATGTGAGAGCCCAGTCCATAGTGGATCTAGCATAATATTGTGAGAGTCCAGTCCATAGGGGATCTAGCATAATAGTGTGAGAGTCCAGTCCATAGTGGATCTAACATAATAGTGAGAGCCCAGTCCATAGTGGATCTAACATAATTGTGTGAGAATCCAGTCCATAGTGGATCTACCATAATAATGTGAGAGTCCAGTCCATAGTGGATCTAACATAATAGTGAGAGCCCAGTCCATAGTGGATCCAACATAATAGTGTGAGAGTCCAGTCCATAGTGGATCTAACATAATAGTGAGAGAGTCTAGTCCATAGTGGATCTAACATAATAATTTGAGAGTCCAGTCCGTAGTGGATCTAACATAATAGTGTAAGAGTCCAGTCCATAGTGGATCTAACATAATTGTGTGAGAGTCCAGTCCATAGTGGATCTAACACAATAGTGAGAGTCCAGTCCATAGTGGATCTAACATAATAGTGAGAGTCCAGTCCATAGTGGATCTAACATAATAGTGAGAGTCCAGTCCGTAGTGGATCTAACATAATAGTGTGAGAGTCCATTCCATAGTGGATCTAACATAATAGGGTGAGAGTCCAGTCCATAGTGGATCTAACACAATAGTGAGAGTCCAGTCCATAGTGGATTTTACATAATAGTGAGAGTCCAGTCCATAGTGGATCTAACATACTAGTGAGAGTCCAGTCCATAGTTGATCTAACATAATAATGTGAGAGTCCAGTCCGTAGTGGATCGAACATAATAGTTTGAGAGTCCAGTCAATAGTGGATCTAACACAATAGTGAGAGTCCAGTCCATAGTGGACATAACATAATAGTGAGAGTCCAGTCCATAGTGGATCTAACATACTAGTGAGAGTCCAGTCCATAGTGGATCTAACATAATAGGGAGAGTCCAGTCCATAGTGGATCTAACATAATAATGTGAGAGTCCAGTCCATAGTGGATCTAACATAATAGTGTGAGAGTCTAGTCCATAGTGGATCTAACATAATAGTGAGAGTCCAGTCCGTAGTGGATCTAACATAATAGTGTGAGAGTCCAGTCCATAGTGGATCTAGCATAATAATGTGAGAGTCCAGTCCATAGTGGATCTAACATAATAATGTGAGAGTCCAGTCCATAGTGGATCTAACATAATAGTGAGAGTCCTGTCCATAGTGGATCTAACATAATAGTGAGAGTCCTGTCCATAGTGGATCTAACATAATAGTGAGAGTCCAGTCCATAGTGGATCTAACACAATAGTGAGAGTCCAGTCCATAGTGTATCTAACATAATAGTGTGAGAGTCCAGTCCATAGTGGATCTAACATAATAGTGTGAGAGTCCAGTCCATAGTGGATCTAACATAATAGTGTGAGAGTCCAGTCCATAGTGGATCTAACATAATAGTGACAGTCCAGTCCATAGTGGATCTAGCATAATATTGTGAGAGTCCAGTCCATAGTGGATCTAACATAATAGTGAGAGAGTCTAGTCCATAGTGGATCTAACATAATAATGTGAGAGTCCAGTCCGTAGTGGATCTAACATAATAGTGTGAGAGTCCTGTCCATAGTGGATCTACCACAATAGTGAGAGTCCAGTCCATAGTGGATCTAACATAATAGTGAGAGTCCAGTCCATAGTGGATCTAGCATAATATTGTGATAGTCCAGTCCATAGTAGATCTAACATAATTGTGTGAGAATCCATTCCATAGTGGATCTATCATAATAATGTGAGAGTCCAGTCCATAGTGGGGCCAGCAGGAGATCATCTTGAGTGGAGACAGGTCAGCAGCGCAGAGACGTCCCCAACTAATGCACAGATGAGTGGTCCACCCAGGGTCCCGACTTTGGACAGCTAGCGCAACATCTGTGGTCACCGAATCTGTGCCCCCCCCCCCTCCCCCAGTTGTTGACAGTGACAACAAGAGGCCATAACGGTGTTAGTCAACATCGTTACGAGATGCTTCGAGGACAGGAATTATATAAATCACTTTATTGAGCAAAACTGTTTATATTGGGCCATAACCACACCAAAAACATGAGTAAAAAACTTATATCTCGAAAAACTAGTCATTTTCTGCCGTACAAACCAGATCAATACCAACTTGTCATCAGTCACCAACACGCATACCACTAAGCCACTGGTGTGTTTATGGCCACACAAAAAGTCGGACAACTCAAACACCACACAAAGTTACACTATGACTCCTCAGTCATACGTGTGCTTATTCTACTGTCATTTATTATTAATGTTAATTTATTGATATTAATCATGGAATGCTGTTACTAGAGAAAGTTACAGGAATGTACACTTCATCCTATGCTTACATTTCATTTCATGAGGATGTTTAAGGGCAACTAAATGTGATCTGAAAGGGGTACAAATGATTTCCAAAGCAGGACCCCCACCCAGACATATTGTACAATACTAATCCATAGCTTATGAGAAACAATATTTATTTATTTTCATTACAAGTGGGCCAAATCACTAATATTACTAAATAATCTCATGAAAATGACTCCTCTCATTTGAGTGTGATTATAAAAGATTGGTTTGAGACAGGTGTGCTGCTGGTATTGCCACGTGTGATGTTGCTCACATGGGCTCCACTGAATGCTCAGGGAGTTTTTGTGTTTGCTCACACACATGAACAATTAGAGGGAACATTGCAGGCAGTGAAGATCTTCCTCAAGAAGCAAGGATTGACCTGTTTTGGGCCATGCTAGGGAGAGATGGAAGATTCCAGACTAGTGCATTTGATGAAAGCACTTTTGTGCGTGCCACACAGCAATGCATCATCAGAGAGGGTGTTCAGCATGGTTAGAAAAATAGTGACAGAGAATAGAACACGGATGGACAATTCAACCCTTAACTCACTCCTTTCCTGCAAATTAAATTTCACAGATGCTGCCCACACCTATGCTCCTTCAAAGGCTGTGCTACTGGCTGCAATGAATTGCACTTTCAAGTACAACAATGAGTAGATGAGTGTTATGTGTGTGTATATGTGTAAGTAAATGAACACTGAAATTCAAGTATTTATTTTATTTATATATATCCATCCATCCATCCATTTTCTACCGCTTATTCCCTTTTTGGGGTCGCGGGGGGTGCTGGAGCCTATCTCAGCTTCAATCGGGCGGAAGGCGGTGTACACCCTGGACAAGTCGCCACCTCATCACAAGGCCAACACAGATAGACAGACAACATTCACACTCACATCCACACACTAGGGCCAATTTAGTGTTGCCAATCAATCTATCCCCAGGTGCATGTCTTTGGAGGTGGGAGGAAGCCGGAGTACCCGGAGGGAACCCACGCAGTCACGGGGAGAACATGCAAACTCCACACAGAAAGATCCCGAGCCCGGGATTGAACCCAAGACTACTCAGGACCTTCGTATTGTGAGGCAGATGCACTAACCTCTCTTCCACCGTGCTGCCAATTTATATATATATATATCCATCCATCCATCCATCCATCCATCTTCTTCCGCTTATCCGAGGTCGGGTCGCGGGGGCAGCAGCCTAAGCAGGGAAGCCCAGACTTCTTATATATATATATAAAGCTATTCTAGCTATATATATATATATATATATATATATATATATATATATATATATTAAAATAAATAAATATATATATATATATATATATATATATATATATATATATATATATATATATATATATATATATATATATATAGCTAGAATTCACTGAAAGTCAAGTATTTATTATATACATATATATATATATATATATATATATACAGTTTATATACATATATATATATATATATATATATGTGTGTGTATATATATATATATATATATATATATATATATATATATATATATATATATATATATATATATATATATATATATATATATATATATATTTATATATGAAATACTTGACTTGGTGAATTCTAGCTGTAAATATACTTCTAACTTCTTAATCGCGCCCCTAACCACGCCCCAACCCACCCCCCCCCACCTCCCGAAATCGGAGGTCTCAAGGTTGGCAAGTATGCCGTGTAGTATTTTATACGTAAGTAGTAAAACCTTAGTCACATCTTAAGTGCACAGGAAGCCATCGTCCCCTGTCCTGTTTTGTTGTTGTTGTTGTCTTAGCATATTTTATATATTAACATATCACGCAACTCCTTGCATGTCTTCTTCAGGGCACGCTGCAGAAATTTGTGGACGACTTGTTTGAGACCCTGTTCAGCACCGTGTGCCGAGGCACCTCCCTGCCGCTAGCCATCAAGTACATGTTCGATTTCCTGGACGAACAGGCCGACCGACACGACATCCACGACACCGATGTCCGCCATACTTGGAAGAGCAACTGGTGAGAGGGGAGGCGGCCTGAATGGAGGACGCATAAAACTTAGGTCAAAGTTATTAGGAGGTCTTTAGTTGATGAAGTGAAGCGTCAACACAAGAGAAGCTCTTTCTTGCAGAGACGAGACCTTATTGCCTCTAATATTGTAAGTCTTAAAGGGGAACTGCACTTTTTTTTTGTTTTGACCTGAATATTATCCAACTATTAGGGATATTCTTATGATAAGCGCTAAAGTTAAAGACCTACATTTAGCGGCATATTGATCACAGAGAGGTAACTAGCTTATGCTGCTATATTGACATCACAAGCTGGTGAGCTGCTCTCTCGCCTCTGAGCTGGTGAAAGTTCATTCTAGGTCAGTGATTCTCAAACTGTGTTATGGCTCCATCTAGTGGTACACCAAAGAATCACTTGATTTTTACGAGGATTACGATTAATTCTTCGTCTAAACTGGAATTTATCAACATTCTAACAGTCGGCATCGCAGCGAGAGCAGACATTGTACAGTAGGGGTTATTTTATTATGTCTGTCGGCTCTCATGAAGTCTACCGTGAGTTAGTCAGTGTTGTTGAAGGAAAAAGTGATCAATGTGATGAAATGAATGCGTCGTCGTATGCATAAAATGACCAAACTACGTAAATATTACACTACATACATACATACATACTTATTTGTATATAAAAAGTTAAATGATTTTTGAGTGTTTTATAGATGGAATATTGCAACTTGCATAGGCTCCTTTGTAAGCTGACTTTTGCTAGCATTTGTTTACAAATTATAATGCATAAAAAAATAAAAACAATGTGCTTGTTTTACAAACCCCGTTTCCATATGAGTTGGGGAATTGTGTTAGATGTAAATATAAACGGAATACAATGATTTGCAAATCATTTTCAACCCATATTCAGTTGAATATGCTACAAAGACAACATATTTGATGTTCAAACTGATACATATGTATATTTTTTTGCAAATAGTCATTATATTTAGAATTTGATGCCAGTAACACGTGACAAAGAAGTTGGGAAAGGTGGCAATAAATACTAAAAAAGTTGAGGAATGCTCATCAAACACTTATTTGGAACATCCCACAGGTGTGCAGGCAAATTGGGAACAGGTGGGTGCCATGATTGGGTATAAAAGTAGATTCCATGAAATGCTCAGTCATTCACAAACAAGGATGGGGCGAGGGTCACCACTTTGTCAACAAATGTGTGAGCAAATTGTTGATCAGTTTAAGAAAAACCTTTCTCAACCAGCTATTGCAAAGAATTTAGGGATTTCACCATCTACGCTCCGTAATATCATCAAAGGGTTCAGAGAATCTGGAGAAATCACTGCACGTAAGCACCTAAGCCGGTGACCTTTGATCCCTTAGGCTGTACTGCATCAACAAGCGACATCAGTGTGTAAAGGATATCACCACGTTTTAAAAAGTCATACATTTTACTTTTTGAAACCGATACCGATAATTTCCGATATCACATTTTAAAGCATTTATCTACCGATAATATCGGCAGTCCGATATTATCGGACATCTCTAATTGTGACACATATTAAATAGAGAACGTTGAATAGAGAAACTGGAAATTGTGATGCATCATGTTGTATGCATGCATGTTCGAAATAAACACAAACTCAACTCAACTCAACTCAACATATACTTCGCTGTTGCCCCCTGTGGTGTGGCGGGCGTACTGCATACTGCAACCCTGTTTTGAGCAAATTCATCCAGTCTATTTGGGTGATGTTCGGCGGGCCAAATGAAAAAATCTCCGGGCCGCTAGTTGAAAAGCCCTGACTTATAGTCATGAGTGTGAATTCTAAAATGATTGTGCACTGAAAAGAATAACTCTCTCATCATAGCCTTCCTCTACGCTTCTGGGTGAACGTGATCAAGAACCCGCAGTTTGTGTTCGACATCCACAAGAGCAGCATCACGGACGCTTGCCTGTCCGTGGTGGCCCAGACCTTCATGGACTCCTGCTCCACCTCAGAGCACCGCCTGGGCAAGGACTCGCCCTCCACCAAGCTCCTCTACGCCAAGGACATCCCGCATTACAAAAGCTGGGTAGAAAGGTACACCCGTGTCTCCTCAACTAGCGTGAAGAAAAGCATGCAACACACCCACAGTGTGTCCCGTCTGCTGGCAGGTACTACGCCGACATCAGCCGCTTGCCCGCCATCAGCGACCAGGACATGAATGCCTACTTGGCCGAGCAGGCGCGCCTACACTCCAGCGAGTTCAACGCGCTCAGCGCCCTCCACGAGATCTACACCTACGTGGGCAAATACAGCCAGGAGGTGAGGAGAATGTGATGAAGTCACTCACATTTTCACTGTGCTGCAAGTCTTCACTGACCTTTAAAGCACGCATGGAGGAGGACAGTTTCAATATAGTGAAAATAATTCTAGGAATTGGTGAAGGTGCTACGAACATTATTATCATGGAAAATGTCACATTCTATAACATGCATGCTAACAACTCAGGAAACCGTGTGTGTGTATAATATATACATATATATATATATATATATATATATATATATATATATATATATATATATATATATATATATATATATATATATATATATATATATATATATGTATATGTATATAAAAATGTGTAGGTATATATGTGTGTGTATGTATATATATATATATATATACACACACATATATATATACACACACATATATACATACACACACATATATACACGTATATATATATATCAGTGACGTGCGGTGAGGTTGATGGCTGGTGAGGCACTGACTTCATCACAGTCAGATTTACAAACATATGAACCCTAAAGAGTATCTTATTCACCATTTGATTGGCAGCAGTTAACGGGTTATGTTTAAAAGCTCATACCAGCATTCTTCCCTGCTTGGCACTCAGCATCAAGGGTTGGAATTGGGGGTTAAATCACCAACAATTATTCCCGGGCGCGGCTCCGCTGCTACCCACTGCTCCCCTCACATCCCAGGGGGTGAGCAAGAGGATGGGTCAAATGCAGAGGACAAATTTCACCACACCGAGTGTGTGTGTGACAATCATTGGTACTTTAACTTAACTTTAACTTTACACATACAAACTGTAGCACACAAAAAAGCACATTTAATAAAAAAAACGTTATTATGGTCTTACCTTTACTTATAAGTGCGGGAACAGTGGTGTTCGTGTTGGAGGAGTTGTGAATGAATGAAATATGAAATCCGTGCTGCAGTCTGCAGGTGTACCTAATGTTGTGTCCCTGCAGTCGTTCACGGCTCCTCCGGCGCGAGCAATGTTGTTTTTGCACTTTTTGGCTTCTTGTTAAGTGACTTTTTTTGGGTGGATTCGGTCTTGCACGTGGAGGGTTTGGGTGTGGGCTTTGGTTGGTGTGGCGTTCCCGTCGGGGCAGTCTGCGGCGGAGGTGCATTAACCGGCACCAGGAGGCGGGATTACGCAAGCCTCACACAGTGCGTCTTCGCAGCAGTTTTATGATCGCTCAGCACAAGAAATACTTTACACACATACAGTTGTTGACAAAATACACTGTACATTATATACCTCAGCTAACTAAACTATGGAAATGTATAATATAATTCATATAGCAATACGGTCTCACTGCACAGTAGACCAGCAGTTAGCCGAGTCCGTCCATGTTGAGGCACTGAGTGACGCGCCTCGACTGGCTGCTGATCACCGCACCGTCTCTTCTCAGTATTTGAACGGCAAATGTGAAAATTCAGCGATTTTGAATAAAAATAATCTAAAACTGGTGAAGTTAAATGGAAAATAACTTTATAGTATAATCACTGGATACATATAACAATTTAATTTTTTTTTTTTCTTTTTACATTTTTTTTTTCCATGATGGCAGGTGAGGCCCCGTCTCACCTGCCTCTAGTGACTGCACGTCACTGCTGTATATACACATAAATACATATACACGCACACATTTTTATTAATGGTGTAACGGTACACAAAAATCTCGGTTCGGTACGTACATCGGTTTAGAGGTCACGGTTCGGTTCATTTTCGGTATAGTAAGAAAACAACAAAGTATAGATTTTTTGGTTATTTATTTACCAAATTTGTAAACAATGGCTTTATCCTTTTAACGTTGGAACACCATAATAATTCTGCCCAAAAATAGAAATAGCTCTATGTGTGTTCCAATTCAATTATTTAGTGTCTCTGGATCTTGTTTAAATCTCAGCAAAGATTATACAGTTCTTGGAGAAAGGTTTTGGAGAGTAAAGCAGTACAGTCCATGTGCTGCAGGTTAAGGGTGAAAATGTGTAGAGGGTTGGCTCGAGAGCCTCCTACCAGCCCAGACAGAACAGGTGGTGGGGTTCCTGGCTGGAATCTCCCAAGAACGATCCTCGGACTAGATGCTTTTTTTCCTTAGCTCGCCATCATAAAGAGAAGCCCGGCCTGTGTAAGAACCAGGACCATCCTTATAAATCAATGTGTACACAAATCAAATATCTTTATTAAATAACACTAATTGCATTATAAAGTATTTAGAACAGGGTCTAGTTTTTTCCTCAATATAGTACAATATAAATCAACATACATGTCAGAATCATAAATAAAGTGCTAAAATAACCATTAGCAGCATAAATATGACCTATACAATTCGGTCAGATAGATAGATAGATAGATAGATAGATAGATAGATAGATAGATAGATAGATAGATATTACTTTATTGATTCCTTCAGGAGAGTTCTCTTAGAAAAATTCAAATTCCAGCAGCAGTGTACAGAAATGAGATGTGTGTGGGGGGTTTGGTGGTAGCGGGGGTGTATTTTGTAGCGTCCCGGAAGAGTTAATACTGCAAAGGGTTCTGGGTATTTGTTCTGTTGTGTTTATGTTGTGTTACGGTGCGGATGTTCTCCCGAAATGTGTTTGCCATTCTTGTTTGGTGTGGGTTCACAGAGTGGCGCATATTTCTAACAGTGTTACAGTTGTTTATACGGCCACCCTCAGTGTGACCTGTATGGCTGTTGATCAAGTATGCATGGCATTTAGAAGTCGCACATATCGTCTGACTGGGCCGGCACGTTGTTAGAATGAATGAAAAGCGGACGTGACGACAGCTCGTAGAGGACGCTAAAGCCAGTGCCTTTAAGGCACGCCCCCAAGACTGTGATCCGGGTGGACTACGACAGTGGTCCCCAACCACCGGGCCGCGGACCGCCGATTGGTACCGGGCCGCACAAGAAAAAAAGTTTTTTATTTTATTAAAGCAACATAAAAACACAATATATACATTATATATCAATGTATATCAATACAGTCTGCAGGGATACAGTCCGTAAGCACACATGATTGTATTTCTTTATAAAAATAAAAAATAAAAATAAATATTTTTCAAGCGTTGACCGGTCTGCAGCTACAAAAAGGTTGGGGTCCACTGGACTACGAGATATAATGACTGATGAACACCTTCGTTGGATAATAAAGGTTGCCTCAGCTCAAAGCCTGAGCCCCGACATTAATGAACTAGCATCCAAGAAAAGATGGCAGGTATCTGGCTTGGGCACATCAGATTAGATCAGTGTGTTGCAAACTGAGCAGTTTAAAGTCCTGAATGGTTGGTTTATTCATTGTTATTTTATTTTCACATTTATTAGCCTGTGGAAAAAGTTAATGTTGATATTTACCTCAGAAGGCTGCAAATAGAAAAGAGGCATTACATGTTTATTTAAATTGTATTTGATATGCCAGTGATATATTTTAATTATTATTATTATTATTTGAAACGCGATTTTGCATGTCACGATAAAGTTATATAAGCCTTGCTTGTTCAATATTCAATGCAAAACTTGTTTGGGTCCCTATTAAAAGGTTAATTTGTTCAACCTTGGCCCGCGGCTTGGTTCAGTTTTACATTTTGGCCCACTCTGTATTTGACTTTGACACCCCTGATGTATATGGACGATTGAGAAATATGCCACAAAGACTGTTGTAATGAAACAATGGAAGAAAGACTAATATATTTTCATAAACATGGACTCACCAACTCCGCTTCTACAGTCACACACAGCTTAATGACAACAAATCCGACGCTGGTAGTCGGCTCTATAAAGTTAACAAATAGGCATTTAGTTTAGAATCCCGTCAGCATAATATTTTGGGTGAAAACGAGAATAAAAACCTACCTCGAGCAGAAATACAATCTGTCTCCCCTCACGTCCTGTTTACTGGCCACATAAGCACAGCTGATTGGACCGCGGCGGTCACGTGACTAGGGAGAGCGTGCAGTTCTCAAGAGCCTAAAAGTCTCCACAAAAGTGAGTATTTGACACCTGCGTTACACCAGTGTTGTGCCTCGGTGTGCATTGTTTACACAACGTGTGGTACGCTACTTATGTCCGTCCGTGCAGTGCGCTACTTAATATGTTCCTGTGGAAACTCCGAACCGAACCCCCCGTACTGAAACGGTTCAATACAAATACACGTACCGTTACACCCCTAATATATATATATACATATACACACACATACATACATATACACATATCTATATACATATACGTATATAAAGCCTATACATATGAGTACATAGTATTATAATAATATAACAGATATATAATTGATATAATCAATAAAGTACTATCTATCTATCTATCTATGTGACAGTCCAAAGTCTACCTAGTTTACTTCCGTGATGACCTCCTTAAAGTTTTGTAATAAAAACAGAAATATCGAGCAGTTCAAATGTGCCAAACATGGACAAGTGTGGAGAGAGTTTTTAGCATTTTTCCCCATCATCCTGTGTAGTGGATTTAAATGGTGGTGATTTAGATATTTGTTTTGTTTATGCTGATTGGGACGTTTTTTTTTTAATGATATCCACAGAGTTCAATGAGCAGGTTGTGTTGTGTGTCATCGTGTGTGTTGACTTTTTTTTGTGCTGGTTAATTTTTTATTTCCTGCACCATGACTAGGGAAGGTTGTTTGGATGGGTCATATAGGTAGTTGCTGTGCTGTGAATCCTTGCAAGTTCAATTAATGGTTAAGCAGGCGACAAGTAAGCTAGCTAGATGGTAAGCTCGCAGGGTTGTTTTGGTGCTTTTGATCGTCTCCCCGTCCTGAAACTCCGTGCGGCGTTTAGACAAAAGGAACAGCGAGTACATATTCTTATTAATAATTCATTTTAAGGAAGTGATATTTTGACGCCAAAAATCAATTGGAATTGGTACAACTGGTCAAGGTCTTCACCCAAATGAGCTGGGTCCCATGGTTGGCGCTAGGATGCCTCCCACAGCTGGACTGGCTGGACACCACAGTGGCTGCAAGCATGTGTGCCCTCTGATAAGAGTTGGCAAACATTCGCGGTGCAGCGTACTACAAAATAAAAGCTCAAAGGTCGAGTGGCACAAGTGACAACATTAAAAACACGACTCATGAATAATGTCAAACTGGACTATATGACTGGCTAAAGAATGCTCATCTCTTGGTTTCGGTTTGTGTGCTTGCTAACTGTGTGTGCGTGTGTGTGTGTGTGTGTGTGTGTGTGTGTGTGTGTGTGTGTGTGTGTGTGTGTGTGTGTGTGTGTGTGTTAGATCACGGAGGCGCTGGAGCAGGACGAACAGGCCCAGAAGCAGAAACTGGCATATAAAGTGGAGCAGATCATCTCAGCCATGTCTGCCGAGAGCTGAGACGCACGCGCCGACATACATGCACGCACACACACACACACACACACACACACCTACACACACACTCACACACATATTCTTGTATTTGTTGCCTTCTTGAGACCTCCGAAAAATGCCTACCTCTTTAGGACCACCCTTTCTAGATATATAAAGATTTGTATTTACAACATTAATAATATATGCATACTATGCAAATATAAAAAAGCTTGTTGTGAAAAATGATATGGAATTTCACAAGAAAAAGGTATTTTGGTAGTATTATAAAAAGAGTCATCATTTTACTCAACGCAAGTCAAAATTTTACAAGATATGCTACACAAACTGAACGTTTGTGCAGTATTATGATAAAAGTTGGAATTTTACTCAATCACAGTCGCAATTTTACAAGAAAAGCTTAAAATGTTGGCAATTTTATGAAAAGAGTCGTAATTTTACTCGATAAAAGTCACAATTTTATAAGAAAACTTTACAACTTTAGCAATGTTATACTAATAATCGGAATTTTACTTGGCAAAATTATGACAAAAGTCATAATTTTAACTTTTAACTTTAACTTTTGTCATAAAATTATGACAAAAGTCATAGTTTTACTCAAAAAACTTCACTATTTTACAAGAGCAACAACAAAATTGGCAATATTGTGATAAAAGTCAGAATTTTATATGACAAATGTCGCCATTTTGCATTAAAAAGTAATAATTTTACATAAAAAAGTAATAATTTTACATAAAAAAGTAATAATTTTACATAAAAAAGTAACAATTTTACAAGAAAATATTGCAATATTACAGAAACGGAAAGAATATGATAATTTGTTCCCAATTTTATAAGAAAAAAGTTGACCCACTGTGAGAAAAAGAATGCTTTTAGTTTATTTTTTGCATTTTTTGTTTGTAATTGTTTTTTAATCTTTATTATTTACTTCAAGTTATTACAGCATGTCTCTATATACATATTTGTTTTATACATTTTGGCCTTAGGGGGTGCATTTCGATTTCTTACACACACTTGTTATTACATATGTTGACCAGAGGGGGAGCACTTTTAAAACCGACACACAGTCAATTTGAAAAATCCCTCCTTTTTGGGACCACCCTAATTTTGATAGATTTCACCACCAGACTCTGCAGCATCGCGTGGATATCGGGGACGGTACCTCTGGATTGGCAGACCGGGGTGGTGGTTCCTCTCTTTAAGAAGGGGAACCGGAGGGTGTGTTCCAACTATCGTGGGATCACACTCCTCAGCCTTCCCGGTAAGGTCTATTCAGGTGTACTGGAGAGGAGGCTACGTCGGATAGTCGAACCTCGGATTCAGGAAGAACAGTGTGGTTTTCGTCCTGGTCGTGGAACTGTGGACCAGCTCTATACTCTCGGCAGGGTCCTTGAGGGTGCATGGTAGTTTGCCCAACCAGTCTACATGTGCTTTGTGGACTTGGAGAAGGCATTCGACCGTGTCCCTCGGGAAGTCCTGTGGGGAGTGTTCAGAGAGTATGGGGTATCGGACTGTCTGATTTTGGCGGTCCGCTCCCTGTATGATCAGTGTCAGAGCTTGGTCCGCATTGCCGGCAGTAAGTCGGACACGTTTCCAGTGAGGGTTGGACTCCGCCAAGGCTGCCCTTTGTCACCGATTCTGTTCATAACTTTTATGGACAGAATTTCTAGGGGCAGTCAGGGCGTTGAGGGGATCCGGTTTGGTGGCTGCAGGATTAGGTCTCTGCTTTTTGCAGATGATGTGGTCCTGATGGCTTCATCTGGCCAGGATCCGACTGGATCGGTTCGCAGCCGAGTGTGAAGCGACTGGGATGAGAATCAGCACCTCCAAGTCCGAGTCCATGGTTCTCGCCCGGAAAAGGGTGGCGTGCCATCTCCGGGTTGGGGAGGAGATCTTGCCCCAAGTGGAGGAGTTCAAGTACCTCGGAGTCTTGTTCACGAGGGAGGGAAGAGTGGATCGTGAGATCGAAAGGCGGATCGGTGCGGCGTCTTCAGTAATGCGGAAGCTGTATCGATCCGTTGTGGTGAAGAAGGAGCTGAGCCGGAAGGCAAAGCTCTCGATTTACCGGTCGATCTACGTTCCTATCCTCACCTATGGTCATGAGCTTTGGGTTATGACCGAAAGGACAAGATCACGGGTACAAGCGGCCGAAATGAGTTTCCTCCGCCGGGTGGCGGGTCTCTCCCTTAGAGATAGGGTGAGAAGCTCTGCCATCCGGGAGGAGCTCAAAGTAAAGCCGCTGCTCCTCCAGATGGAGAGGAGCCAGATGAGGTCGTTCGGGCATCTGGTCAGGATGCCAACCGAACACCTCCTGAGGGAGGTGTTTCGGGCACGTCCGACCAGTAGGAGGCCACGGGAAAGACCCAGGACATGTTGGGAAGACTATGTCTCCCGGCTGGCCTGGGAACGCCTCGGGATCCCCCGGGAGGGGCTGGGGAGAGGAAAGTCTGGGCTTCCCTGCTTTGGCTGCTGCCCCCGTGACCCGACCTCGCATAAGCGGAAAGAAGATGGATGGATGGATGGATGGATCACCACCAGGGGTGCAAATGAGATCTCTTTTTTTTGTAATGTGCTTAAGGCCGACGACAAACGAGTCACGGACCACAGATGGCCCCTGTGCCGTACTTTGGGCAACCCAGCTGTAGAAGCTAACTGTTAATGACCACTATAGTCTTAGGACCGTAGTGTATTTGTTCATCCTATGGTCACATATGAGACGCGGGTTGTCTTACGTCAGCACCGGAAGTCGTAAAATCAGCTGTTCACCTGGCGGGTTTTTTCGGAGGGATGAATAGGGAAGTCCTTCTTTAGCTGCCGTCTTGTTTCATCATCAATCAATCAATGTTTATTTATATAGCCCTAAATCACAAGTGTCTCAAAGGGCTGCACAAGCCACAACGACATCCTCGGTTCAGATCCCATTCCATAGTCCTGGAGCTTGAATAGAAAACGCTCTATAGCCCACAGGCTTTTTTTGCACGTATTGCTGCCTTTGCACAGGTCAATGTTTACTTTTGTATGAAAAATCCGGACTTTGGAGCAATGTTCACAGACTCTAGTATTTGGCTCTCTATTAGATGCAATGGTTTTCCGTATTGGAACCATGATTTCGGTCCTCACATGGAAGGTACGTTTCCTTGTTGATGTCTCAAGAAGGGTAGAAATACAAGATCACACACACACACACACATACAGATAGACGATTCCAACATATGCCGGTGTGAGGAGGAGGAGGAGCAAGGTGCACAGGCACCATGTTTATGCCTGCACACAAACACGGAGGCTAATATATGCAGAGACGCTGCACACGTGATGGACCTAGTACAAACGACGACAACACGCACATGATCATGTGCACACACAAAGACAACACGCACACAGCAGACCCACCCAAAGCATGATGTTTGTATCCAATGTCAGTGCTTGGCAACAACCATCTCCTAAAAGTGCACCACCCCCAGGTAGATCTGTCCAGCAAATGTGATCCAGGGCTAAACTTGGCAACTCAACTCAAAGAAAGGTGCCGATGTAGTGTCTGCATAATAATAATAATAATAATAATAATAGCTATTCTATGTTTAAGACAAAGGTACTGGCTGGACATGACGCAAACATTTAAAGGGAAACTGCACTTTTTTTGGAATGTTGTTTTTTGTTCACAATTATTATGAGAGACAAGAAGACTAACCGTTTTTTTTTTGTTTTTTTTTGCATTCTAACATGTAAAAGTCGGCTCGTTCTTGGTGGCTAGCAATGCAGCTAATGTTAGCAATCAATTCTACCTCTAAATCACTTGAAAAATGCATTCAAAAGGCGTCAACAATACTTCATTTACGTTCTGTAACCTGTATAATAACCAAGCTAAAGCGACATTGTTATTGTAAGAGTGAACACTGAGGAACTACTTTTTCTCGCGTAGTAACACATCGACGTGCTGTAAGGTATTAGCCGTAAAAGCTAGCTTCGGCGAGAGATAAGCTAGCTTGTATTTTAGCAGGAAACATGTTTGAGTTTGTAATGCACAACACAATGTGATAGGACACCGTGGGAAACATGAACAATCATATTACAGTATCTGTAAAGTATTATTTCATGTTTTGCTTGTACACAGCTAGCCAGACAGTGTATGTACTGTAGTTGTAATAACACACATAACGTGCTGCGTGTATCATCATCAATATAAAGTGTGACTCACTCGATGGACAGTTGTCTGGCTGGGTCCGTTTTTCAGTTTTTCCCGGTTTATTTGGATAAGCACTCCATTTATGTTGAAATATCATTGCTTCAAATTCCAGAGTCACTTTCACCTCACTCTCTCGGCTTCCGTCTGCTCCAACGTCTCACTCCTCCTTCGTGCTCGCTTCTAGAAGCAGTGGTTCATCCTCCGTATGTTCAGCTTCAAAAAGACAAAGTTGTGAATCCTCATTCGTCCGAAAATAGTTGTTTTCCTTGTTTGTTTCCAAGTCTGCTATGATTAGAAACACACACTCCCGTTTGTTTCCGTGAGGAGGAACACACATTTGTTGCCAGAAGTCGGAACTGCGCTGCTATGGAAACGGAAGTTACGAGGAAATTAGTCCCGGCAATGATTAAAATGACCAAAATAGGGTAAATATTGAACATATTACATATTATTATAAAAGTGTCTGTTAGTACATTATATATATACTTGCAGTGTGTATATTGTACATATTACATATTGTTATGAAGGTGTCTGTTACTACATTATATATATACTTGCAGTGTGTATTCTGTACATATTACATATTGTTATGAAGGTGTCTGTTACTACATTATATATATACTTGCAGTGTGTATATTGTACATATTACATACTGTTATGAAGGTGTCTGTTACTACATTATATATATACTTGCAGTGTGTTTATTGTACATATTGTTATGAAGGTGTCTGTTACTACATTATATCTATACTTGCAGTGTGTATATTGTACATATTACATATTGTTATGAAGGTGTCTGTTACTACATTATATATATATATACTTGCAGTGTGTATATTGTACATATTACATATTGTTATGAAGGTGTCTGTTACTACATTATATATATACTTGCAGTGTGTATATTGTACATATTACATATTGTTATGAAGGTGTCTGTTACTACATTATATATATACTTGCAGTGTGTTTATTGTACATATTGTTCTGAAGGTGTCTGTTACTACATTATATATATACTTGCAGTGTGTATATTGTATATATTACATATTGTTTTGAAGGTGTCTGTTACTACATTATATATATACTTGCAGTGTGTATATTGTGCATATTACATATTGTTATGAAGGTGTCTGTTACTACATTATATATATACTTGCAGTGTGTATATTGCACATATTACATATTGTTATGAAGGTGTCTGATACTACATTATATATATACTGTGTATAAAAAGTTGATGGAGGGTTTTTAAGTGGTTTTAGAGACTTTGAAGGTTACAACGATGACTTCCATTAGCCGTATCTTTCAAGCGTTTATCATCGTTAAAGCCCCTCCCCCCCAAAAAAAGACATGTGTGTTCTTGTCTCTCATACTGAAATAAAAAAAAAAAAGGTGCAGTTCCCCTTTAAGCGTTTAGCACGTAGCATGTCCATGCTAAACTGTTGTGTATTTGATCCAATGTGCTAACTGAGGATGTTCTCAACACGTTTCATGTTTGCTCCGGTTGTTGCCCGGCCAAACAAACGGGTTTGTAAAAACAGCCGCGGGTTCAAAGAAGGAAGCGGTGCACCGTGGTGCCCCAACTTAGGAGCTCTTAACTCAAAACACTTGTATCTCACATAACCTGTCTCCGAGTGAACGGCGTGGCGTGCTTTTTAAAAAGAAATACTAACTTTTAGACAGGAAATATTACAATAAAATGTATTACAGTACAAACTACAGTAGTTTTATGGAGTATTGTAGTAATAATGTACAGCATTTACATTGGAGAGTGGACTTCTTCGATCTCCGTCAAACACGCTATCAGCAGCTTTCTCATATTTTCGTGGATAAATGCTCCCAACTGCTTCACGCTCTGTCGTATTCATATTTCTTTAATTCAGTGAATATAATCCACTTCTTCTCAGCACGGCCCAAACAAAGCTATGTCGATCTCTCGCTATAAGCTAAAAAATAGCGAGTGAGAGTGGACGTTTGAGGCGGAACATGCGGGGTTCGGGTTGCTATGGCAACTAACTCCATTCGTAGCTTAAAGCCTCGCGATTAGCCGAGGGACAGCTGAAAACACTCTTAAGTTGAGGTACCACTGTTTGTATGTATTTTGAATTTGAATATTTTTTTCAGTGTGATTAACCAAGACCGTACACACCTTGTATTGTTTTCTGTTTTGGTCCGGACAGGAGAACCAAAGTGTGAACAGCAGCCTTAGTCTTCTTCTGACCCGACCTCGTCTCATCACCCTTCCCTTTGATCTTGTTGGCTCTGAAGTACAACATTGTACACAGCAGTGTGGTACGCCAAAGAATCACTGAATGAAATACTTAAACACAGTGTGACTGTTCAAACTGTGTAATGTCACAGTGGCCAAAAATATTAAATATACCGTATATTCCGGACTATAAGCCGCTCCTCTTTTTCACGTTTTTTTTTGCTTTTTCTTCACTGGCGGCCTTAATGCGAATGGTTTTCAGAAAAAAAAACAAAGCAAAGACACTGAAAAAGTGTGTTATTTTTTGTGCCACGGCGCCATCTTTTGGACCAGGTGCTGCAGTGCCCTTTAGTTTAGCGCTTTCAACCGCAAGTTTCGTCTTTTAGCCGTCCATAGCGTTTCTACTCGTATGGAACCTTCATTCATCACTCCAAGCAACGTTTGTAAGTTTTACAATATAACTAAAACAATTCTTACTTACTAAAGTGTCCCAAGTGTGATGTCTGAAGGCATGTTTTCATTCATATTTGTACGTGCTATCGTAATGTAATGACGCTAGCGTTGTTAGCATTACCTAATATGATAACACGTTTAGAAGTGTCTGTGTTAGTATTATTAACTTACGACAACCTTCTTTTTGTATTGTTGCACTTTCACAAATTCCTCAGTAAATTCACCAAAACGTCACCGTGGAGTTATTGAGTCTGTTTAGCTGATTGGAGAGCTAGCTTGCGCAGCTAGTGTGTCCATGACGATGACTTTGGTTTTGTCTTAGAATCGGTTCGACTGAAATGCGAAACAAACGGGTCCGTAACACAACCGCGTGTGCAGAGAAGGAAGTGGGGATCTTCTATTTAGCGCTTTCAACCGCAAGTTTCGTCTTTTAGCCGTATAGCGTTTCTACTTGTATGGATCCTTCATTCATCACTCCAAGCGACGTTTGTAAGTTTTACAATATAACTAAAACTATTCTTACTTACTAAACCGTCCCATGTGTGATGTCTGAAGGCATGTTTTCATTCGTATTTGTACGTGCTATCGTAATGTAATGACGCTAGCGTCGTTAGCATTAGCTAATATGATAACACGTTTAGAAGTGTCTGTGTTAGTATTATTAACTTACAACGGCATTATTTTTGTATTAATTCACTTTCACAAATTCCTCAGTAAATTCACCAAAACGTCCCCATGGAGTTATTGAGTCTGTTTAGCTGATTGGAGAGTTAGCTTGCGCAGCTAGTTGGTCCATGACTATGACTTCTGCTTTGTCTCATTATCGGTTCGACTGAAATGCGAAACAAACGGGTCCGTAACACAGCTGTGTGTGCAGAGAAGGAAGTGGTGATCTACTGTTTAGCGCTTTCAACCGCAAGTTTCGTCTTTTAGCCATCCATAACGTTTCTACTCGTATGGACCTTCGTTCATCACTCCAAGCAACGTTTGTAAGTTTTACAATATAACTAAAACAATTCTTACTTACTAAACTGTCCCATGTGTGATGTCTGAAGGCATGTTTTCATTCGTATTTGTACGTGCTATCGTAATGTAATGACGCTAGCGTCGTTAGCATTAGCTAATATGATAACACGTTTAGAAGTGTCTGTGTTAGTATTATTAACTTACGACGACCTTCTTTTTGTATTGTTTCACTTTCACAAATTCCTCAGTAAATTCACCAAAACATCACCGTGGAGTTATTGAGTCTGTTTAGCTGATTGGAGAGCTAGCTTGCGCAGCTAGTGTGTCCATGACGATGACTTTGGTTTTGTCTTAGAATCGGTTCGACTGAAATGCGAAACAAACGGGTCCGTAACACAACCGCGTGTGCAGAGAAGGAAGTGGGGATCTTCTATTTAGCGCTTTCAACCGCAAGTTTCGTCTTTTAGCCGTATAGCGTTTCTACTTGTATGGATCCTTCATTCATCACTCCAAGCGACGTTTGTAAGTTTTACAATATAACTAAAACTATTCTTACTTACTAAACCGTCCCATGTGTGATGTCTGAAGGCATGTTTTCATTCGTATTTGTACGTGCTATCGTAATGTAATGACGCTAGCGTCGTTAGCATTAGCTAATATGATAACACGTTTAGAAGTGTCTGTGTTAGTATTATTAACTTACAACGGCATTATTTTTGTATTAATTCACTTTCACAAATTCCTCAGTAAATTCACCAAAACGTCCCCGTGGAGTTATTGAGTCTGTTTAGCTGATTGGAGAGTTAGCTTGCGCAGCTAGTTGGTCCATGACTATGACTTCTGCTTTGTCTCATTATCGGTTCGACTGAAATGCGAAACAAACGGGTCCGTAACACAGCTGTGTGTGCAGAGAAGGAAGTGGTGATCTACTGTTTAGCGCTTTCAACCGCAAGTTTCGTCTTTTAGCCATCCATAACGTTACTACTCGTATGGACCTTCGTTCATCACTCCAAGCAACGTTTGTAAGTTTTACAATATAACTAAAACAATTCTTACTTACTAAACTGTCCCATGTGTGATGTCTGAAGGCATGTTTTCATTCGTATTTGTACGTGCTATCGTAATGTAATGACGCTAGCGTCGTTAGCATTAGCTAATATGATAACACGTTTAGAAGTGTCTGTGTTAGTATTATTAACTTACGACGACCTTCTTTTTGTATTGTTTCACTTTCACAAATTCCTCAGTAAATTCACCAAAACATCACCGTGGAGTTATTGAGTCTATTTAGCTGATTGGAGAGTTAGCTTGCGCGGCTAGTCGGTCCATGACCATGACTTTGGTTTTGTCTTAGAATCGGTTCGACTGAAATGCGAAACAAACGGGTCCGTAACACAGCCGTGTGTGCAGAGAAGGAAGTGGTGCTCTTCTGTTTAGCGCTTTCAACCGCAAGTTTCGTCTTTTAGCCGTCCATAACGTTCCTACTCGTATGGATTCTTCATTCATCACTCCAAGCGACGTTTGTAAGTTTTACAATATAACTAAAACTATTCTTACTTACTAAACTGTCCCATGTGTGATGTCTGGTTTTCATTCGTATTTGTACGTGCTATCGTAATGTAATGACGCTAGCGTCGTTAGCATTAGCTAATATGCTAACATGTTTACAAGTGTCTATGTTGACATTATTAACTTACGATGTGTTTCAGTTTCACAAATTCCTCAGTAAATTCACCAAAACATCACCGTGGATTTATTGAGTCTGTTTAGCTGATTGGAGAGTTAGCTTGCGCAGCTAGTGGGTCAATGACCAGGACTTCTGTTTTGTCTCATTATCGGTTCGACTGAAAGGTGAAACAAACGGGTCCGTAACACAGCCGTGTGTGCAGAGAAGGAAGTGGTGCTCTTCTGTTTAGCACTTTCAACCGCAAGTTTAGTCTTTTAGCCGTATAGCGTTTCTACTCGTATGGACCTTCATTCATCACTCCAAGCAACGTTTGTAAGTTTTACAATGTAACTAAAACAATTCTTACTAACGTAAGTGTCCCATGTGTGATGTCTGAAGGCAAGTTTTCATTCGTATTTGTACGTGCTATCGTAATGTAATGACGCTAGCGTCGTTAGCATTAGCTAATATGATAACACGTTTAGAAGTGTCTGTGTTAGTATTATTAACTTACAACGGCATTATTTTTGTATTGTTTCACTTTCACAAATTCCTCAGTAAACTCACCAAAACGTCACCGTGGAGTTATTGAGTCTGTTTAGCTGATTGAGAGCTAGCTTGCGCAGCTAGTGGGTCCATGACTATGACTTTGGTTTTGTCTTAGAATCGGTTCGACTGAAATGCGAAACAAACGGGTCCGTAACACAGCCGTGTGTGCAGAGAAGGAAGTGGTGCTCTTCTGTTTAGCGCTTTCAACCGCAAGTTTCGTCTTTTAGCCGTATAGCGTTTCTACTCGTATGGATCCTTCATTCATCACTCCAAGCGCCGTTTGTAAGTTTTACAATATAACTAAAACAATTATTACTTACTAAAGTGTCCCATGTGTGATGTCTGAAGGCATGTTTTCATTCGTATTTGTACGTGCTATCGTAATGTAATGACGCTAGCGTCGTTAGCATTAGCTAATATGATAACATGTTTAGAAGTGCCTGTGTTAGTATTATTAACTTACGTCAACATTTTTTTGTATTGTTTCACTTTCACAAATTCCTCAGTAAATTCACCAAAACGTCACCGTGGAGTTATTGAGTCTGTTTAGCCGATTGGAGAGCTAGCTTGCGCAGATAGTGGGTCCATGACGATGACTTTGGTTTTGTCTTAGAATCGGTTCGACTGAAATGCGAAACAAACAGGTCCGTAACACAGCCGTGTGTGCAGAGAAGGAAGTGGTGCTCTTCTGTTTAGCGCTTTCAACCGCAAGTTTCGTCTTTTAGCCGTATAGCGTTTCTACTTGTATAGACCTTCGTTCATCACTCCAAGCAACGTTTGTAAGTTTTACAATGTAACTAAAACAATTCTTACTAACTTAAGTGTCCCATGTGTGATGTCTGAAGGCATGTTTTCATTCGTATTTGTACGTGCTATCGTAATGTAATAACGCTAGTGTTGTTAGCATTAGCTAATATGATAACACATTTAGAAGTGTCTGTGTTAGTATTATTAACTTACCACGACCTTCTTTTTGTATTGTTTCACTTTCACAAATTCCTCAGTAAATTCACCAAAACGTCACCGTGGAGTTATTGAGTCTGTTTAGCTGATTGGAGAGCTAGCTTGCGCAGCTAGTGGGTCCATGACCATGACTTTGGTTTTGTCTTAGAATCGGTTCGACTGAAATGCGAAACAAACGGGTCCGTAACACAGCTGTGTGTGCAGAGAAGGAAGTGGTGCTCTTCTGTTTAGCGCTTTCAACCGCAAGTTTCGTCTTTTAGCCGTATAGCGTTTCTACTTGTATAGACCTTCGTTCATCACTCCAAGCAACGTTTGTAAGTTTTACAATGTAACTAAAACAATTCTTACTAACTTAAGTGTCCCATGTGTGATGTCTGAAGGCATGTTTTCATTCGTATTTGTACGTGCTATCGTAATGTAATGACGCTAGTGTTGTTAGCATTAGGTAATATGATAACACATTTAGAAGTGTCTGTGTTAGTATTATTAACTTACCACGACCTTCTTTTTGTATTGTTTCACTTTCACAAATTCCTCAGTAAATTCACCAAAACGTCACCGTGGAGTTATTGAGTCTGTTTAGCTGATTGGAGAGCTAGCTTGCGCAGCTAGTGGGTCCATGACCATGACATTGGTTTTGTCTTAGAATCGGTTCGACTGAAATGCGAAACAAACGGGTCCGTAACACAGCTGTGTGTGCAGAGAAGGAAGTGGTGCTCTTCTGTTTAGCGCTTTCAACCGCAAGTTTCGTCTTTTAGCCGTATAGCGTTTCTATTGGTATGGATCCTTCATTCATCACTCCAAGCAACGTTTGTAGGTTTTACAATATAACTAAAACTATTCTTACTTACTAAACTGTCCCATGTGTGATGTCTGAAGGCATGTATTTGTACATGCTATCGTAACGTAATGACGCTAGCGTCGTTAGCATTAGCTCATATGATAACACGTTTAGAAGTGTCTGTGTTAGTATTATAACTTACCACGACCTTCTTTTTGTATTGTTTCACTTTCACAAATTCCTCAGTAAATTCACCAAAACGTCACCGTGGAGTTATTGAGTCTGTTTAGCTGATTGGAGAGCTAGCTTGCGCAGCTAGTGGGTCCATGACCATGACTTCTGTTTTGTCTTAGAATTGGTTCGACTGAAATGTGAAACAAACGGGTCTGTAACACAGCCGTGTGTGCAGAGAAGGAAGTGGTGATCTACTGTTTAGCGCTTTCAACCGCAAGTTTCGTCTTTTAGCCGTATAGCGTTTCTACTTGTATGGACCTTCATTCATCACTCCAACCAACGTTTGTAAGTTTTACAATATAACTAAAACAATTCTTACTTACTAAACTGTCCCATGTGTGATGTCTAAAGGCATGTTTTCATTCGTGTTTGTACGTGCTATCGTAATGTAATGACGCTAGCGTCGTTAGCATTAGCTAATATGATAACACGTTTAGAAGTGTCTATGTTAGTATTATTAACTTACAACGGCATTATTTTTTTATTGTTTCACTTTCACAAATTCCTCAGTAAATTCACCAAAACGTCCCCGTGGAGTTATTGAGTCTGTTTAGCTGATTGGAGAGCTAGCTTGCGCAGCTAGTGGGTCCATGACCATGACTTTGGTTTTGTCTTAGAATCGGTTCGACTGAAATGTGAAACAAACGGGTCCGTAACACAGCCGTGTGTGCAGAGAAGGAAGTGGTGATCTACTGTTTAGCGCTTTCAACCGCAAGTTTCGTCTTTTAGCCGTATAGCGTTTCTACTTGTATGGACCTTCATTCATCACTCCAACCAACGTTTGTAAGTTTTACAATATAACTAAAACAATTCTTACTTACTAAACTGTCCCATGTGTGATGTCTAAAGGCATGTTTTCATTCGTGTTTGTACGTGCTATCGTAATGTAATGACACTAGCGTCGTTAGCATTAGCTAATATGATAACACGTTTAGAAGTGTCTGTGTTAGTATTATTAACTTACAACGGCATTATTTTTTTATTGTTTCACTTTCACAAATTCCTCAGTAAATTCACCAAAACGTCCCCGTGGAGTTATTGAGTCTGTTTAGCTGATTGGAGAGCTAGCTTGCGCAGCTAGTGGGTCCATGACCATGACTTTGGTTTTGTCTTAGAATCGGTTCGACTGAAATGTGAAACAAACGGGTCCGTAACGCAGCCGTGTGTGCAGAGAAGCAAGTGGGGATCTTCTATTTAGCGCTTTCAACCGCAAGTTTCGTTTTTTAGCCGTATAGCGTTTCTACTCGTATGGATCCTTCATTCATCACTCCAAGCAACGTTTGTAGGTTTTACAATATAACTAAAACAATTCTTACTTACTAAAGTGTCCCATGTGTGTTGTCTGAAGGCATGTTTTCATGCATATTTGTACGTGCTATCGTAATGTAATGACGCTAGCGTCGTTAGCATTAGCTAATATGATAACACGTTTAGAAGTGTCTGTGTTAGTATTTTTAACGTACAACGGCATTATTTTTGTATGGTTTCACTTTCACAAATTCCTCAGTAAATTCACCAAAACGTCACCGTGGAGTTATTGTGTCTGTCTAGCTGATTGGAGAGCTAGCTTGCGCAGCTAGTGGGTCCATGACCATGACTTTGGTTTTGTCTTAGAATCGGTTCGACTGAAATGTGAAACAAACGGGTCCGTAACACAGCCGTGTGTGCAGAGAAGGAAGTGGTGCTCTTCTGTTTAGCGCTTTCAACCGCAAGTTTCGTCTTTTAGCCGTATAGCGTTTCTACTCGTATGGATCCTTCATTCATCACTCCAAGCGACGTTTGTAAGTTTTACAATATAACTAAAACAATTCTTACTTACTAAAGTGTCCCATGTGTGATGTCTGGTTTTCATTCGTATTTGTACGTGCTATCGTAATGTAATGACGCTAGCGTCGTTAGCATTAGCTAATATGCTAACATGTTTACAAGTGTCTATGTTGACATTATTAACTTACAATGTGTTTCAGTTTCACAAATTCCTCAGTAAATTCACCAAAACATCACCGTGGAGTTATTGAGTCTGTTTAGCTGATTGGACAGTTAGCTTGCGCAGCTAGTGGGTCAATGACGATGACTTCTGTTTTGTCTCATTGTCGGTTAGACTGAAATGCGAAACAAACGGGCCCGTAACGCAGCCGTGTGTGCAGAGAAGGAAGTGGTGCTCTTCTGTTTAGCGCTTTCAACCGCAAGTTTCGTCTTTTAGCCGTATAGCGTTTCTATTGGTATGGATCCTTCATTCATCACTCCAAGCGACGTTTGTAAGTTTTACAATATAACTAAAACAATTCTTACTTACTAAAGTGTCCCATGTGTGATGTCTGAAGGCATGTTTTCATTCGTATTTGTACGTGCTATCGTAATGTAATGACGCTAGCGTCGTTAGCATTAGCTAATAATATGATAACACGTTTAGAAGTGTCTGTGTTAGTATTATTAACTTACCACGATCTTCTTTTTGTATTGTTTCAGTTTCACAAATTCCTCAGTAAATTCACCAAAACATCACCGTGGAGTTATTGAGTCTGTTTAGCTGATTGGAGGGCTAGCTTGCGCAGCCAGTGGGTCCATGACTATGACTTCTGTTTTGTCTTAGAATCGGTTCGACTGAAATGCGAAACAAACGGGTCCGTAACACAGCTGTGTGTGCAGAGAAGGAAGTAGTGATCTACTGTTTAGCGCTTTCAACCGCAAGTTTCGTCTTTTAGCCGTATAGTGTTTCTACTCGTATGGATCCTTCATTCATCACTCCAAGCAACGTTTGTAAGTTTTACAATGTAACTAAAACATTTCTTACTTACTAAACTGTCCCATGTGTGATGTCTGAAGGCATGTTTTCATTCGTATTTGTACGTGCTATCGTAATGTAATGACGCTAGCGTCGTTAGCATTAGCTAATATGCTAACAAGTGTCTGTGTTGACATTATTAACTTACAATGTGTTTCAGTTTCACAAATTCCTCGGTAAATTCACCAAAGCGTCAGTTATTGAGTCTGTTTAGCTGATTGGAGAGCCAGCTTGCGCAGCTAGTAAGTCCATGACCATGACTTCTGCTTTGCTTGGTCAGCCGTTTTACTGCCCGTTTGGAAACGGTTAAGTTTTGAAAAATTACAAAATCTTACTGCATAAATAAGTCACTTCACAACGTATATATCTGCGGCTTATTGTCCGGTGCGGCTTATATATGGAAAATATATTTGTTTTCCTTAAAGATTTAGTGGGTGTGGCTTATATACTGGAAAATACGTTTAATGAACACTTAGGCCTACTCCGTTACTGTACTCTAATGTTGGTGGTTTCCGAGGTGCTACTTGGTAGGAAAAAAAAGATCTATAGAGCGCCAATTCTGCCATTCCAAGATAAGCGGAGGACAAATAGAAGTGTTGTCGAAATGAATGATGCCATAATCCTAACCGTGGGTTCGATAAAGTCACCTCCCGTGTGCGACGAGAACACCTGCTGCTCCCATGAAGTCATCTGGATAGATTAGCTTTGTGGCCGCTGGACGAGGATGTTTGGGAACTTGTAGTCCGGGAGACGTCTGCAGTGCAGCAAACTCCCGCTGGACCCGGAAAGCATTGGCATCATTAGCGGGTGTCCGTGTAAATTAGACGCGCCTCACCGCCATCTTTAATCGTGTCATTCTTTTATTAGTGCCGGACTGCTGGTGGTCTCTCTGCTGCTGTACTTAGAAGAGTGCCATACCACACCTCCAGGGGAGTGTTTCTAGGTGTTTCTGTGACAAAGACGGCGTTTACACTGCAGGCCAAAGTGGCCCAAATCGGACTTTTTTTAAATGTATTTAATTGTTTTCCAACCGACTGTTTATTTACACTGCATGTAAAATGTGTTTATCAGACTACGCAGTTCGATAAAGTGAAAACAAAAGGAAGTTGACTGGGAGGAAGTCGCTACCACTACAAAATAAAACAAAAGTCGCCACACTTTAAAAATAAGTGTTTTTTTACAAAAAAATGAAAGTAATATAATGTATGAATGGATGTATATAGTGTAATATATTTGGGAGGGTTGTAATTGTTTTATGGCTGTTAAGTAGAGGCTCTATGTTAGCTTTATTTTTTAACTCGCAAATGCGCCACGACGTTAATTCCGGTATTTTTATTTTTTTTATTTTATAACTCTACTTTAAAAACTTTTTTTTTTTTTTTTTTTAATGAATCAGTCCAACAAAATAATACACAATATTCCAATTCCAAAACCAAACCCAGCATGTGGAGGTTGCCCTCTAGCATACTTGCCAACCTTGAGACCTCCAATTTCGGGAGGTGGGGGGTGGGTGCAGGGGGCGTGGTTGGGGGCGTGGTTAAGAGGGGAGGAGTATATTTACAGCTAGAATTCACCAAGTCAAGTATTTCATATATATATATATAAGAAATAATTGACTTTCAGTGAATTCTAGCTATATATATACATATATATATATATATATATATATATATATATATATATAAATAAAAGAAATACTTGAATTTCAGTGTTCATATATTTACACATATCCACACACATAACACTCATCTACTCATTGTTGAGTTAAGGGTTGAATTGTCCATCCTTGTTCTATTCTCTGTCACTATTTTTCTAACCATGCTGAACACCCTCTCTGATTATGCATTGCTGTGTGGCACGCACAAAAGTGCTTTCATCAAATGCACTAGATGGCAGTATTGTCCTGTTTAAGAGTGTCACAACTTTGCTGTTTACGGCAGACGGACTGCTTTACTGTAGATGTTCTTTATATTGTGGGAAAGCGGACTCAGGTCCGCATGGAGCTGGAGGGGGCGTGGCCTCCAGCTCCGCCTGAATTTCGGGAGATTTTCGGGAGAAAATTTGTCACGGGAGGTTTTCGGGAGAGGCGCTGAATTTCGGGAGTCTCCCGGAAAATCCGGGAGGGTTGGCAAGTATGCCCTCTAGTGAGTTCTTCGGATCACCACACGCTTGCACGAGAGCCCGGTATTCAGGGTTCAACAATGTCTTTTATTGTGAGCGCACACACGACAGTCTCTGCGCCGTGACTTTTCAGTCTTTTTGGCGTGTCGACTTTCTGGCCTTCTCTCTCTCGCAATGACCAGCGTCTGTGTCCGCTCACCAGCGCCAACTCCACACACGTGTCTCGGTCCGGCTGCTGCTAATACGGGCGACAGGTGGTTAGATAACCAGCCCCAGCTGGGCAATCCACTCACCTGCCGCTGGCTTCGAGGCCGGTCCTTACACACCCCGCTCCGCGGCAGGCCCGCAGACCACGCCCCCCTCCACACAGCAACATTCAGAGTAGCAATCAACAGAGCAATTGAGAGGACACACAAACATGACACAAAACAATCCAAAAGAAGTCAAACAAAAATGAATAATATCAACAACAGTATTAATATTAATAAGAATTCCAACATGGTAGTGATTGGAAAACCTCCATTGACATTATCATCACAGCCATTTATAACAAGTAAAATAAAAATAATTTAAAAAAGAACTTTCATCGCATCTCATAAGCTTGACAAGACATTGTGTCCAATATTTTCCACAAAGATAAAAGAAGTCATATTTTAGGTTCATTTAATAGTTAAATTCAGGTCTTTCAACACTCGCTATTTCTTCTGAATCAAAATAGATATATTTGTAGAAGTTGCTTCCTAGCAGTTCCACTTTAGACACAGCACAGGAGCCAAGCGTGCAGTTTTAACAAAGTTTGAATATGCATAGATTTTTGTCATAGTCTTTCTCCAGCAGAACGTGACTTTTCAGTCACGTCCGTATCCTCTCTCTCCTCCTCTCTCAGCCGCCTACTGTTAAAGACAACAGATGATTAGATTAACACGTACCACCTGGGAAATCTAATCACCTGTCAGCTGTGTCTCGTCGTCCGCGCATGCCCCGACCCCATCCGATGGTGCTCGTCCTCAGCACCACAGACAGAGGCGGTGATCTTTGCTCCTGCAGGCGCGCTGGCCACACCTCTCTCCACAATATTCATATATTACATATAGTCTATCATTTGTGCACTATTGACCTAACCTGACTCTCGCCAGACCCTTGTGGTTCGCTGAGCTCCACACAAAGGTCTGGGCTCGAAGGCATTGCAAACTCCTTCAAGATAGCAAAAAATAATGAACCAATCAGGATCGCCGGGCGGGATTTCCTAGATGTGACGTAGCGCCGAAGCGACTGTTTGATTCAAACAACACCTCGCTGCGTCAAGTGCTGACATTGATTCTGCTATTGCAACTGTTTTGTCGAATCTATCGAATATTAATTCTTTAAAAGATGAACAGAGATTGGTTTTGAAGGCATTTATTGGTGGCAAGGATGTTTTGGCTCTTCTTCCGACTGAGTTTGGATTTCCCAGCGTCATGGGTTGATTTCCATGTGAGTGGTTGAAGTAGCACGTCATTCAAGATAACGGACAAGTGGTTTATCCAATCACATACAATGATTTGTTTACAAGGCCCCGCCTTCTGAAATACATCTCCTATTGAGAACTCCCAGATCCTTGTGTGGAGATCAGCGAACTACAAAGATCTGACGAGAGTCAGGTTACTATTTGTCAGGTTCAAACAGTGATGACAACTATTAAACAGACAAAGAAGCAAGGAATCAAACAGAGACAGAATTACATTTGGCTCAATGAGGAGAAACGTGTAGACCTTGTACCCTTGTACAGTGTCCCACCACGCTCTGACGAAAGATTGTACGCCTCCTCTTTTATTTGGACTTTCCCTGATTACATGGCAACAACTGTTTCTAAGGGAAGGGGGGTCGTAAACAGCCGTCGCCTTTGGTTACAAAACAGTTCAAAGAAAAGTTGCCTGAAGGGGGGTCAGGTCCTGCTTTCTCTCCGCTTTGTAGATCTCGGGTCAAGACAAAATCTTCCTGTGGATTACAATACAACAAAGAAACCGACACCTTCATGACGCTTCCCATCCTACACAGTAGAGTTTTACAAGCCTTTTGATTGGTAAGATCAAAGACAGCTTTTGTCTGCTCGCCGGGAACTCATTGAAACACAACATTTTGTGATAATTTAGATACAGTTATTCTGACACTATTGCATATATGCATATATGCAGCGAAAATGTGGTGGCCAAAAATAGACTTTGCTCACCAAAACCTGGTTTTGTGATGATTTTTTTTTCTTTTTTAATTGAACAATGAACAAACACACTGAGGCCCTTCCAATATTCCATTCAACATAGCTCCAATGTGGCGGATCAGGCCCAGCAATCAGCATAATAAATCAAATTAAACAATTCTCATACAAACAAAAACTGTCAAAGTCAAAGTAAATACAAAAGACGATACACATGAGATTAAAATACAATCTATATACATGAAAAAAAAAGAAGAATAAAACAATGTACAATTTGAGGACTTTTTAATCATTTTCCAAGATTTTATTATGAATTTGAAGTCAATAATTCAATGGAAAATTTTGGTTTCACTCTAAAATATTGTCTAGAGTGTCCGCCCTGACATTGGTAGGTTGTGAGTTCAAACCCCGGCCATACCAAAGACTATAAAAATGGGAGCCATTACCTCCCTGCTTGGCACTCAGCATCAAGGGTTGGAATTGGGGGTTAAATCACCAAAAATGATTCCCGGGCACGGCCACCGCTGATGCCCACTGCTCCCCTCACCTCCCAGGGGGTGATCAATGGTGATGGGTCAAATGTAGAGAATAATTTCGCCACACCTAGTGTGTGTGTGACAATCATCGGTACTTAAAATATGGACTTTTTTGTATAAAAAATGTAGCTTGCAATATAATCGACTTGATAACCATCTCGCTGTCTTTCATAAATATGCCAAATTTGATCTCCACATCTTTGTCTCTCAGCCAATGTCTTATCTCCTCCCAAAACAAAAGCACAATATCACATCCCACAGACGAATGATTTACATCCTCCACAGATATCACAGCCGTCAACCACATTGTTTTTTCACAAAACCACCTGTAGGCTATGTTCCATCAACGATTTTAATTTGTGTTTGTCAGGTTCAAACACCAAACTATTTATTAAACGAGACACGAAGCAAGGAATCAAGCAGAGACAGAGTTGAGTTTTGCTCATGAGGAGAAACGTTTGGGGCTGCACACTCGGTTACAGTTTCACCCTACGCTCTAAGGTACAGCCCCCGCGCTCCTCTATTTATTCAGGAGTTCCCAAGTTTACATCAGAGGCTGCTTCTGAAGGGAGGGATAATGCAATACAATGTGTGATTATTCAGAATGGAAATGTGCTGACACTTGTGATTTCGCCCTGTCTCTGTTTTGTCTGCGTTGAGGTACTCGAAGTCCGTCCTTAGCTGTCAGCAGGCAGGGTCTGGAAACAAACTGCTGCTGCGAGACAACTCGCAATGGAAGATTACAAGTTGTGTGCCTTTGCACAGATAGAAAAGTACAACTTGAGCACAATCGATAATAACTATAGCAACGGCCTTTAAGCATCAGAGTTGTGTGATAACTTACACATAATTATTCTAACAGTGTTTCTTTAATTTTGGGAAGAATTGGATATGTAAGATATATTATCCCTATTTTTGTTATTTCTACTTGAGTATTCTATTTTGAGCTTTATTGTCTATGAATTGGCAAATATTCTTTTACCAACACTGCCCTTGCGATGAAGTATCTACTTTCATTGGCGACCGCGTCGTTCCCGGCGCCTACACGAGTGACGTCGCTCGCCCTCAGATGACGGAAAAGTCACATTTGTTTACACCGAAGTCAGATTCCAATTGGACTGAGACTGAATCTGATGCCAAAAGATCAGATTTGAAGCACTTTGGAGCGTTTAGACCAGGGGTCGGCTACCCAACATGTTGAAAGAGTCATATTGGACCAAAAATACAAAAAACTGATCTGTAAACGCCGTATGTAAGTGTTACAATGAAGGCAACACATTAAGTAAGTATCTCAGAGGGTGAGAGAACTCCTGGAAATTACTGGCTTAAAACTGCCAAAGGTATAGATGAGTGTGTCCAAGTTAAAGGAAAGAACAGGCTGTCTTCTACTAATGGATTTATTACAATCTTTGCAAGCTGAGTAACATTTGCTGTGGTCTGGAACAAAATGGTAATGTTTGCTGTGGTCTGGAACAGACATGCAAATATACAAACCCCGTTTCCATATGAGTTGGGAAATGGTGTTAGATGTAAATATAAACTAAATACAATGATTTGCAAATCCTTTTCAACCCATATTCAATTGAATGCACTACAAAGACAAGATATTTGATGTTCAAACTCATAAACTTTAATTTTTTTTTGCAAATAATAATTAACTTAGAATTTCATGGTTGCAACACGTGCCAAAGTAGTTGGGAAAGGGCATGTTCACCACTGTGTTACATCACTTTTTCATTTAACAACACTCAATAAACGATTGGGAACTGAGGAAACTAATTGTTGAAGCTTTGAAAGTGGAATTCTTTCCCATTCTTGTTTTATGTAGAGCTTCAGTCGTTCAACAGTCCGGGGTCTCCGCTGTCGTATTTTACGCTTCATAATGCGCCACACATTTTCGATGGGAGACAGGTCTAGACTGCAGGCGGGCCAGGAAAGTACCCGCACTTTTTTTTTACGAAGCCACGCTGTTGTAACACGTGCTGAATGTGGCTTGGCATTGTCTTGCTGAAATAAGCAGGGGCGTCCATGAAAAAGACGGTGCTTAGATGGCAGCATATGTTGTTCCAAAACCTGTATGGACCTTTCAGCATTAATGGTGCCTTCACAGATGTGTAAGTTACCCATTTCTTTGGCACTAATGCACCCCCATACCATCACAGAGGCTGGCTTTTGAACTTTGCGTCGATAACTGTCTGGATGGTTTGCTTCCCCTTTGTTCCGGGTGACACGATGTCGAATATTTCCAAAAACAATTTGAAATGTGGACTCATCAGAGCACAGAACACTTTTCCACTTTGCATCAGTCCATCTTAGATGATCTCAGGCCCAGAGAAGCCGGCGGCGTTTCTGGGTGTTGTTGATAAATGGCTTTTACTTTGCATAGTAGAGCTTTAACTTGCACTTACAGATGTAGCGGCCAACTGTATTTAGTGACAGTGGTTTTCTGAAGTGTACCTGAGCCCATGTGGTGATATCCTTTAGAGATTGATGTCGGTTTTTGATACAGTGCCGACTGAGGGATCGAAGGTCACGGTCATTCAATGTTGGTTTCCGGCCATGCCGCTTACGTGCAGTGATTTCTCCAGATTCTCTGAACCTTTTGATGATATTATGGACCGTAGATGTTGAAATCCCTACATTTCTTGCAATTGCACTTTGAGAAACGTTGTTCTTAAACTGTTTGACTATTTGCTCACGCAGTTGTGGACAAAGGGGTGTACCTTGCCCCATCCTTTCTTGTGAAAGACTGAGCATTTTTTGGGAAGCTGTTTTTATACCCAATCATGGCACCCACCTGTTCCCAATTAGTCTGCACACATGTGGGATGTTCCAAATACGTGTTTGATGAGCCTTCCTCAACTTTATCAGTATTTATTGCCACCTTTCCCAACTTCTTTGTCACGTGTTGCTGGCATCAAATTCTAAAGTTAATGATTATTTGAACACCAAATATGTTGTCTGTGTAGCATATTCAACTGAATATGGGTTGAAAATGATTTGCAAATCATTGTATTCCGTTTATATTTACATCTAACACAATTTCCCAACTCATATGGAAACGGGGTTTGTAAATTAAATACACAGAGTACATAAGTAAAGGAAACTAAATGAGCTCAAATATACCTACAAAGTTGCATGTGAGCATGGATTATTAGCACTCCACGCAAGTCAATAACATCAACAAAGCTCACCTTTGTGCATTCACGCACAATATAAAACGTTTGGTGAACAAAATGAGACAAAGCAGGAGTGGCATAAAACATGTGTGGCAGCGTCGGAGAAAGTTGCACACACGTAAACCAACTACGGTGAGTTCAAGGACCGCCAAAATTAGTAGGACAAAACGGCGCTGGCCGCATAGTGAAGCATAAGTGGTAGTTCTAACAATTAGGAAGGTTTGTGTCATGTTTGTCCTCCTACACAAACATTATTAAAACAAATATATTTTTCCCCTCTTCTATTTCCATTTTTGAAAAACCTCCAGGGAGCTGAAGAGCCGCATGACGCCCCGTTCAGACTGTCAAAAAATAAATCCGATCTGTGTAACTTGAGGGCGAAAAAATTAGATTTTGGTGTGCAGTGTAAACGGTGCCCATGACAGTTGTCTCTTTGTGCGCTTTTTTGTTTTCCTCCATTCATTCATGTTGGGACGAGCAAAACGAAATGAAAAAGTAAAAAAAAAAAAAAAAAAAAAGTTGTACATTTCCTGTTTAAATGTTGCGCTATGACAAAAGGACCCATCTGTTTTACGTGTGCTTTGGTAAGTTATAAATGTGTTGTGCAATAAAACTGTCAAGACGTGTTTTTTAAACTATAATTGTATAAATATTGTACATAGAAAACACTCCTATTTTGCAAGCAAAAGATTCACTTTTTACTGTTGTTATACATTAAAATGAACAGCTGATGGTACTCATGTCTGCCTGCCTTCTTTGCAAGTATTGTCCATGGCTTCTTTAGAGACTTCTGCTCCATGCTCATTTCCAGAGCAATTGTAGCAGCTTCTTATGTCAGAACGCAGACCTGTGATTGGTCAGTTTTTTCCTGAACACAGGCAAGCAGACTTTGTTTGTGCTTGAAACGCACAAATTATTGTATGAAAAAAGAAACCCAACAGTGATTAAACATTTGCATGAAAACTGATATTGTGTACTAAGTATCTCGGTGAAATAATTACTAATGTGTGTTTTTCAGCTTATTGTGACGTCGTCGCGTCCAGAAGAAGTCACAAAGTATGACGCTCTTTTTAACTTTTATTGCCAATCTTGTGCTAACAGAGGGATGTCAAACTGGTTTTCGTTGAGGGCCACATGGCAGTTTTGGCTGCCATCAGAGGGCCGCTTGTAACAGCGAATAATGTATGAATTTGCCTCTAGATTTTATTATTAATTATATATATATATATATATATATATATATATATATATATATATATATATATATATATATATATATATATATATATATATATATATATTTTACCAGTCGATATATCTATTATAATAGATCTATGATCTATGTTAATATTTGTTTGCATGTCCCTTGGCAAGTTTCACTGCAATAAGGCGCTTTTGGTAGCCATCCACAAGCTTCTGCTTGAATTTTTGACCACTCCTCTTGACAAAATTGGTGCAATTCAGCTAAATGTGTTGGTTTTCTGACATGGACTTGTTTCTCCAGAATTGTCCACACCTTTAAGTCAGGACTTTGGGAAGGCCATTCTAAAACCTTCATTCTAGCCTGATTTAGCTATTCCTTTACCATTTTTGACGTGTGTTTGGGGTCATTGTCCTGTTGGAACACCCAACTGCGCCCAAGACCCAACCTTCAGGCTGATGATTTGGAGGTATTCCTCCTTTTTCATTGTCCCATTTACTCTCTGTAAAGCACCAGTTCCATTGGCAGCAAAACAGGCCCAGAGCATGATACTATCACCACCATGCTTGACGGTAGATATGGTGTTCCTAGGATTAAAGGCTTCACTTTTTCTCCTCCAAATATATTGCTGGGTATTGTGGCCGAACAGCTCCATTTTTGTTTCAGACCTTCTGGAGGACAGTTCTGTGCTGAAGAAACAAGTCCATGTCAGAAAACCAATTTTGTCAAGAGAAGTGGTCAAAAATTCAGAAGCTTGTGGATGGCTACCAAGTGTATGTAAACTTTTGACCACGACTGTAAGTATATATCCATCCATCCAGAAAATGGATGGATGGATATATCCATCCAATCCATTTTCTACCGCTTATTCCCTTATATATATATATATATATATATATATATATATATATATATATATATATATATATATATATATATATATGTATATACAGTGTATATGTGTATGTATGTATGTATGTATATATGTATGTATGTATATTACAACTAAGTATATATCCATCCATCCATTTTCTACCGCTGATTCCCTTATTTATATATATATATATATATATATATATATATATATATATATATATATATATATATATATATATATAAAACCAAAAGACCACAATTTGGAAGAAAAACACTAGCTGTTTTGTAATATGATTATGAAAATAAAGAAGTAGCACTTAAATACGGATATATGTAAATATCTGCCTCCGACAATATATATGTATGTATGTATGTGTGTATATATATACAGTATATACAGTATATATATATTTATATATACACAGTGTATATGTGTATGTATGTATATTACGACTGTAAGTATATATCCATCCATCCATTTTCTACCGCTTATTCCCTTATACATATATATATATATATATATATATATATATATATATATATATATATATATATATATATATATATATATATATATATATATATATATAAATATATATATATATATAGGAATAAGCGGTTCCCTTATACATATATATATATATATATATATATATATATATATATATATATATATATATATATATATATATAAATATATATATATATATATATATATATATATATAAGGGAATAAGCGGTAGAAAATGTATATATATGTATATTTATATATATATATATATATATATATATATATATATATAAGGGAATAAGCGGTAGAAAATGGATGGATGGATATATACTTACAGTCGTAATATACATACATACACATATACACTGTGTATATATAAATATATATATACTGTATATATATATATACACACATACATACATACATATATATTGTCGGAGGCAGATATTTACATATATCCGTATTTAAGTGTTACTTCATTATTTTCATAATCATATTACAAAACAGCTAGTGTTTTTCTTCCAAATTGTGGTCTTTTGGTTGTCTGCAAATACTGTGTGCTAACCTTGACTTTGGAATGTGGAGAGGAGAGATACTCTTTCTCCTTATCTGTTCTTGGGTCCAGATGCGGAGGACAATGGGCATGTGTTTGGGCCGGAAAGACAAGACAACGAGGGTGGGAGGGAGAGAGACTTTATAGAAGAGAAGGTTTCCATATTTTAGGGGAGACCATCTTAGCTGTGTGATTGAATGTTCTATGCTGGACTGGTCTCATTATATTTGCAAAGCTTTGCAAATATATTACAAAATACCTATTCTGTCTCTGGTGGTTCTTCTACTCAGCTTTAAGTGTCGTAAAGAGCTTGGGAGCGACCAGCGACTTGAATTCCCTGGGAGGAACAACTGGTCTAAACGCAACAATATATATAAATATACTGTATATATATATGAGGTGGCGACTTGTCCAGGGTGTACCCCGCCTTCCGCCCGATTGTAGCTGAGATAGGCTCCAGCGCCCCCCGCGACCTCGAAGGGATTAAGCGGTAGAAAATGGATGGATGGATATATATATATGTATATATATATATATATATACATACATACATACATACATACATACATATATATATATATATATACACATTTTTTAAATACATTTTTGAAAATGATTTACCAATTCAGAATAAAAACTAATAAAAATGTTAATGGCTTTTGTCTTAAATTCTATTCCAAAATGTGTTTGTATAAATAAAAATAAATACTTGGATATCTGCTTGCTCACCTTGAAAGAAAGTTATCCATCAGTTTGAATGTACACAAATCAAATGCATAGGCAACCGTGTAATAATATAATGAGGCGATTATGCATTTAAATTTATGCATTCACTGGAACCAGCAGCCGTAACTGCGGTGTGGCCCTCAATAAAAATGAGTGTGACTCCGCGGGACTTCAGGCTTTACTTCCAATTATAGCTGCAGGTCACTTAGCCACAAAACAAGTTGAAAATGGCGACAACATCGCCGCGGGTGACATAAATTGATTTGGGCCGCTAACACGACGTCAAGTACAGCAGTGTCACGACAGAAGAGCAGAGCTTGTAAGACAACAAAGAAAGAAACATACCAGGAGAAAATTGTCGCCTCCTTTGAATTGAATAAAAGAAGCGAGAGACGAACATCCTCCTGGGGCGCTGAGGAATAATTGACTGTACAATATTTGCTGTGGCATGTGAGCAGCCTGCAAGGAATTCATTATTGATGTTTATTCCCCAGATGTCGGCACGCAGGACTCCTATCGCTACCTGGCAGATGCAGCGGGTGGTGGTGGCACTCGGTCTCAGGCTGCACGAGTGCTGCCGGCACTGGGGAAACATGTACTGTGACAATCAGGATTCAGGATGCTTTATTATTGTCCATTCTTTAACATGTGCAAGACACATAAAAACTGAAATGACATTTTGGGCAAAGTCCCGCTAAGAGCAGACATACGTTACAGGGAGACAAGACGGGACCGCCTATGGATCAGCCACTTACGGCGCTCCTTAAAAAAGGTGGGAAAAAGGTGATATTGGGAAAGGGGGGAAGAGTAAAAAATATTAGTCACAGGCTGGACCCTCGGGAGGGGGTCCAGACTGAGTCCAAGGGAAAAAAACTAATTTGCCATAGCACACATAAACATGTTACATATAATCACAACAACTTGCAACAGAGGGGGGGTTGGGGCCCTGGAGGCCGGACTGCTGCTATAAAGCGCTACTCAGCCTTTGGTGAAGGCGTGGGGTGGGGGTGGGGAGTGTGTTTGTGTATACGCCCCATTGTCTTTGGGTGTAGTGGTGTTGTGTTCATAAGCCCAGGGTCGTTCTGCATGCATTGCAAGCAAAGTTCGACTTCCAGGTGTCGTTGAGGAGGGAGGGAGGTCAAAAGCGTCCATCTTTGAAATTCCTCAGGGGATGATTACAGAACAGCCTGTTCTTGTCCTCAAGGCCATTCGGGGGAGTCAAATCGAGCAGACAATACAATGGCTTGCCTGTTCTATTCGTCCATGCAGGCTGCTCTCATATCCAATTTTTCCTTTACAGCAAGCTTCTCCATGATGTGATCCATCTTGCGATTAAGTTCAGAAATCGTCCCAGACTGTGATCCCACAGCCCGACCCGATCCGTCCATTGCGACGAACAGCCTTTGGGCTCCTTGAGTGGCTGTCATCGTCCTACAAATTTTACAATGCCAACGTTATCATGGTTCCAAATAGGTAGCTGTCTTCCACGTCCTCGATGGAAAGGACTGAGAGGCACATGATTCTCCATTTGTCCCAGGAATCTCTCACGAACCCCGCAGCAATGGTTCCATCAGGGCAGCCAGGCTCCCCAGAACCTCTTTTCCTCGTCGAAAAGATTTTGTCAATTGAGTCGAGAGTCCAGCTCATCAATTCCATGTCTGATGTTTAGATTTGGAGGACAGTGCAAAGAAAGAGGCTTCAAAAAAAGTTTAGACAAGACAAGACAAAGGAGAGCAAGCAAGGAAAAGACAGGAGGAGAAAAAAATGCGACCGCCCTCACCAGACGCAAGACAGGAACAAATCAGTATGATTGCCTCACTTTGGGAAACTGACATGTCAGTTTTGGGATGAAGAACAAGACTACGAAAGTGGACCAAATCGGGTTTTGTCGAAATCTGTTTTTTTCTTCAGGTGACTGCTTACCATATTTTTCGGACTACAAGGCGCACTTAAAATCCTTTGATTTTCTCAAAAATGGACGGTGCGCCTTATAACCCGGTGCGCCCAATGTACGGCATAATTCTGGTTGTGCTTACCGACCTCGAAGCTATTATATTTGGTACATGGTGTAATGACAAGTGTGACCAGTCGTCGGGGATCACTCGAAACGAGTATGATTGTCCTCCTGTCCACCACACTGTCTTTGGCAAAGTGAAGGCCATGGAGACCAAGACAATTGGGGGCCCATCTTTGCTGCAGCCTTCTTCCGCCTTTGTGACTGCTGTGGAGCTTCTATGCAACCATCATCCGGCCACTCCGCCGTTGAGGTATTTTTCGACGAGGGAGACGCGCAGACTCCAACGTCACTTCTTCGCTGTGGGGAGCTGTGTCCGGTGGCAAGGGAAACCCAGGACGAGCTCCGGTCTGTTGGAGGACCGCCTATGGTGAGCCTACCAGCACTTGCTTTTCTCTCAGGGTCAATCAATCAATCAATCAATCAATGTTTATTTATATAGCCCTAAATCACAAGTGTCTCAAAGGGCTGCACAAGCCACAACGACATCCTCGGTACAAAGCCCACATAAGGGCAAGGAAAAACTCACCCCAGTGGGACGTCGATGTGAATGACTATGAGAAACCTTGGAGAGGACCGCATATGTGGGTACAAAGCCCACATAAGGGCAAGGAAAAACTCACCCCAGTGGGACGTCGATGTGAATGACTATGAGAAACCTTGGAGAGGACCGCATATGTGGGTAACCCCCCCCCCTCTCGGGGAGACCGAAAGCAATGGATGTCGAGTGGGTCTGACATAATATTGTGAGAGTCCAGTCCATAGTGGATCCAACATAATAGTAAGAGTCCAGTCCATAGTGGGGCCAGCAGGACACCATCCCGAGCGGAGACGGGTCAGCAGCGCAGAGATGTTCCCAGCCGATGCACAGGCGAGCGGTCCACCCCGGGTCCCGACTCTAGACAGCCAGCACTTCATCCATGGCCACCGGACCTGTGCCCCCCCCCCCCTCCACAAGGAAAAGGTGAGCAGAGGAGAAAAGAAAAGAAACGGCAGATCAACTGGTCTAACAGGGGGGCTATTTAAAGGCTAGAGTATACAAATGAGTTTTAAGATGGGACTTAAATGCTTCTACTGAGGTAGCATCTCTAATTGTTACCGGGAGGGCATTCCACAGTACTGGAGCCCGAATAGAAAACGCTCTATAGCCCGCAGACTTTTTTTGGGCTCTGGGAATCACTAATAAGCCGGAGTTCTTTGAACGCAGATTTCTTGCCGGGACATATGGTACAATGCAATCGACAAGATAGGACGGAGCTAGACCGTGTAGTATTTTATACGTAAGTAGTAAAACCTTAAAGTCACATCTTAAGTGCACAGGAAGCCAGTGCAGGTGAGCCAGTATAGGCGTAATATGATCAAACTTTCTTGTTCTTGTCAAAAGTCTAGCAGCCGCATTTTGTACCAAGTGTAGTCTTTTAATGCTAGACATAGGGAGACCCGAAAATAATACGTTACAGTAGTCGAGACGAGACGTAACGATCGCATGAATAATGATCTCAGCGTCGCTAGTGGATAAAATAGAACGAATTTTAGCGATATTACGGAGATGAAAGAAGGCCGTTTTAGTGACACTCTTAATGTGTGACTCAAAGGAGAGAGTTGGGTCGAAAATAATACCCAGATTCTTTACTGATTCGCCTTGTGTAATTGTTTGGTTGTCAAATGTTAAGGTGGTATTATTAAATAAATGTCGGTGTTTAGCAGGACCGATAATCAGCATTTCCGTTTTCTTGGCGTTGAGTTGCAAGAAGTTAGCGGACATCCATTGTTTAATTTCATTAAGACACGCCTCCAGCTGACTACAATCCGGCGTGTTGGTCAGCTTTAGGGGCATGTAGAGTTGGGTGTCATCAGCATAACAATGAAATTTAACACCGTATTTGCGTATGATGTCGCCTAGCGGCAGCATGTAAATACTTAAGAGTGCAGGGCCAAGAACCGAACCCTGAGGAACTCCGCACGTTACCTTAACATAGTCCGAGGTCACATTATTATGGGAGACGCATTGCATCCTGTCAGTAAGATAAGAGTTAAACCACGACAAAGCTAAGTCTGACATACCAATACGTGTTTTGATACGCTCTAATAAAATATTATGATCGACGGTATCGAAAGCAGCGCTAAGATCAAGAAGCAGCAACATAGATGACGCATCAGAATCCATCGTTAGCAGTAGATCATTAGTCATTTTTGCGAGGGCTGTCTCCGTAGAGTGATTTGCCCTGAAACCGGATTGAAAAGGTTCACAGAGATTGTTAGACACTAAGTGTTCATTTAGCTGCTGTGCGACAATTTTTTCGAGGATTTTCGAAATAAACGGAAGGTGGGACACCGGTCGGTAGTTTACCATGAGGTCAGGATCGAGGTTAGGTCTTTTGAGCAGAGGATGAATAACCGCTTTCTTGAATGCTAGGGGAACAGTGCCAGAGGAAAGTGATAAGTTTATAATATTTAGCACTGATGGACCTAATAATACAAAAAGCTCCTTGATAAGTTTCCCAGGAAGTGGATCAAGTAAACATGTTGTTTGTTTTATCCCACTTACACGCCGTAATAGTTCCTCTAATGTTATTTCATCAAAAAGAGAGAGACTATTTTGTATTGCAGTATCCGTCGTAGATACAGTTGTATCTGTGTTAATAGAACCCAGTTGTAGCTGGGATGTGTTGTCTTTAATCTCCTTTCTAATGAGTTCAATTTTCTTATTAAAGAAATTCATAAAGTCATCTGCCGAGTGGGTGGAGCTATTGGGAGGAGTCCCTTGTTGGGTTAGCGATGCTACTGTACTAAACAAAAATTTAGGGTCGTTTTTGTTGAGGCGGATGACATTTGAGTAATATTTAGCTTTAGCTAAGGTAAGCATGCGTTTATACGATATGTATAAAAGGTGTGCTCCCCTAGCCTTTTGTCTTCCCAGACTAACCCACAAGGCAGCGGGGCAGTGGTTGGGTGATACCAGGGCGTGTCCACAAAGTGGGCCTGCGCATCACGCCTCTGGGGACCACTGACCAGTAGATGGCAGTCATACATAAGAGATATGCCATAAAATGTTGGTGTTTACTTGAGTCATATTGCCATCATAGTTAAAGTTAAAGTACCAATGATTGTCACACACACACTAGGTGTGGTGAAATTTGTCCTCTGCATTTGACCCATCCCCTTGTTCACCCCCTGGGAGGTGAGGGGAGCAGCAGTGGCCGCGCCGGGGAATCATTTTTGGTGATTTAACCCCCAATTCCAACCCTTGATGCTGAGTGCCAAGCAGGGAGGATTTTAAGTGCGCCTTATAGTCCGGAAAATATGGCAATGTCATCTCTGCAAGTGGGGCTGTTATTTATTTTAGATTCTTTTTGACTCACAAAATGTTTTACCTGAAATGATGCGAACAAACATGAAGTCGCCGTTAACTTTTGTCCAGAAATACGCTTAGGAACGTGATAAAAGCTACTTCGATTCCTTCCACCTTAATTGTGGCAGTTGGCAATGGCACCGACTTAATATTATTGGATACATTATCGGAGACAATTTGCGTTTCACTAACTTCCGCCCTTTCCAATATGGATATCGGCAATGCATTGTGGGAAATGTAAACAAATCCCAACCCCTCTGTATAGTCCATGGGTGTCAAACTCCTTTTAGAAAGGGGGAGGCCACATGGAGAAAAATCTACTCCCAAAATCATGTCACGATAACTTAAAAATAAAGACAACTTCAGATTGTTTTCTTTGTTTAAAAGTAGAACAAGCACATTCTGAAAGTGTACAAACCATAATGTTGTTGTTGTTGTTGTTTTTTACACTTACATTTTGCGGTTAATAGTATTCTATCTTTATTTGTCGTTGTGGAAGTCGCTTCTTAGCAGTCCCACTGTCAGACACGGCACAGGAGCCAAGAGTGCAGGTTTAACAAGGTTTTAATAAGAATGCTTCAACGAAAGTTCTTCTCTCCAGTAGAAAGTGACCTTTCAGTCACGTCCGCATCCTCTCTCCCCTCCTGCTCCCGGCTGCTTACTGTTAAAGACAACAGATGATTCGATTAACACGTACCGCCTGTGAAATCTAATCACCTGCCAGCTGTGGCTCGCCGTCAGCATTGCCACGCCCCCGTCTGATGGTGCTCTGTCCTCAGCACCATGGACAGAGGCGGTGACCTTTGCTCCCGCATGCAGCGCTGACAACATCTCCCTCCACAGTCGTTATTTATACTTTCTGAATAAATTGTGTGTTCATCAGTCAACTCATTGGTGGTAATTTTCAATCTATCAAGATAAAAAAATATCAAAGGATGTTATTTATGTACTTTGCTCTTGTGGTTTATATATATATTTTTTTACATATGTAGCATAATCTACAAATATACAAAAAATTGCTATCCCGACATCTAGTGGACACATTTAGAACAGCAGTTTCTTTCATTCAATAATGTTGGCTCATTTTTATACTTCGCAAACTCATCCCGCGGGCCGGATAAAACCTGTTCGCGGGCCGTACGTTTGACACCCCTGGTATAGCGGCTTTGCCCACTTCTCGTTAATGCAAATGCCTAATAAATACTCTTCAGTCTTATAATGCATGCAATCACTTGTTGTGATGACTGTTAAGGGGAAAAGACACACCTCAGCACACACTCATACAATCAAGCGTCACATCCCCTGAAGCACCGCTGGAACACATACCGGGGGCTGCTGAGGTCTGCAGACATCAGCCCCCCGTCGCCCCAATTAAATATGCATGCCGCGTTATCAGACTGCACACAATCAAACAGGCCGTGTGTGCAGCCTCCCTTCTTGCCAAGGAAGAGGGACAATGTCCTGATCGACGGATCGACTCACGATTCCCCTGGACTGAGAGCATTTATATATATATTTTTAAATTTTGTAATTTATTTATTTATTTATTTTTAAATTTTTTTACTTTTTAAAAAATTATTATTATTTTTTTTATATGTATTTTTTTCTGAGAGCATTTATTTCCTGAGCTAATCTGTGATGATGCTTCATCAGTGCGAATTTGCATAACCCCCCACCACCACCACAATTAATGACATCATCACAAGTTGTAAAAGGGAATGCAGTCGGAATTCCAATGCTTGTCGGTAAGGGAAGGAAGAAGGAACGGAGGGGAAAGACAGTGGACTACTGCCCTCCTGTGGACGAACCTGGGATGTGCAGAGAGCCACTGTTAGTGTGTGATGCAGAGAGAGGTCCCACAGGTCCTAAACACTGACACAGTCATGATTCACAGGGATGAAAGCCACATGTTCTCTCCAGCTTTATGATTGCCTGCGCCAGTAAAGAGTTCATCAAGACATCACTGCCGTGGACCGGAGAGGTTGGGTCTTAAAGACCTCGTCCAACCTCTGCAACATCCCCCCTGAAATCACCGGAAGACGGCCCATGTCCATTGTGGTCCATCAGTGAAAACACGTGTCTGCATTGTGTTTGGAAGAACGCACAAGGCTAAAATGAATTATTTTAACTAGAGATGTCCGATAATGGCTTGTTTGCCGATATCCGTTATTCCGATATTGTCCAACTCTTAATTACCGATTCCGATATCAACCGTGTGGACTTAGAGAAGGCATTCGACCGTGTCCCTCGGGAAGTCCTGTGGGGAGTACTCAGAGAGTATGGGGTTTCGGACTGTCTGATTGTGGCGGTCCGCTCCCTGTATGATCAGTGTCAGAGCTTGGTCCGCATTGCCGGCAGTAAGTGGGACACGTTTCCAGTGAGGGTTGGACTCCGCCAAGGCTGCCCTTTGTCACCCATTCTGTTCATAACTTTTATAGACAGAATTTCTAGGCGCAGTCAAGGCGTTGAGGGGATCCGGTTTGGTGGCTGCAGGATTAGGTCTCAGCTTTTTGCAGATGATGTGGTCCTGATGGCTTAATCTGGCCAGGATCTTCAGCTCTCACTGGATCGGTTCGCAGCTGAGTGTGAAGCGACTGGGATGAGAATCAGCACCTCCAAGTCTGAGTCCATGGTTCTCGCCCGGAAAAGGGTGGAGTTCCATCTCCGGGTTGGGGAGGAGATCTTTCCCCAAGTGGAGGAGTTCAAGTACCTCGGAGTCTTGTTCACGAGTGAGGGAAGAATGGATCGTGAGATCGACAGGCGGATCGGTGCGGCGTCTTCAGTAATGCGGACGCTGTATCGATCCGTTGTGGTGAAGAAGGAGCTGAGCCGGAAGGCAAAGCTCTCAATTTACCGGTCGATCTACGTTCCCATCGTCACCTATGGTCATGAGCTTTGGGTTATGACCGAAAGGACAAGATCACGGGTACAAGCGGCCGTAATGAGTTTCCTCCGCCGGGTGGTGGGTCTCTCCCTTAGAGATAGGGTGAGAAGCTCTGTCATCCGGGGGGAGCTCAAAGTAAAGCCGCTGCTCCTCCACGTGGAAAGGAGCCAGATGAGGTGGTTTGGGCATCTGGTCAGGATGCCACCCGAGTGCCTCCCTAGGGAGGTGTTTAGGGCACGTCCGACCGGTAGGAGGCCACGGGGAAGACCCAGGACACGTTGGGAAGACAATGTCTCCCGGCTGGCCTGGGAACGCCTCGGGATCCCCCGGGAGGAGCTGGACGAAGTGGCTGGGGAGAGGGAAGTCTGGGCTTCCCTGCTTAGGCTGCTGCCCCCGCGACCCGACCTCGGATAAGCGGAAGGAGATGGATGGATAGATGGATGGATATCAACCGATACCGATATATACAGTCTTATATACAGTCAGAATTAACACATTATTATGCCTAATTCTGTTGTGATGCCCTACTGGATGCATCACAACAATAAATCAACTCAAGTTATGGAAAAAAACGCCAACATGGCACTGCCATATTTATTATTGAAGTCACAAAGCGCATTATTATTATTATTATTATTATTATTATTATTATGGGATTCTGGGTATTTGTTCTGTTGTGTTTATGTTGTGTTACGGTGCGGATGTTCTCCCGAAATGTGTTTGTCATTCTTGTTTGGTGTGGGTTCACAGTGTGGCGCATATTTGTAACAGTGTTAAAGTTGTTTATACGGCCACCCTCTGTGTGACCTGTATGGCTGTTGACCAAGAATGCCTTGCATTCACTTGTGTGTGTGAGAAGCCGTAGATTTTATGTGATTGGGCGCAAAGGCAGTGCCTTCTAAGGCACGCCTCCAATATTGTTGTCTGGGTGGAAATCGGGAGAAATTCGGCAGAATAGTTGGTCCGGGAGATTTTCGGGAGGGGCACTGAAATTCGGGAGGGTTGGCAAGTAAGACTGGGAGACGCAACTGCTCTGTACTTCTCCCTGAGTCCGTGTACCACTCCGTACAGCGGCATATAAAAAATTGATACATATTTCTTTTTGAAACCGATAATTTCCGATATTACATTTTAAAGCATTTATCAACATCTCTAATTTTAAAGTCTTATGTAGGGCTGGGCGGTATACCGGTATTATACACACCCAAAAGCAGTGAAGTTGTTACGTTGTGTAAATGGCAAATAAAAAGAGAATACAATGTTTTGCAAATCCTTTTCAACTTATATTCAATTGAATAGACTGCAAAAACAAGATATTTAATGTTCGAACTGGTAAACTTTGTTATTTTTTGCAAATATTAGCTCATTTGGAATTTGATGCCTGCAACATGTGTCAAAAAAGCTGGCACAAGTGGAAAAAAAGACTGAGAAAGTTGAAGAATGCTCATCAAACACTTATTTGGAACATCCCACAGGTGAACAGGCTAATTGGGAACAGGTGGGTGCCATGATTGGATATAAAAGCAGCTTCCATAAAATGCTCAGTCATTCACAAACAAGGACGGGGTGAGGGTCACCACTTTGTCAACAATTACATTAACAAATTGTCCAATAGTTTAAGAACAACATTTCTCATTGAGCTATTGCAAGGAATGTAGGGAGTTCACCATCTACGGCAGGGGTGTCAAACTCAAATACAGAGTGGGCCAAAATGTAAAACTGAACAAAGCCGCGGGCCAAGGTTGAACAAATTAATCTTTTAATAGGGACCCAAACAAGTTTTGCATTAAATATTGAACAAGCAAGGCTTATATAACTTTATAGTGACATGCAAAATCCAGTTTCAAATATTAACAATAAAAATTAAAAAATATCAATGGCATATCAAATACAATTTAAATAAAAATTGAATGCCTCTTTTCTATTTGCAGCCTTCTGAAGTAAATATCAACGTTAACTTTTTCCACAGGCTAATAAATTTGAAAATAAAATAATGAATAAACCAACCATTCAGGACTTTAAACTGCTCAGTTTGCAACACACTGATCTAATCTGATACCTGCCATCTTTTCTTGGATGCTAGTTCATTAATGTCGGGGCTCAGGTTTTGAGCTGAGGCAACCTTCATTATCGAACGAAGGTGTTCATCAGTCATTATATCTCGTATTCCACAGTCTTGGGGGCGTGCCTTACAGGCACTGCTTTTAACGTCCTCTATGAGCTGACGTCACGTCCGCTTTTCATCCCTTCTAACAACGTGCCGGCACAGTCACAAGATATGAGCGGCTTCTGTACGCACACACACGTAAATGCAACGCATACTTGATCAACAGCGATACAGTTTACACTGAGAGTGGCCGTTTAAGCAACTTTAACATTGTTAGAAATATACGCCACACTGTGAATCCACACCAAACAAGAATGACAAACACATTTTGGGGGAACATCCGCACAGTAACACAACATAAACACAACAGAACAAATACCCAGAACCCTTTGCAGTACAAACTCTTCCGGTGTTGTGCCGGATAATGCACCCCCGGCGTAGAATGCACCCCCTGACGGGAGTGTTATATCAACTAAAGCCCACACTTAAAGTTTCACGTGCAAGACGTGGCGCAGTTGAAGAATGGCCGTGCGCGACCCGAGGGTCCCTGGTTCAATCCCCACCTAGTACCAACCTCGTCATGTCCGTTGTGTCCTGAGCAAGACACTTCACCCTTGCTCCTGATGGGTGCTGGTTAGCGCCTTGCATGGCAGCTCCCTCCATCAGTGTGTGAATGTGTGTGTGAATGGGTAAATGTGGAAGTAGTGTCAAAGTGCTTTGAGTACCTTGAAGGTAGAAAAGCGCTATACAAGTACAACCCATTTATCATTTATCATTTAAGATTGAATCTATTTGAAAAAGTTATTTAATAAGAAGCCAAAAGTGCAAAAACAACAATGTTCGTGTTGGAGGAGTTGTGAATGAATGAACTATGAAATCCGTCAGTCTGCAGGTGTACCTAAGGTGGCGGCCCAGCAGCGACTGCAGCACAAATTTCATTTTTCATCCACCCCCCCCACCACCACACACATTGTCTCTGTGCGATATAGAAAATGACTCCATCGTGATTGTTTTGGCAAACTCTACATAAGGCCAAAGCCTTCACCCAAACAGAAGGGCCTCATGTCCAAATGTCAGTTTGGCTCCCATTTCCCCCCAGAGGACAGAACTGGAATTACAGGCAACATTTCCCAACAGCTGAAGACCATCAGTAATCAGGAAGGCTCTCACCTGAAGCAATCAAATCCACTCCTTTTAAGTCTGCAGCTCCAGCTCAGACTTCAGGCCAACAAACACTGCTCGAGGAGATTTTGCCAAATACAGTAGAGACAACTTTTTAAAGAGACCAGGGTGGCTGACGGTGAGATGACTTATATTATTTTGATGTTTTGATTTGATGTGTTGAATTTATTTTAATTGCCAGGTGGTTGTTAAAATGTTTAAATGTCAAATCCAAGCTGTTAAAGGTCACTATATGTACATTTGGAAACACTTTTATGTTAAAAAATGGTTTATTGTAATGTGTTTATTTTTGGTACCTAATTGCTTTTGTATTTGTATTTCCAAAGGTTTTTCACCTTAAAACTATTCAATGAAAAAAAGAGACAATCAAGTCCAAAATAAACGGATAAACAGAGATTTGTCTCATCATTGGACTAAAACAAAGAGTGAAGTCCCAGTGTAACCCCTGGTCAAAAAGTCAAACCCTTTTCAAGTTAGGGGAGAAAACAAACAAACAAAACATAACTTGACAGTGATATTGGAGTATAGGTTCTCACGCAGTTGCTTTTAGCTGCGGGCATTACACTACAGGCTCTTCTCACTCTTTCTTGTCTCTCCTTCTCACAGAGACTTAAAACAAGCGCACCTTCTTACATACGTCACATACGTATACGCCCTCGCGGAGCAGAGAGGTAGCGGCATAGGTAAAGTTAGCTGTGGTGCGAGTGGTAATACGAGAGAAAGAAGGTGCCAATCTGGTAACAAATGAAGGAAGAATTAATTCCCAAGAAAAACAGCAGGAAGTCCATCGTCTGGCGGTGGTTTGGCTTCAAGTGGGAATATGTCGAACAGACAACCGTCATTTGTCAAGTGTGGGGCAAAAGTGTTAGCATTACTGCTAATATGTAGCATCATTTGAAAAGTCACACGGTAGAGAATGAAGAGTGCTTACTCCGCATGTCAACATCTCCGTTCGGTGCCACACCCACAAAATACCGAGGCAACCATTTCCACATCAACACCGTATGAAAAAAATAGTCAACAATAGAAGGAGATAACGTCCGCAGTAACCTAAGGACGAAGGACATACACTATTTGATTTCCTATTATGCAGCTAATTTTTATTTGACACTTATTGAAATATCTTGTGTGACATCATGCACAAAAGTGCACTAAAAGCTTGTTTTAAAATGTGTCTGACGAATGTTTTAATGTAGATACATAGAATCATCATACTGGTGTGATTATATGCATCAAGTGTTCATTCAAGGCTAAGGCAACATATGGAGATATATATCGTGTATCGTGACATGGCCTAAAAATATCGAGATATTAAAAAAAAGGCCATATCGCCCAGCCCTACCGTATACCGTCATTCGTTCTAAAAATACCACAGTATCAGTTTTGGTCCATATCGCCCAGCCCTAATCACACGTCAAGACATAGTCATGAACCAGCGAGGCCAGGAATTTCTCTGCCCGAGAAAAATCCTCACATTCGGTTTCATAACTTCCTGTGGAGAGATTCTGCCAGGAGCTGTCACATGTTCCACTTGCAGAAGACACGGCATGAAGCGTGCGTGTGCTCCCAAATAAAACAAAGATTAATCATAATAACCGAGAAATGCAGTATAGAGCAGTGTTTTTCAACCACTGTGCCGTGAGATACAGTCTGGTGTGCCGTAGGAGATTATCTAATTTCACCTATTTGGGGTAAAAAAATATTTTTTGCAAACCAGTAATTATAGTCTGCAAATGATGTGTTGTTGTTGAGTGTCGGTGCTGTCTAGAGCTCGGCAGAGTAACCGTGTAATACTCTTCCATATCAGTAGGTGGCAGCAGGTAGCTAATTGCTTTGTAGATGTCGGAAACAGCGGGAGGCAGTGTGGAGGTAAAAAGGTGTTTAATGCTTAAACCAAAAATAAACAAAAGGTGAGTGCCCCTAAGAAAAGGCTATACAGAACGAAACTAAAACTGAACTGGCTACAAAGTAAACAAAAACAGAATGCTGGACGACAGCAAAGACTTACTGTGGAGCAAAGACGGCGTCCACAATGTGCATCCGAACATGACACGACAATCGACAACGTCCCCACAAAGAAGGATAAAAACACAGTAGATGCGGGAAATATCGTTCAAAGGAAGACATGAAACTGCTACAGGAAAATACCAAAAAAAAGAGAAAAAGACACCAAAATAGGAGCGCAAGACAAAAACTAAAACACTACACACAGGAAAACAGCAAAAAAGTCCAAATAAGTCAGGGTTTTATGTGACAGGTGGTGACAGTACAACTACACTGCAAAAAGTCAGTGTTCAAAAACAAGAAAAAAATACAAAAATGAGGGGTATTTTATTTGAACAAAGCAAAATTATCCGCCAATAGAACAAGAAAATTTGGCTTGTCAAGACTTTCCAAAACAAGTAAAATTAGCTAACCTCAATGAACCCCAAAATACCTTAAAATAAGTAATTTATCACTTATAACAACTGTACTACTACATGAGTACATATTTTCTATTGTTTCATTGAAAATAAAACAGCAAAGTCCATTTGGCTGTCATCTGTTTTAATTATGAGACACAATTGTGTCAAAGTCATGAATTTTTTTTCATGCTTGAAAAAAGAAATTGTTACTTTAAAAAAGTAGTTTTATACTTGTGAGTGTTGATGACACAGCTTTGCAACAGTTGATATTCTAGTTTCAAGCATGTTTTACTCAATATAGGTCATCATATCTCAGCAACAAGCTGTAATATCTTACTGAGATCATTTAGGAACAAAACCCTTAAAACAAGTAAAACACTAACATAAAATCTGCTTAGTGAGAAGACTTATCTTATCAGACAGAAAATAAGCAAATATCACCCTTATTTGAGATATTTCATCTTACTTAGATTTCAGTTTTTGCAGTGTACTTTGAGACAAGAGCTATATTGATGCATGGTTGGTTATGGTTTAAAGTCATACCCAACAATTGCGGCAACGACTTTTTACTGTTAACTGAGTTTAATTTTTAATGATTTCTGCTGGTGGTGTGCCTTCGGATTTTTTCAACGCAAAAAATGTGCCTTGGCTCATAAAAGGTTGAAAAACATTGGTATAGAGAACGGCATGCATTTTTAGGACATCCCTCACAACTACTTTGCTCTAAAGCAAAGGTGTCCAAACTTTTTGACTTGGGCCGAAAGTCAACTGCATTTAATTTATACAAACCCCAAAACCAGTTGTCATGTTGTGTAAATTGTAAATAAAAACAGAATACATCCATCCATCCATCCATTTTCTACCGCTTATTCCCTTTTGGGGTCGCGGGGGGCGCTGGAGCCTATCTCAGCTACAATCGGGCGGAAGGCGGGGTACACCCTGGACAAGTCGCTACCTCATCGCAGGGCCAACACAGATAGACAGACAACATTCACACTCACATTCACACACTAGGGCCAATTTAGTGTTGCCAATCAACCTATCCCCAATGATTTGCAAATCCTTTTCAACCTATATTCAATTGAATAGACTGCAAAGACAAGATATTTAACGTTCCAACTGGAAAACTTTGTTATTTTTTGCAAATTTTAGCTCATTTGGAATTTGACTCCTGCAACATGTTTCAAAAAAGCTGGCACAAGTGGCAAAAAAGACTGAGAAAGTTGAGGAATGCTCATCAAACACTTATTTGAAACATCCCACAGGTGAACCGTCTAATTGGGAACAGGTGGGTGCCATGATTGGGTATAAAAGCACCTTCCAAGAAATGCTCAGTCATTCACAAACAAGGACGGGGCGAGGGTCACCACTTTCTCAACAAATGCGTTTGCAAATTGTTTAAGACCAACATTTCTCAACCAGCTATTGCAAGGAATTTAGGGATTTCGTCATGTCTGTGTGATCATGTTTTGTTTTAGTCGTGTTCGGTTTTGTTTTTGGACTCTTTGTGCACTTTTGTTTGTTTTGTCACCATAGCAACCCATTAGTTTTCACCTGTCATGTCACACACCTGATTCATTTGCACTTGCACACCTGTCACTAATCATGTCACTGCTATTTAAGCCTGTCTGTGTTTTTTGATCGTCCTGGTGACATATCCTAACCATCCAGACTACCTCTGCTACCCATGATATTCATGTCCACTATAGTTCATGCTTCATGCCATGCCACAGTAAGTGTTTATTAGTTTCACGTCCATAGTTTTGCCTTTGTCCTAGTTTTTGTTTTCTAAGCCAAGTTTATCTCCGCCTCTGAGCGCGCCTTTTGTTTGTATCCTTTTTTTGTAGTTTGTTAGTGTTTAAAATAAAAGATGTCACTACCTTCACGCCATGTCCGGTCCAAGTTCACTTGCATCTCGGGAAAACAACCACTCCATAGTCCACGTCCTGACAGATTTCACCATTTACGGTCCGTAATATCATCAAAAGGTTAAGAGAATCTGGAGAAATCACTGCACGTAAGCAGCAAGGCTGAAAACCAACATTGAATGCCCGTGACCTTCGATCCGTCAGGCGATACTGCATCAAAAAGCGACATCAGCGTGTAAAGGATATCACCACATGGGCTCAGAAACACTTCAGAAAACCTCTGTCAGTAACTACAGTTGGTCGCTACATCTGTAAGTGCAATTTAAAACTCTACTGTGCAAAACCAAAGCCATTTATCAACAACACCCAGAAACACCTGAGCTCATCTAAGATAGACTGATACAAAGTGTAAAAGATTTCTGTGGTCTGACGAGTCCACATTCCAAATTGAATCAACACTAGTGGCGGCCGAGTCCATGGTTCTCGCCCGTAAAAGGATGGAGTGCCATCTCCGGGTTGGGGAGGAGACTCTGCCCCATGTGGAGGAGTTCAAGTACCTCGGAGTCTTGTTCACGAGTGAGGGAAGAGTGAATCGGGAGATCGACAGGCGGATCGGTGCGGCATCTTCAGTAATGCGGACGCTGTATTGATCCGTTGTGGTGAAGAAGGAGCTGAGCCGGAAGGCAAAGCTCTCTATTTACTGGTCGATCTACGTTCCCATCCTCACCTATGGTCATGAGCTTTGGGTCATGACCGAAAGGACAAGATCACGGGTACAAGCGGCCCAAATGAGTTTCCTCCGCCGGGTAGCGGGGCTCTCCCTTAGAGATAGGGTGAGAAGCTCTGTCATCCGGGGGGAGCTCAAAGTAAAGCCGCTGCTCCTCCACATCGAGAGGAGCCAGATGAGGTGGTTCGGGCATCTGGTCAGGATGCCACCCGATCGCCTCCCTCGGGAGGTGTTTAGGGCACGTCCGACCGGTAGGAGGCCACGGGGAAGACCCAGGACACGTTGGGAAGACTATGTCTCCCGGCTGGCCTGGGAACGCCTCGGGATCCCCCGGGAGGAGCTGGACGAAGTGGCTGGGGAGAGGGAAGTCTGGGATTCCCTGCTTAGGCTGCTGCCCCCGCGACCCGACCTCGGATAAGCGGAAGAAGATGGATGGATGGATGGACTAGTGGCGGCTGTGCAGCGTAAACAAATGAAGGACATTCAGTTGACAGACAGTTGCGATAACCAATCAGATCACCACTTGTTGACAGTAGCCCATCTAGGTAGCCATAGGGAAAAAGTGACTGAAGGAGGAAGCAGGAAGTGGTAGAGGCTAGCTCTGGCAGAGAAATCAGCGGTACTCATTTTTTTTTTAACCCACAAGGAAGGAGGGCAAAATGTTGATTAGGTGGAAGATAAAGATTTGCAAGGCCATTTTCAAGGAGGGTATTTAAAGAGAAATCAGTTCTTGTGAGATGAGGTCGGCCGACAGAGCTAGCTACGCTGTCAGTTTGCCCGCCACTTCCACTCGAATTAACCAACTACGAGCGGTACCTGTGGCTTCTACGGCGTTGGATGGGTGCTCCACATCCCCCCACCACATCCCACCTCCCCGGATTGTAAATAATCAAATGTAAATAATCAAATGTATATACTTGTTCTTATGTTTTCTGAACTCACTATGTTCTCTGCTCACTGTACATATCCTACCGAGTCAGACCGACACTGTTTCGATGTCCATTTCTCAGATGATGCAATTGTTGATGACTGAAGTGCTGATATCAACCAAACCTAACCACCCCCTCCTAGGTGGGAAACGCGCGGCCGGCCACTGCTAACGAGACCCAACAAAACGATTTAATTTCCTTTCAACTCCACATCTGAATCTGTGGATCAGGGGAATGGTTTAGCGGTCTAAGAGCTCACAGCGAGCCAATGGTGCCATGCACTGGCCCACTTACACCTAAAGTAAACGTGTAAGAGCTCTGAACCACGGCCAATCCTTGAGTACCATTGGCGGAGGTGAGGTAGGGTGTGCCATGTTTTTGCACAGGATCTTAGCTGTTCCTAGTAGTGCGTTCTTCTGGACGGAAATGTCAGATGTTGTTCTTGGTATCTGCTGGAGCCTTCCACCCAGCTTGGGAGTAACTGGCCCCCAATGATCACTACTGGCACTTCACACCCCACATGTTCTTCAGCTTTTCTTTCAGCTCTTGGTTTGTCTGCAGTTGCTATGGTTCCTTTTTACGAGCGGTATCTTCAAACTGAGGTCCTCTACCAAAGGCCTGTCATCTTGAGGTTTCTGCGCAGGATCTTTGCTGTTCCTAGTACTGCGTTCTTCTGGACGGAAATGTCAGATGTTTGTCCTTGGTATCTGCTGGAGCCTTCCACCCAGCTTGGGAGTGACTGACCCCCAGTGATCACTATTGGCACTTCACACCCCACATGTTCTTCAGCTTTTCTTTCAGCTCTTGGTTTGTCTGCAGTTTCTATGGTTCCTTTTTACGGGTGGTATCTTCAAGCTGAGGTCCTCTACCAAAGGCCTGTCATCTTGAGGTTTCTGCACAGGGTCTTAGCACTGCGTTCTTCTGGACGAACTGTCAGATTTTGTTCTTGGTATCTACTGGAGCCTTCCACCCGGCTTGGGGGTGACTGGCCCCCAGTGATGACTACTGGCACTAATATTGCCTTCACACCCCATATTTTCTTCAGCTCTTCTTTCAGCTCTTGGTTTGTCTGCAGTTTCCACGGTTCCTTTCTCCGGATGTTGCTATTGCTTGGGATTGCTACTTGTATCATCCCCCGGGGTCTTTTGATCTTTACCCACCACCACTTACTGAGGCAGGTTGGCCATCACCAGTTTGTCGGTCTGGATCTTGGCCTGGACCTTTTAAGATTACCATTACAAGACTCAGTTACACGAGTTTACTGCTTTCAGAGGGAAATGTCAACATATGTGTGACAGGTTTTTTGGGTTTAGTGTTGTTTTTTCTTCGTATAGTGGTGCTTCGTGTTTTGGTTTCTTCCCCAATGAATCTACCCCTGTTCTTTACCTCTCGATGCTGGTTCTGTGTCTTATGTTCACGTCTCCCGTTGCCATTTGCACGACCCGTATCACTTTCTTCTGCCTGGTACTTAATCAAATGACCTTTTGATCTGCTCTCCGTCTCCTTTCTCTGCATCCCGGGGTCACACCAAGCGTTACCATGCGCAACCATGACAGGAAGAATTATATAGTCTGGACCTTAGCTTGAGAACGTTTTCTGTTTCTGACCCGACAGAGTTACCCCAATTTAGGAGTATTTTGAGATAGGAGTTTTCAGTCTCTGCTCCACCCACCAGTGTATGTTGGCGTAGTTATTGTCAGAATTAACCCCATAAGATCTGGTCCCACTCACCGGCAACAGTCCACAGCCAGAGAACACAACCCTAGATATGCGGTTCGTTCCGTGCCCTGGACGACCGAGCATTCCTATTGCTCACTGGGTCTTAAGCACAGACATATTGTTGCTGTCTACTCTGACCTCAGGTCTGACACTCAAAGACTACGTTTCTGAATCTGATTTTTTTCAGCAGACTGTTTACACTGAAAGTAAAATCTGATCGATATCAGACTCCAGTGTAATCGCACACAGGCCCCAATGTGGCCCCAATTTGGCCCCAATGTGGCCACAACGTCACTTGCATGTGCAGTTTGTTAAAGTTAAATCAAATCCCTAACTTAATTCCGTAAATGAACAAGGAAATCGCTGCTACTACTACAAAATAAAATAAAAAATTGGCACATCTTAAAAATGAGTGTTTCATCCATCCATTTTTTACCACTTGTCCCTTTCGGGGTCGCAGCGGGTGCTGGAGTCTATCTGAGCTGCATTTGGGCGGTAGGCGGGGTACACCCTGGACAATTCGCCACCTCATCGTAGGGCCAACACGTTTGTTACGTGAAAACAAATTAAAATAATACACATACATAAATATATTTATTCATAAAATTGTGTGTGTGTGTGTGTGTGTGTGTGTGTGTGTGTGTGTGTGTGTGTGTGTGTGTGTGTGTGTGTGTGTGTGTGTGTGTGTGTGTGTGTGTGTGTGTGTATATATATATATAATGTATGTATGTGTGTGTGTGTGTGTGTGTATATATATATATTTGCATGTATATGTGTGTATATATATATATATGTATATATATATATATATAAAAATGTGTATATATATATATATATATTTACATATACATGTATATGTGTGTGTGTATATATATATAAAAATATGTGTGTGTATATATATATATATATATATATATATATATATATATATATATATATATATATTTACATATACATATATGTATACACAGTATGTGTGTGTGTGTATATATGTATAAATATATGTGTGTGTATATATACAGTATATATGTGTGTGTTTATATATGTATATGTATATATGTGTATATATGTTTATGTGTATAAACTGTATATGTATATATATGTGTATGCATGTATGTATGTATATAAGTGTGTGTGTGTATATTTATATGTATATGTGTGTATATACATGTATAGGTGTATATATACTTTATGTACGTTTGTATATATATATATATAATATATATATATATATATATATATATGTATATATATAATGTGTATATATATATATATATATATATATATATATATATATATATATATATATATATAAAATATGTGTGTACATATATATTTACATATACATATACATGTATATGTGTGTGTGTGTGTGTGTATATATATATATATATATATTCACACAGTATGTGTGTGTATATATGTATAAATATATGTGTATATATACAGTATATATGTATGTGTGTATATGTGTGTATATATGTTTATGTGTATATACTGTATACAGTATGTGTATATATATGTGTATATATGTACATATATAATATGTATATATATAAATGTGTGTGTGTGTATATTTATATGTATATGTGTGTATATACATGTATAGGTGTATATATACTCTATGTACATTTGTGTGTATGTATATATATATATATATATATATATATATATATATATATATATATATATATTATCATGCAGCTAAAATGCACCAAACATGGATAAGTGTGGACAGTGTTTTGCATTTTTTCCATCATGTATTGTAGATGTTTGTAATTTTATGTGTTGTGCTTGGACATTTTTTTTTATAATACCCTCAAAGTTCAGTGAGCAGGTTGTGTTATGTGTGAACATGTTTGTCAACTTTTTGTGTTAGTTCATTGGCGCCATGAGTGGAAAATGTTGTTTGGATTGGGTCATATATAAAAATGCTGTGCTGTGTACAATTCCAAATGCAATTTATGGTCATTAACCTCGATTACTCACTTTGTCCACAAGTTGGTGGTAAACCTGCCGATAGTCAGACAGTCAAAGTTAAGTATCCAGATTTCTATTTTTTTTCCTCTCCTTACATGTCTGAAAAGGAGTAGGAAGAAGCAAAGCTTAGAATAAAACGTGATGAAATAGTTGCAGAAATATGAGGGCTGTACTCACTATTGTGAGCGACTGTAAATGGTATGTGAAATGCTAACCTTTAGTTATTTTATCAATAGTACTTTTCTAGGTAAATCATAATTAAAATCTCGGGTGTTGGTCTGTGTTTTCCCTCCCAATCAGTGTTTTTTTGGATCTCTTCTGTGGGATCGGGACCACTCGGCCAAAGCCTCACTCCCTGTGACCCCGGCGATGGTTCACTGCTTGGCATTCCTTGCAGCATTTTTAGCTGCTCGCCGGCCCAACAAAACTCGGAGAGGCACTGACCCGGTCAGCTCGCGGCCTCTTGAGAAAGATCAACTTGAACTTGCAACGCAATTCCAATTGCATAACAGCAAAGCGTAAAAGTAACTAAGCCGTAAAAGCACGACGAAGTGAAAGAACATAACAGATGTGTGTGTTGGTGAGTCACAATATATCATTTACAACTACTGGCCACACATGTTTAATAATCATTACATAAACAAAGACCGCACAATGGGAATTGTATGGTCAAACAACGACAATCACAGATTTGTTGACATTTAAAATCAATGTTTCTCATTAGAAATAATGATAATGTAAATAGTCTGTTCCAGGGTCAAAATATCACCATCAGGAAGCATTTATTCACCGTTCATTCGAGGTTTACGCAACATTTGAACATTTGTTTGAGAAAAAGCAACACTGAGCTGTAGTCTTTGTTGACATTGCAAGGAATCTACAGAGGTGGTTCAAACTCTGAGTTTCTGAGGGTTATATTTTGACCCGGGGGGCCACATTGAGAGAAGAAATTATATATACGCATAAAATGTGTGTTCACTGTTTACATTAATTTGAAATACATTGCAAAATTAGCAGTTATGTTGCATACAGACTAGAATCTTAAAGGGGAACATTATCACCAGACCTATGTAAGTGTCAATATATACCTTGATGTTGCAGAAAAAAGACCTTTTTTTTTTTTAACCGATTTCCAAACTCTAAATGGGTGAATTTTGGCGAATTAAACGCCTATGTGACGACCGGGGCGCATGGTGATGCGGGGCTCGTTCTCCCAGGAATGCATACGGGCTTCAGACACAGCGCTCATAGCACGGAAGGCAAAAAACTAAAAGAGCTAGCGTGGGAGCTAGAAGGTAAAAAGGAGTCTAGCGTGGAAGCTAGCAGGTTCAGAGCAGGAAACAAAAGTCGTCATTTGTTGTGTGAAAACAAACTACGAAGCAAGACAGAATGACAGGGAAGGCAGGCTTAAATAATAATGTCAGTGATGACCAACAGGTGCGCGTCGGGAACACACGCGGCAGGTGAAAACAATAAGCAGCCATGGCAACAAACTCAGGTGTACAAAACAGGCACTCAAGGAGTCCAAAACTAACAAAAAACACAAGTACCTTGAAAACGTAAACAAAAATATGATCCGGGCAGCGGATCATAACAGCCTTTCTATTATTCGCTCTCGGAGCGATGACGTCACAACGAATCCGCCATTTTCTCACTTTCGTTGGTGTGTTGTCGGAGGGTGTAACAACACGAACAGGGACGGATTCAAGTTGCACCAGTGGCCCAAAGATGCGAAAGTGGCAAGAAATTGGACGAAATTTGTTCAAAATACGAGGCTGTGGGGAAAGCCGACGAAATGGTCAGTCGTTTGTTCCGCACACTTTACCGACGAAAGCTATACTACGACAGAGATAGCAAGAATGAACCGAAGATGATCAAGAGAAGAATATCGACCCTAGCTTCCCTGGCCTGCTGACATCAACTCCAAAACTGGACAGATCAGCTTTCAGGAAAAGAGAGCGGATGAGGGTATGTCTACAGAATATATTAATTGATGAGAACTTTATTCATTACTCGCGGTTTTACTTAAATTATTATACATAAACTTGTGTTTACCAATAATTTAGCTTAAAAACATTTATTTTTTTCAATCATTCGAGTACATTCGGGTAGTCTTGTGTAATGCAGTATTTTGTGTCTATTTAGGTATGTGTGACCCACCCATAATGTGTCACATTTTTGTGTTGATATATTTATTTTATTTTATGGTTTGAATTCGTTTTTGGAGCTGTCATTCCACATTTATCAATATTCACATTGGTCAGTAGGGGGCAGCAGGGCGTTTCTTCCCAATTGAATGCGATCACCTACAGACCGGAAGTGTCTTGTCATTCTGACTAGAGCGACCAGTCTGTGACCAACTGAAAAGTTCTGTGTGCTTATTTCCTCCTGTATAACAGGTTAGTTTGGGTAAAACAACTCACTGAATAATATCCATGTTTTTTTCTAAGTTTAAGTACACATTCTAATGGTGGAGCCTAACTCTAAAGTGGTTGTGAGTTGTAGTTTGTATTTGTGAATGAATCCGGTGCACAGCTGTATTAATCAATACAAAATGGCGACGTGAGTGCGCAATGTTTATATAGGAACTTCTGATCCTAATTCAGACTCCCAAATTAGAGCTCCCGTTTTCTTATTGATTTCATATGTATATTTGTATAATGTGTGTGTTCTGAAATAGGTTTTACATGCTATTTTGTTATGTTTAGACATGGTTATATAAGTTAAGCTCTCAGGAATGGTCAATGAACATTTCAAGTACAGTAACTTAAAGCTGCTATATAAGAAGAAGAATATGAAGAAAAGTAAAGTATTTAAATGAATGTTGCTAAATTGTGCATTAAGTTAAAGGTGAATATTCCTGAGAAAGACAAGACAGTGAAATAATGTCTAATTGAGCACTATATTGTATGTTTTGGAGTGATGATGTGGATATGTGAGAATATATGGCAAAGGCATACAGTATTGTTATGGTAATTATAACTCCAGTGATACAGTAACAGTTTAATGATAGTTTATTGAGTGTTTTGATGAAAATAGAGGTGAAGATAAAGTAAAAGACATTGACATGATAATACAAAGTGACAAAATATATGGGAAATTAAGTGAATTGTGGATTTGTAAATTCTGTTAATAAATTCTGACGAGAGCGACCAGTCTGTGACCAACTGAAACGTTATGTGTGCTTATTTCCTCCTGTATAACAGGACAATATTATCTGACTGCTTGTCCTGGCTACCTGGGACCTGCAACATATGGTTAACCTGAGTGCTGAAATCGTGGAAAAATATATGTTCTTAGCGCGCCTGAAATGGGCTGTCTGCACTCTCAAAGTGCATGTTGTTGCCAAATGTATTTCATATGCTGTAAACCTAGTTCATAGTTGTTAGTTTCCTTTAATGCCAAACAAACACATACCAATCGTTGGTTAGAAGGCGATCGCCGAATTCGTCCTCGCTTTCTCCCGTGTCGCTGGCTGTCGTGTCGTTTTCGTCGGTTTCGCTTGCATACGGTTCAAACCGATATGGCTCAATAGCTTCAGTTTCTTCTTCAATTTCGTTTTCGCTACCTGCCTCCACACTACAACCATCCGTTTCAATACATGCGTAATCTGTTGAATCGCTTAAGCCGCTGAAATCCGAGTCTGAATCCGAGCTAATGTCGCTATAATTTGCTGTTCTATCCGCCATGTTTGTTTGTATTGGCATCACTGTGTGACGTCACAGGAAAATGGACGGGTGTATATGATGGTTAAAATCAGGCACTTTGAAGCTTTTTTTAGGGATATTGCGTGATGGGTAAAATTTTGAAAAAAACTTCGAAAAATAAAATAAGCCACTGAACTGATTTTTAATGGTTTTAAGCCTACTGAAATTGTGATAATGTTCCCCTTTAACTTTTAGCATTAGCTTATTGCAAAGCTGGGCAAATATTTTGACTCGGGTGCCACATTGAGAGAAAAAGTTGTCTGGGGGGGGGGGGCCAAGGTGTATGTGTGTGTAAATTATACATACACATAAAATGTGTGCTCAATGTTCACATTAAATCAAAATACATAGCAAAATTAGCAGTTATGTTGCATACAGACTGGAATCTTAACTTTTAGCATTAGCTTATTGCAAAACTGGGCAAATATTTTGACTCGGGGGCCACATTGAGAGAAAAAAGGTGTCTGGGGGGGCCAAGGTGTATGTGTGTATACATGATATATACGCATTTAGCTGTAAAGATCTGCTGTACAGTATGTGTGTTTGGGTCACTTTTTTTTTTTTCAGGAACACTAATACCAAAAGTCACACTGTCCAATAGAGTTCTAAAAATTGTCAAGGCCAGGGGCGCATTCATGCTGCCTCCTTGCGCCTGCAGACAATCTACAATCTGCGCACCTGCCCCCTCGATGAACGAGCTGCCTTCATAAGCCTGCTCAACCTGCCAATCCGCGCCAAAATATAGTCTTCTGTACCGTAAGCCGATACCCATCTTTATACTCTCTCTCTCTCTCTCTACGTTTCTCCCTCCGTGTTTCATTGTTCTTCCTTGTCGTCCTCCCCAGCAATCTGTCTTCGTCCCCACGTGATCGAGCTGTGCGCCTCGACTTCTCTTTTGGACTTTGGAATGCCACCCTCGATCTCAGAACCTTCGCATGGACTCGGACTCTGACGCCTCTCTCTCGCCCCATGGACTGCCTCGTTCCTTTGCTCTCACCAACATTTACGGTAAAACGCTCCAGTTAAATACTACACATAGTCTTACACTATACACACTCTTGGATTTTGTCACACTCCATTTCCTTAGTTATTATATTTAGTATTGTTTGATTATTATATATATATATATATATATATATATATATATATATATATATATATATATATATATATATATATATATATATATGGTCTATACTGTATATATGATAAATCTCAGAGCTACATACAACCCCAAGTTGTCTGTTGCCGTCATATCCCTTAGTCAAACCATAACAAAAAACGTTATGACAGACCACCTCAAAAAAACGCAATGGAATTTTACAGTTTTTTACAGAATGGGACACCCAAAATGTACATGAAAATAAAGAAAGTGGGGATTTACGATATTAACTATGAACAATAAAACACTGAATATTAACAACATATGAACATCTTTTACTTCTCAGACCAGCTCCTCGATATAAATATTTTATGATCAAGTAAAACACAACAAAAATGTAACAAAACATATGAATGCAAAGTGCAATAAACGCCTACAATATGATATATTATCACTTTTATGCAGACATTTCAATTTCTTCCGTATCTGTTCCTGACACATGCGTTTAGGGCTGGCTGCTCTGAAAACAAACCCCGCCCCTTCTGCTTTGTTCCTGGTCTGAGCTGCTGTGACGCAGATTACTGCAATAACTCCTATAACACGCAAAAGCGCAGATTTCGACCATTGAAATACTTTCTATGGTTCAAGACTTACAGTCATTTAAAAACAGCACTGCACATCATAATGGCAGCTACAGTTTTGATGTTAAACGATTAAAAAAACTATGTAGAACGTCCAGTGGGCCGGATTGAAAATCTTAATGGGCCGCATGTGGCCCGCGTGCCATATTTTGCCCGGGTTTGGTCTTGGGTGTCATTGTCCATAACGTTGGTTAACCTAAGCAAATCATTCTAATTAGGTGAACTTCTATTATTAATCGGGGTGTAACGATTCATTTGAACAAAAGATTCAATTCAGAATTTGTGGTTGCCGATACGATTCAGTGATGATATATATTTTTTTTTTTACAGCGATACGATACAAAATGATTCAGTGAGTTTAAATAGATTCAGTAGCTTTTTTAGCAAAAAATTAAAAATCATTCAGTGTGAGTGTGAAATAAATACTGGATACTGTACACCAGTGTTTTTTAACCTTTTTTTTGAGCCAAGGCACATTTTTTTGCGTTGAAAAAATGCGGAGGCACACCACCAGCAGAAATCAGTAAAAAACGAAACTCAGTTGACAGTAAAAAGTCGTTGTCGCAATTGTTGGATATGACTTTAAAGCATAACCAAGCACGCATCAATATAGCGCTTGTCTCAAAGTAGGTGTACTGTCACCACCTGTCACATCACACCCTGACTTATTTGGAGTTTGTTGCTGTTTTGCTGTGTGTAGTGTTTTTCTTATTGTCTTGCGCTCCTATTTTGGTGGCTTTTTCTCTTTTTTTGGTATTTTCCTGTAGCAGTTTCATGTCTTCCTTTGAGCGATATTTCCCGCTATTTATTTTAGCAATTAAGAATATTTCAGTTGTTTTTATCCTTCTTTGTGGGGACATTGTTGATTGTCATGTTCGGATGTACATTGTCTTTGCTCCACAGTAAGTCTTTGCTGTCGTCCAGCATTCTGTTTTTGTTTACTTTGTAGCCAGTTCAGTTTTAGTTTCGTTCTGCATAACCTTCCCTAAGCTTCAATGCCTTTTCTTAGGGGCACTCACCTTTTGTTTATTTTTAATTTGAGCATTAGACACCTTTTTACCTGCACACTGCCTCCCGCTGTTTCCGACATCTACAAAGCAATTAGCTACAGGCTGCCACCTACTGATATGGAAGAGTATTACACGACTATATCTCACTAGTGTTATTTCTTGTCAGGGAATTATGCATAAATGAATGATGGATACCAACAAACAAGTAAACAACAATTAAAAAACAATGCATTCACATCTTATTTGAATGAACGCTTTAATTAACAAGAAGAATCATTTTCAAGCAATTTTCAATAAAGTACAGTAAGCAACATTTTAACAGTAGAAATACCTGCTACTTCTGCTTTTGTTAGTCAGCATAAAATAATACAATATTAGAATTAAATATATAGTGCAACCAACATCTCTTCAGGTTGAATTAACAGTAGATTTACCTGCTACTTGTACTCTTTTTAGACACAGAAATAATACAAACACAAAATAAACCAAATCTGTTCAGGTTAAATGAGCAGTGGTTTGACCTGCCGCTACTCTCATTTAAATAAACATCGACGGTAGCAGAGAAAAGTCAAATGCAAATGATTGATGACACAACAATTATAGTGTGTGGAGGTCTTGCTCCTCCGGGTTCTTTGGACCACCAAGGACGGACATGACTGCTTTGTTCTTGGTTCTGAACAGGGATTTATTTTTCATTACATGTTCGTTCCGTTGCTTTTCAGCCATAGGGCTTCTGGCGTCTCTGTCTCTTTCTCGCTCGTGCTCGTTCTCCACCATCCACTCTCCCTTCTCCTTCCCGACTGCTGCCTTTAACAGAGCGACAGGTGATAAGACAAACACTCACAGCTGGGTCATCTACCCACCTGTCGCTGATCTCGACACCCCGCTTCGCTGCAGGTCCGCAGGCCACGCCCCCCTCCCACATACGACAATACAAAGACGTAAGAGAAATAACATCGGACAAGTTTCGGCGACTCCCTGACTTCCTGAACCAAAAAAATGAAAACAGTTTATTGAACAAAGTTGGAAAAGTGAAGTGTGACCACTTTTTCTGTCATAAATAACTTTTTTTTTAACCTTTTCAATAATACCGATAATCTTTGTTCAGGAAATCGGTCCGTCACCATAACTTGCTCCGCTTCACTTCCGTCGCGTCCTTTGTGGCTTAAAGTTGTGTTGCGGCTTTATATTATTATGTTGTGGCGTTAGTATTTGTTGTGGCTTTTGCACTCGTGCTGTACCTGAAAGTTGTTTATGATAGTCTTGTCGCGTATTTTTGTGTGACCTTTCTAAGCCACCGTAGCTATCCGCCATTCTTGTTTCGATGACTTGAATAACGTTTAACGTCATTATCATTAAAAGTGTTAAAGTTCATATAAAGTCTGCCGTTCTTAAATCTAATGTTTTCCTTTGCTTGTATCGATACAAACGATTGATATCCTTTGAAAATGACGTTGGAGCGCCATCTCCGGGTTGGAGAGGAGATCGGGCCCCAAGTGGAGGAGTTCAAGTACTTCGTTCACGAGTCAGGGAAGAGTGGATCCTGAGATGCGGACCCTGGATCGATCAGTCTGGCAAAGAAGGAGATGAGCCGGAAGGCAAAGCTCTCAATTTACCGGTCGATCTACGTTCCCATCCTCACCTATGGTCATGAGCTTTGGATTATGGCCGAAAAGACAAGATCACGGGTACAAGCGGCCCAAATGAGCTTCGTCCCCCGTGTGGCAGGGCTGGTACTTTTTAGAGGTGGTATAGTACCGAATATGATTAATTAGTTGTGGAGGGAGGTGTGGCCAGCGCGCCTGCAGGAGCAAAGGTCACCGCCTCTGTCTATGGTGCTGAGGATGAGCACCATCGGATAGGGGCGGGGCATGGGCTGATGGCAAGACACAGCTGGCAGGTGATTAGATTTCACAGGTGGTACGTGTTAATCTAATCATCTGTTGTCTTTAACAGTAAGCGGCCGGGAGCAGGAGGGGAGAGAGGATACGGACGTGGCTGAAAAGTCGCGTCCTGCTGGAGAGAAAACTGGTGATTTGTCTTTAAGTTTTTTAAATATATAACCTGTCAACGTGCTAGCGGGATAGCTAGCACTCGTAGCTTCCTGCAGGTGGAAACAAGAGGACGTGATTGTGCCATGGTGTTTTTATACATGTCATTCTAAGTCATTAACATTGCATTTAGGATCTTTCATGGCAGCTCGCCACCCCTTCACAGACACTGATACTTCCGATGAAGCAGTTCGAGCGACGTGTGACGACGCCACGGCTTGCAAAAGGTTTGCTATCAGTAAAGGATACTGGACAGACCCTTATATCCAGTATTTTGTCAGATCTGTCGGCGAGCGAAAAGCACCTGAAATCAACAGAGGATACTACAGCCGCGTGAAAGGTGTCAACCATCTCCTTGATGCATTTATAAGAAAAACAAAATGTGACTGTCAAGTGATTAACCTTGGTGCCGGCCTGGACACCACCTTCTGGAGACTTAAGGATGAAAACCTCTTGCCGAGGAAGTTCTTTGAGGTTGATTTTCCTACTGTTGTGGCCAGGAAAATACACTATATAAAGACTAAACCACCCTTATCCAAGCCTGTCATCGAAACACACTCAACTGACTCCTTGCTACTAGACGCCCACAGTCTTGACTCGGATCGGTATTGCATCATCGGAGCAGACCTCAGAGACATTGCTACTTTGTATGAAAAACTGAAGAAGTTCCAGCTTAACCCCGAGTTGCCTACATTGCTCTTGTCGGAGTGTGTGCTTGTCTACATGACGCCCGCCCAGTCCTCCAGTTTAGTTCACTGGGCTGCAGACACCTTTCACACGGCCATGTTCATTAACTATGAACAGGTGAACATGAACGACCGTTTTGGCCAAGTAATGATCGAAAACCTGCAGCGGCGTCAGTGCACGCTGGCGGGAGTCGAGGTCTGCCGGTCTCTGGACTCTCAGAAGGAGCGGTTTCTCCTGTCGGGTTGGGATCATGCCGATGCTCTGGACATGGTGACAGTGTACAGTATGCTTCCTCAGGATGAAGTGGAAAGAATTGAGCGTCTGGAGTTCCTGGATGAGAAGGAGTTGTTGCAGCAGCTCCTGCAGCATTACAGCATCTGCTGGGCCACCAAAGACAAGCTCAGACTAGGTTTGTCACAGTTGGCGTTTTGACAGAACATGACCAGAAGAAAGTCTGGATTTGGGCTCACACGCTCCTTTTGGGATTTGTAGTGAACCAAGCCGTGTTATCGACGCCCTATGGCTTAGAGCTAAGAATTTTGATGCACATGAATGTTTTATTAGTAAATTACAAAATGTCAGCATTTGCAGAATGACTGGTGCGTTGTCCTTTTTGTGTCATTTTACATTTTATTTATTGGTAGATTTTCTCACTCCTGCATCTTTTAATAAATGCTTCAAGCAAAAGTACGGCGTGGCGCAGTGGAAGAGTGGCCGTGCGCAACTCGAGGGTCCCTGGTTCAATCCCCACCTAGTACCAACCTCGTCATGTCCGTTGTGTCCTGAGCAAGACACTTCACCCTTGCTCCTGATGGGTGCTGGTTAGCGCCTTGCATGGCAGCTCCCTCCATCAGTGTGTGAATGTGTGTGTGAATGGGTAAATGTGGAAGTAGTGTCAAAGCGCTTTGAGTACCTTGAAGGTAGAAAAGCGCTATACAAGTAAAACCCATTTATTATTTATTTATAAAATCGATGTACATTAAAACTTTGTTCAACTTTGCACGCCTGGCTCCTGTGAAGTGTATGTCAGTGGTACCGCTAGGAAGCGACCTCTACATTAGTATAATTAGTATTAATAATAATTACTTTGTACCGGTATACCATACAAACCTACATTGTATCAAAGTGTCACCACAACATTAACTAAGCACGTACAGTTTGCCTTTTGGCCGGAACTAGCACGATTATAACGGACTTATTTGGATGCAGAGTGAATATAAATTGTGAGAATGCCCCGAGTGACCAATACAAATGTTCTCGGTGGATAGAAGGAAAGAGTGAAGAAGAAGGACGCCGCAAGCACAAGAGGTCTGGCAGTGGATTTTTGTGGGTCTTAAAAGTATGGACTGGACCCAAAGGGGATTCCTCGTGAGAAACAAGCAAGCATTCTCCCCTGACACTTCATCACGCATGTCAAGAGCGCATTACTGTACACTTATGGAAACTATCGGATCTGGCCAAAGTCCACACACGACTGAAGTGTCACAAATCATCCAGACGTCAGTTTGAGGGATGCAGTGTTTGCAGCCTGTTGTGGAAAACATACAGCGGCTAATTGGAGACGAGGTTCGCCGTCTGCCAAGTCTGTGGTCTGAAACAGATGTGCGAGGACGGAGACACCATTGACAGTTGACAGGCATCACCAAGAAAAACCCTGGGACAAGACGCCTCCTCTTCCCGAGCCCGCGTTACGAAGACGCCCTCCACTTCACAAGATAAGATAAAGAAGGCCAGACTCGCTACACGTCTTAAAACAAAGTCTGAGACACAGCCAACCGACAGTCAGTCAGGCACGGACGTAACTCAGCCTTTGATCTTTTTCAGTGAGTTCTGGTGTTGCACGTGTAGCCTGGGACTCGAGCCTGTGGGGGTCGAACCAGCGTGTTCTCAGCAAGAAAGCAATTGAAAGCGGCGAACGTATTCTCACCCGTGGAAATTGTTCCAAAAGGGATTTTGTAAAATTGCATTCCAGAGTAGCTGAGATAGTCCGTCACGAAGGAAAACGTTGTTACAACACAAAGACGCAAAGGACGTTTGGTGCTGTGTGAAAACCTGTCACTCTTCAGAATTGTCAGAATCAGAATCAGAAATACTTTATTAATCCCCGAGGGGAAATTTAAATTTTCAGCACAATCCCATTCAAGAGCAGACAGAACAGGATCGCTGACGGGTCTGCCAACTTCCGGTGCCCCTTACAAAAAAGGTGAGATACAGGTAAGTAATGGGGAGAAAAAAAATCGGTCTAAGCCTGGGCCTCTGGAAAGGGGGTCCAGACTGAGGTCAAGGGAAAAAACAACTCATAGCCATAGCACACATCCCTCTCACATCAAACTACAAAGAACACAAATGACATTAAAGACATTACAAGAGCAGAGCTGATGCAACCAGCCACTTCTACATACAGCTTTGAATAAAAAGTAAAAGAAACATATACACTGTGGTGGCCTCTGCGGTGTTCCATAGGGTGGAGAAAGCATGGCCAGAGACAGGAGCAGACCCAACAAAGCAACCAAGAGACCACTCTCGGCCGCCCACTAACTCGGCCAGTGTCCAGTCCGCATGGATGAGCGAGGATGCGTCTAAGAGGACTGAAGTGTCCGATACCTGCTCATTCAGTCAAGACACTGTGAAGCCTTGTCGAGTCAACACGATATGTTGGGTTTGCAGTCGGGTTACCATCCATCCATCCATCTTCTTCCGCTTATCCGAGGTCGGGTCGCGGGGGCAGCAGCCTAAGCAGGGAAGCCCAGACTTCCCTCTCCCCAGCTACTTCGTCCAGCTCCACCCGGGGGATCCCGAGGCGTTCCCAGGCCAGCCGGGAGACATAGTCTTCCCAACGTGTCCTGGGCCTTCCCCGTGGCCTCCTACCGGTCGGACGTGCCCTAAACACCTCCCGAGGGAGGCGATCGGGTGGCATCCTGACCAGATGCCCGAACCACCTCATCTGGCTCCTCTCGATGTGGAGGAGCAGCGGCTTTACTTTGAGCTCCCCCCGGATGACAGAGCTTCTCACCCTATCTCTAAGGGAGTGCCCTGCCACCCGGCGGAGGAAACTCATTTCGGCCGCTTGTACCCGTGATCTTGTACTTTCGGTCATAACCCAAAGCTCATGACCATAGGTGAGGATGGGAACGTAGATCGACCGGTAAATTGAGAGCTTTGCCTTCCGGCTCAGCTCCTTCTTCACCACAACGGATCGATACAGCGTCCGCATTACTGAAGATGCCGCACCGATCCGCCTATCGATCTCACGATCCACTCTTCCCTCACTCGTGAACAAGACTCCGAGGTACTTGAACTCCTCCACTTGGGGCAGGGTCTCCTCCCCAACCCGAAGATGGCATTCCACCCTTTTCCGGGCGAGAACCATGGACTCGGACTTGGAGGTGCTGATTCCCATCCCAGTCGCTTCACACTCGGCTGCGAACCGATCCAGCGAGAGCTGAAGATCCTGGCCAGATGAAGCCATCAGGACCACATCATCTGCAAAAAGCAGAGACCTAATCCTGCAGCCACCAAACCAGATCCCCTCAACGCCTTGACTGTGCCTAGAAATTCTGTCCATAAAAGTTATGAACACAATCGGTGACAAAGGGCAGCCTTGGCGGAGTCCAACCCTCACTGGAAACGTGTCCGACTTACTGCCGGCAATGCGGACCAAGCTCTGACACTGATCATACAGGGAGCGGACCGCCAAAATCAGACAGTCCGATACCCCATACTCTCTGAGCACTCCCCACAGAACTTCCCGAGGGACACGGTCGAATGCCTTCTCCAAGTCCACAAAACACATGGTTGGGCAAACTCCCATGCACCCTCAAGGACCCTGCCGAGAGTATAGAGCTGGTCCACAGTTCCACGACCAGGACGAAAACCACACTGTTCCTCCTGAATCCGAGGTTCGACTATCCGGCGTAGCCTCCTCTCCAGTACACCTGAATGGACCTTACCGGGAAGGCTGAGGAGTGTGATCCCACGATAGTTAGAACACACCCTCCGGTTCCCCTTCTTAAAGAGAGGAACCACCACCCCGGTCTGCCAATCCAGCGGTACTGCCCCCGATGTCCACGCGATGCTGCAGAGTCTTGTCAACCAAGACAGCCCCACAGCATCCAGAGCCTTAAGGAACTCCGGGCGGATCTCATCCACCCCCGGGGCCTTGCCACCGAGGAGCTTTTTAACTACCTCAGCAACCTCAGCCCCAGAAATAGAAGAGCCCACCACAGATTCCCCAGGCACTGCTTCCTCATAGGAAGACGTGTTGGTGGGATTGAGGAGGTCTTCGAAGTATTCCCTCCACCGATCCACAACATCCGCAGTCGAGGTCAGCAGAACACCATCCTCACCATACACGGTGTTGATAGTGCACTGCTTCCCCTTCCTGAGGCGGCGGATGGTGGTCCAGAATCGCTTCGAAGCCGTCCGGAAGTCGTTTTCCATGGCTTCCCCGAACTCCTCCCATGTCCGAGTTTTTGCCTCCGCAACCGCTGAAGCCGCACACCGCTTGGCCTGTCGGTACCTGTCCGCTGCCTCAGGAGTCCTATGAGCCAAAAGAACCCGATAGGACTCCTTCTTCAGCTTGACGGCATCCCTCACCGCCGGTGTCCACCAACGGGTTCTAGTATTACCGCCACGACAGGCACCAACTACCTTGCGGCCACAGCTCCAATCAGCTCCCTCGACAATAGAGGCGCGGAACATGGTCCACTCGGACTCAATGTCCAGCACCTCCCTCGTGACATGTTCAAAGTTCTTCCGGAGGTGGGAATTGAAACTCTCTCTGACAGGAGACTCTGCCAGACGTTCCCAGCAAACCCTCACAATGCGTTTGGGCCTGCCAGGTCTGTCCGGCATCCTCCCCCACCATCGCAGCCAACTCACCACCAGGTGGTGATCGGTTGAAAGCTCCGCCCCTCTCTTCACCCGAGTGTCCAAAATATGAGGCCGCAAATCCGATGACACAACTACAAAGTCGATCATGGAACTGCGGCCTAGGGTGTCCTGGTGCCAAGTGCACATATGGACACCCTTATGTTCGAACATGGTGTTCATTATGGACAATCTGTGACGGGCACAAAAGTCCAATAACAGAACACCACTCGGGTTCAGATCCGGGCGGGCATTCTTCCCAATCACGCCTCTCCAGGTTTCACTGTCGCTGCCAACATGAGCATTGAAGTCCCCCAGTAGAACGAGGGAATCACCCGGGGGAGCACTCTCAAGTACTCCCTCGAGCGAACTAAGGGATTAGTCGGGTTACCAATATTTTAAAACTTATTTCGATACTTTTCAAAATAAAAGGGACCACAAAACAAAATGTAATTATTGGCTTTATTTCAACAGAAAATCTTATGATACATTAAACATACGTTGCTTATTGCAAATCAAAGAACAATTGTGTCTTTAGATAAGATGTTGAACATACGAGACATACTTGGATCGGTTCGCAGCAGAGTGTGAAGCGACTGGGATGGGAATCAGCACCTCCAAGTCCGAGTCCATGGTTCTCGCCCGGAAAAGGGTGGAGTGCCATCTCCGGGTTGGGGAGGAGACCCTGCCCCGAGTGGAGGAGTTCAAGTACCTCGGAGTCTTGTTCACGAGTGAGGGAAGAGTAGATCGTGAGATCGACAGGCGGATCGGTGCGGCGTCTTCAGTAATGCGGACACTGTATCGATCCGTTGTGGTAAAGAAGGAACTAAGCCGAAAGGCAAAGCTCTCAATCGGTTCGCAGCCGAGTGTGAAGCGACTGGGATGAGAATAAGCACCTCCAAGTCCGACTCCACGGTTCTCGCCCGGGAAAGGGTGGAGTGACATCTCCGGGTTGGGGAGGAGATCTTACCCCGAGTGGAGGAGTTCAAGTACCTAGGAGTTTTGTTCACGAGTGAGGGAAGAGTGGATCGTGAGATCGACAGGCGGATCGGTGCGGCATCTTCAGTAATGCGGACGCTGTATCGATCCGTTGTGGTGAAGAAGGAGCTGAGCCGGAAGGCAAAGCTCTCAATTTACCGGTCGATCTACGTTCCCCTCCTCACCTATGGTCATGAGCTTTGGGTTATGACCAAAAGGACAAGATCACGGGTACAAGCGGCCGAAATGAGTTTCCTCCGCCGGGTGGCAGGTCTCTCCCTTAGAGATAGGGTGAGAAGCTCTGTCATCCCGGAGGAGCTCAAAGTAAAGCCGCTGCTCCTCCACACGGAGAGGAGCCAGATGAGGTGGTGCGGGCATCTGCTCAGGATGCCACCCGAACGCCTCCCTAGGGAGGTTTTTAGGGCACGCCCGACCGGCAGGAGGCCACGGAAAAGACCCAGGACACGTTGGGAAGACTATGTCTTCCGGCTGGCCTGGGAACGCCTCGGGATCCCTCGGGAGGAGCTGGACGAAGTGGCTGGGGAGAGGGAAGTCTGGGCTTCCCTGCTTAGGCTGCTGCCCCCGCAACCCGACCTCGGATAAGCGGGAAAAAATGGATGGATGGATGGACATACTAGACCAGCTTTTTTCAACCACTGTGCCGTGAGATAGTCTGGTGTACCGTGGGAGATTATCTAATTTCACCTAATTGGGTTAAAAAAACATTTTTGGCAAACCAGTAATTATAATCCGCAAATAATGTGCCGTTGTTGAGTGTCTCTGCTGTCTAGAGCTCGGCAGAGTAACCATGTAATACTCTTCCATATCAGTAGGTGGCAGCCGGTAGCTAATTGCTTTGTAGATGTTGGGGACATGGTTTGTCGTGATCACAATATGCAGGCGACAGCGGGAGGCAGTGTGCAGGTAAAAAGGTGTCTAACGCTTGAAAATAAACAAAAGGCATTGAAGCTTAGGGAAGGCTATGCAAAACTAAACTAAAAGTGAACTGGCTGCAAAGTAAAGAAAAACAGAATGCTGGACAACAGCAAAGACTTACGCGTGTGGAGCAGAGACGGCGTCCACAAAGTACATCCGTACATGACAATCAACAATGTCCCCACAAAGAAGGATAGCAACATCTTAAATAGGAAGAAGGTGCAGGGAATATCGCTCAAAGGAAGACATGAAACTGCTACAGGAAAATACCATGAAAACAGGAAAAGCCACCAAAATAGGAGCGCAAGACAAGAACTAAAACTCTAAATAAGTCAGGGCGTGATGTGACAGGTGGTGACAGTACACCTACTTTGAGACAAGAGCTATATTGATGCATGAAGTGCTCTAAAACTTGCTGGTAGACGGCTGCGTTGACCCTGGATCTCAGGAAACAGAGTGGACCGACACCAGCAGATGACATGGCACCCCAAACCATCACTGATGGTGGAAACTTTACACTAGACTTCAGGCAACGTGGATCCTGTGCCTCTCCTGTCTTCCTCCAGACTCTGGGACCTCGATTTCCAAAGGAAATGCAAAATGTGCATGGTTGGGTGATGGTTTGGGGTACCATGTCATCTGCTGGTGTCGGTCCACTCTGTTTCCTGAGATCCAGGGTCAACGCAGCCGTCTACCAGCAAGTTTTAGAGCACTTCATGCTTCCTGCTGCTGACCTGCTCTATGGAGATGGAGATTTCAAGTTCCAACAGGACTTGGCGCCTGCACACAGCGCAAAATCTACCCGTGCCTGGTTTACGGACCATGGTATTTCTGTTCTAAATTGGCCCGCCAACTCCCCTGACCTTAGCCCCATAGAAAATCTGTGGGGTATTGTGAAAAGGAAGATGCAGAATGCCAGACCCAAAAACGCAGAAGAGTTGAAGGCCACTATCAGAGCAACCTGGGCTCTCATAACACCTGAGCAGTGCCAGAAACTCATCGACTCCATGCCACGCCGCATTAACGCAGTAATTGAGGCAAAAGGAGCTCCAACCAAGTATTGAGTATTGTACATGCTCATATTTTTCATATTCATACTTTTCAGTTGGCCAACATTTCTAAAAATCCCTTTTTTGTATTAGCCTTACACAATATTCTAATTTTGTGACACACGGAATTTTGGATTTTCATTTGTTGCCACTTCAAATCATCAAAATTAAATGAAATAAACATTTGAATGCATCAGTCTGTGTGCAATGAATAAATATAATGTACAAGTTACACCTTTTGAATGCAATTACTGAAATAAATCAAGTTTTTCAAAATATTCTAATTTACTGGCTTTTACCTGTATGTATGTATGTATGTATGTATATATATATATATATATATATATATATATATATAAATATTTATGTATATATATATATATATATATATATATATATATATATATATATTTATTTTATATATATAAATAAGAGAAATACTTGAATTTCAGTGTTCATTTACTTACACATATACACACACAACACTCATCTACTCATTGTTGAGTTAAGGGTTGAATTGTCCATCCTTGTTCTATTCTCTGTCACTATTTTTCTAACCATGCTGAACACCCTCTCTGATGATGCGTTCTGCTTCGTCTCCTTGTTGTGTGCGCAGTTCTGCACTGCACACTCTAAAAGCCCTAGATGTTATTGTCATATATGCATGCACAGTAGATGGCAGTATTGTCCTGTTTAAGAGTGTCACAACATTGCTGTTTACGGCAGACAAACTGCTTTACGGTAGACGAAAACGTGACTGCTGTTGTTGTGTGTTGTTACCGCGCTGGGAGTACGTTAATGAAACTGCCTAACAATAAACCCACATAAGAAACCAAGAACTCGCCCTCGATCATTCTACAGTTATAACGTGATTGGGCAGGCACGCTGTTTATATTGTGGGAAAGCGGACGTGAAAACAGGCTGTTGACACGTCACTCAGGTCCGCCTGAATTCCGGGAGATTTTCGGGAGAAAATTTGTCCTGGGAGGTTTTCGGGAGAGGCGCTGAATTTCGGCAGTCTCCCGGAAAATCCGGGAGGGTTGGCAAGTATGCATAGTAGTATCGACTAGATATACACTACTTTACTTAGATAGATAGATAGTACTTTATTTAATCCTTTAGGAGAGTTCCCTACTTGGTACCATTACAGTGGATGTTAGGTGTAGATCCACCAATGGTGTTTGTTTACATTTTGTGGCGGACCGGTACTTTTCAGAGGTGGTATAGTACCGTATATCAGGGGTCCCCAACCTTTTTTGCACCAGGGACCGGTTTAATGTCGGCATTATTTTCACGGACCGGCCTTCCACGTATGGCAGAAAGATATAGCAAATAAGTGCATGAAAAATTAATACATGAAAAAACTCACCATACCATTCAACTAGTGCAGAGGTCGGCAACCCGCGGCTCTGGAGCCGCATGCGGCTCTTTGATCACTCTGATGCGGCTCAGCTGCTTACTTGCCGACCCCCCCGATTTTTCAGGGAAACTTACGAATTTCAGTGCTTCCCCCGAAAATCTCCTAGGGTAACCATTCTCCAATTTTCACCAGGACTACAATAGTGAGGGCGTGCCGTGATGGCACTGCCTTTAGCATCCTTTACAACCTGTCGTCGCGTCAGCTTTTTTCACCATACTATCTGCGTGGCGGCCCAATCACATGTTGTATGGGGTTTCTGCCTACACACGTAAGTGACTGCAAGGCATACTTAATCAAAAGCCATACAGGTTACACTGAGGGTGGCGATTTAAACAACTTTAACACTCTTACTAATATGCGCCACAATGTGAACCCACACCAAACAAGAATGACAATCACATTTTGGGAGAACATCCGCACCGTAACACAACATAAACACAACAGAACAAATACCCAGAATCCCATGCATCCCTAACTCTTCCGGGCTACATTATACACCCCCCGCTACCACCAAACCCCTCGCCCCCAACCCCGCCCACCTCGACCGACGCACGAAGGGGAGGGGGACGGACGGGGGTTTATGTGGGGGTTGGCGCATATTAGTAAGAGTGTTAAAGTTGTTTATATCGCCACCCTCAGTGTAACCTGTATGGCTGCAGACTTTCGAAAGGATAGTAGCCCTGAATTACGGGAATTTCCCGGAAAAATCGGGAGGGTTGGCAAGTATGACGCTGTCAAGCGCCATTCATATAAAACGCAAAATAACGTCTCACGGGCCGCGTTTCTGAGACCCCTGGTTTATACATAGCACAAAGCACAAAAAAGATTTGTATGCAGTGTTATTTCATTTTAAATTTCAAAAGAGTTTTGTGGCTCCCATTGTTTTCTTTCATTTGTGAAACGGGTCAAAATGGCTCTTTGACTGGTAAAGGTTGCCGACCCCTGAACTAGTGGGAGCCCCCTGGCCTTTTCCCTTTGCAAAAAAGCTCATATTCAAAGTCCTCATGGGTGCAGGGAAACATTCCTTGACTTAATAAACAATAAAAATAGACAAAAGATTTTGTGATAATAATGATAATGTACTTGATATCTTTAGAGTCAATGGCATTTGTTTACATTCAGAAGTGCTAGCTTGCTGTTAGCTGTGATTGATTGTATCCTCCTACGCTGTGTAGTGAAGCATGTTTAGCTATTCCTCGTCCTGCAGTGATAATGGTACTTGTAAGAAACTTACTTTATTTGTCGCCATGGAGCAAGGATTATACATTTAAAGGTAGATAAAACACTATCGAAAACGGATGGACGTTCGCCGCTAGCTAGCCAGAGCAGCGCGTCAGTGTGAAAAGCTTCACATTTATCGTTAGTTTTTAAGCCAAAGTGCTTCGATTCTCCCTTTTCTGTCACCACATAGTTTCTGCTTGTAAGTACACTGTGTGTGTGCATTGTTTAACGGACGCTTCTTGCTCGTTTTACTGGCAATAGGGACGGCGTGGCGCAGTGGAAGAGTGGCCGTGCGCGACCCGAGGGTCCCTGGTTCAATCCCCACCTAGTACCAACCTCGTCATGTCCGTTGTGTCCTGAGCAAGACACTTCACCCTTGCTCCTGATGGGTGCTGGTAGCGCCTTGCATGGCAGCTCCCTCCATCAGTGTGTGAATGTGTGTGTGAATGGGTAAATGTGGAAGTAGTGTCAAAGCGCTTTGAGTACCTTGAAGGTAGAAAAGCGCTATACAAGTACAACCCATTTATCATTTATCATTTAATGTCACGACGTGACGACGGCGCCTCTTCATGTCCGAACAAACAAAAGTACCAGTATTTTTCAGAAGCAGTATGTCATGATCTGTGGCCCGGATCATGTTTTTCTTATATTCTGTTAGTTTTGGACTCCCTTAGTTCCTGTTTTTGTGCACCCTTGTTTGTTTTTAGTTACCATAGGTGCTTATTGTCTCCACCTGTCTCTGATTGGTGCTCGGGACGCTCACCTGTTTTCCGAGCACTAATCAGAGGGACTATTTAAGCCTGCCTTTGCCGGTCAGTCGGCCTGGCTTCATTGTTTGCTTCATGCAACAAGTTACGTGAGTATTCCTTGTCTTTTGCCTATGCTAAGTGGTAGCCTTAGCTTCCAGTGCGATCGGCACGTTGTTCCGTCGGCTTGTTTTCTGTTTTGGCACTTATTCGAGTTTTTGAGAATAAATCATGTTCCTACCTGCACGTCCTGTCCGGAGTGGTCCGTTTGCATCCCGGGGGAACGAACCTCGCAGCAAGCTGCGACCCCCCGCACGTGACACAGTATAGTGTCGTTTTTAATTTATTAGTACCTGTATACCGTACAACCCTAGTTTGCAGTGACCTTTTTATCCAACTCTGTATGACTTGATGATTAAAATAAACTGTAAAATTATTCATTTATCTACTTTTCCTATCATCCATTTACCGTATTTTCCGCACTATAAGGCGCACCGGATTATTAGCCGCACCTTCAATGAATTACATATTTCATAACTTTGTCCACCAATAAGCCGCCCCGGATTATAAGCCGCGCCTACGCTGCGCTAAAGGGAATGTCAAAAAAACAGTCAGATAGTTCAGTCAAACTTTAATAATATATTGAAAACCAGCGTTCTAACAACTCTGTCCCAAAATGTACGCAAATGTGCAATCACAAACATAGTAAAATTCAAAATGGTGTAGAGCAATAGCAACATAATGTTGCTCGAACGTTAATGTCACAACACACAAAATAAACATAGCGCTCACCTTCTGAAGTTATTCTTCATTCGTAAATCCTTCGAATTCTTCGTCTTCGGTGTCCGAATTGAAAAGTTGCGCAAGCGTGGGATCCAAAATGGCCGGTTCCGTCTCGTCGAAGTCATCGGAGTCAGTGTCGCTGTTGTCCAGTAGTTCTGTGAATCCTGCCTTCCGGAAAGCTCGGACCACAGTTGTGACCGAAATATCTGCCCAGGCATTTACGATCCACTGGCAAATGTTGGCGTATGTCGTCCGGCGCTGTCTGCCCGTCTTAGTGAAGGTGTGTTCGCCTTCGGAGCTGTGTGAAAAAAGCCACCCGGCCTCTTCGCGTAAACTTCCCTTAACCACTCGCTCATCTTTTCTTCATCCATCCATCCCTTCGAGTTAGCTTTTATGATGACGCCGGCTGGAAAGGTCTCTTTTGGCAAGGTCTTCCTTTTGAATATCACCATGGGTGGAAGTTAGCATGGCAAGCTAGAACCACAGTGAAGGATGACTTCTCATTCCCTGTGGTGCGAATATTCACCGTACGTGCTCCCGTTCCACAGTGCGGTTCACAGGAATATCAGTTGCTGTGAAATACGGTAGTAATCCGTGTGCGGATGGAGAGATTGCGTCTTTTTATGAACCGGATCCTTTTCGCTTAGTAGGAGCCATTTTGTGGTCTTTACAGATGTAAACAGGAAATGAAACGTACGGTGATATCCGCGCGTTTTTTCTTCTTCTTCCGGGGGCGGGCGGTAGCTTACAGTAGAAGAAGAAGCGCTTCCTGTTCTATGGGGGCGGGTGCTTACCTTGGCGGTTGCTTGCGTAGAAGAAGAAGCGCTTCCTGTTCTACCGGGAAAAAAGATGGCGGCTGTTTACCGAAGTTGCGAGATCGAAACTTTATGAAAATGAATCGTAATAAAGCGCACCGGGTTATAAGGCGCACTGTTAGCTTTTGAGAAAATTTGTGGTTTTTAGGTGCGCCTTATAGTGCGGAAAATACGGTACTTACATATGAGCATTTTTCTTAAAAGGAGACCAATAATGATTCAATTTTTTGTTATTTTCACCAAGTACCACCTCAGAAAACACTTGTCTCTCCAAGTACCACCATAATGACCAACATTAAAATAAAGTAGCGTAGTAGGCCTAAATATTCATTAAAAACAAGGCAGGGGTTTTATTTAACACGGACTATAAGGCATACTTGCCAACCTTGAGACCTCCGATTTCGGGAGGTGGGGGAGTGGGGGCGTGGTCGGGGGTGGGGCGGGGCGTGGTTGGGGGCGTGGTTAAGAGGGGAGGAGTATATTGGCAGCTAGAATTCACCAAGTCAAGTATTTCATATATATATATATATATATATATATATATATATATATATATATCTACATCCTGAAAATGTGCAAACAAAACTGTGTTTGGATAATTGATACTTCAAACTTGCATAAATTAATATTAAGGAATATAACATAACTTGGCTTCTGAGAGCTTCAAAATGTAGTGAATAAAATGCTAAAGTTGTTGATAAACAAGCAATTATTTTAATAATTAAATATGGTCATTTTAAATGAATTATTATGATAATTTAAAATTAATTATTTCAAATATGTTTATTTTAATGTAAAATTCTATAGCTGGATGTAATAAGGAGTCAGAAAAAATAAAAATAAAAATACAATTAATTTTGATGTTTTTAGCAAAATATAGTAAAAATTTATTTAGTTGTTGTTTTTTTTTAATTAATAAATATCTATTTATTTTTAGGTAAGATAAACATAATAATACAATTGATCTCTAGTCTGGATGATTTAGTTCTTGTCACCCTGTTGTCCTCCCGTAGTGAAAAAAGGCTCTCCTCACTCAGGTCCGCATGGAGCTGGAGGGGGCGTGGCCTCCAGCTCCAGCTGAAAATCGGGAGATTTTCGGGAGAATATTTGTCCCGGGAGGTTTTCGGGAGAGGCGCTGAATTTCGGGAGTCTCCCGGAATATTCGGGAGGGTTGGCAAGTATGCTATAAGGTGCACTTAAAATCCTTTCATTTTCTCAAAAATCAACAGTGTGCCCAATGTATGGAATAATTCTAGTTGTGCTTACCGACGTTGAAGCAATTTTATTTGGTACATGGTGTCACGGTAAGTGTGAAGTGAAGTGAAGTGAAGTGAATTACATTTATATAGCGCTTTTTCTCAAGTGACGCAAAGCGCTTTACATAGTGAAACCCAATATCTTAGTTACGTTTAAACCAGTGTGGGTGGCACTGGGAGCAGGTGGGTAAAGTGTCTTGCCCAAGGACACAACGGCAATAGGACGCCAGCAAACAACACCAAAACTTTAAATGTTCCATTGAAAATAAAGAAATTACACACGGCACTCAAAAACTTGTTAAAATTAGAGATGTCTGATATTATCGGCCGATAAATGCGTTAAAATGTAATATCGGAAATTGTCGGTATCATTTTTTTTATTATGAGTATCGTTTTTTTTTAATTAATTTTTTTTTTTTATTAAATCAACATAAAAAACACAAGATACACTTACAAATAGTGCACCAACCCAAAAAACCTTCCTCCCCCATTAGTAAATCGAGAAAAAGCTTTGCCTCGTTTTGTGATCCCTCCCACCCATCCCTGTCCTATGTTGGCTTCTCGAGGGACGTCTGGGATCCGTCCCTTGAGGGGGGGGGCTATGAGTAGCTGTGCAGCTGGGGAGGCACAGCTACTTCTCGCCCCAGTGGGTCTGCAAGAGACGGCGCCATCATCTCCGAGGGGTCTGCAACAGACGGCGCCATCTCCGAGGGGTCTGCAACAGACGGCGCCATCATCTCCAGCGGGTCTGCAACAGACGGCGCCACCATCTTCTCCGGTGGGCCAGCAGAGGGCGCCACCATCCTCTCCGGTGGGCCAGCAGAGGGCGCCACCATCCTCTCCGGTGGGCCAGCAGAGGGCGCCACCATCCTCTCTGGTGGGCCAGCAGAGGGTGCCACCATCCTCTCCGGTGGGCCAGCAGAGGGCGCCACCATCGTCTCCGGTGGGCCAGCAGAGGGCGCCACCATCATCTCCGGTGGGCCAGCAGAGGGTGCCACCATCCTCTCCGGTGGGCCAGCAGAGGGCACCACCATCGTCTCCGGTGGGCCAGCAGAGGGCGCCACCATCATCTCCGGTGGGCCAGCAGAGGGTGCCACCATCGTCTCAACAAAGGGGGAACTTTATTTATCCGGGTAAGTGGGAAAGTTCCTGAAAAGGTTCCTGCGGTGGAAAAAGGTCTGTAGAGCATTTCAACACCCACTGCAGTGGGTGTTGTTGTTGTCTTTGCATGATGCAATATCTTATCTGCACAATATTTATTATTTATTGCCCTTTTTTTTGGTTTTTCGATGTCTTTTACTTTGTAGCTGTATGTCGTGACAGCCGGTTGCATCAGCTCTGTGTTGTTTTAACATCTTTTATGTCCTTTGATGTGTTTTTTCAAGTGTTTTTTACCTTGTTTTTGTGGACTTTTTGTATCTGCACTGCAACCACATCACTTCCCCCAATGTGGGATCAATAAAGTCTATCCTATGTCGTATCGCACTGACACTGTATGTGACTAAATGTGATTGCGGAGCAAAATTCACTCAAAATTAACACCAAAGTATGTCCAATACATATTGTCTAGTGCAGGGTATCTCAAACTTTGGTGCCGCTGGTGGTACGCTGGCTCCATCTAGTGGTACGCCAAATAATCACTTGATTAAAGTACAGTGTTTTATTTTCGTCAACGACACACCTTGACAGAATACCCCAACCAAATTCGAACCCTGCAGAGATGTCCATGGCGGAGAGGCTTAACAAAGCTAAAATAAAGTTCCCCCTGTGTTCCCCACCAAAAGCTACCCGGGTTGATTTGGTTCTTCAGGTTTCTACAGGCTCGAACTATTTCTTACCATTATTTCATTTAAGTACAAAACATGCATCAAATTAAATTCAAGTTTGATTAAAAAAGTATAGAAATAGTTTGACATGAACAAAAAAAGTGTGAAAAAAGTTAGTAATAGGAGGGCAGGGTCCTCAAAATAAAATTCTGCTTCGGGCCCCCATTTATCTCGGGGCGACTCAGGTCTCCGGGGCCAAATTATTGTATAAGAAAAGGCAACAGGAATTTAACACTTGCCTGCAAACTGTTGGCTACGTGTATTGTGTACTTGGTATAAATATTTACTGTGTGTTGTTGGCAATGATGCTTGATTTACACAAAACGTTTGCACATCAATTATAAATAGTTTCGTTTGCAGAGTACCTTCAACTTAAAGGGGAACAGCCCTTTTTTTGAAACGTTGTCTATCATTCACAATCCTTATGTGAGACAAACACATATTTTCTCTTTTTTTTTTATGCATTCAAACTCGTAAATAACGGTTAGCAAAAGTCAGCCAACACAGGATCCATTGGAACCGCTCTATTCTGCCTATAAAGCGCTCTAAAAATATTAAAAGTGTATGTACACACTGTGTGTGTATATATGTAGTGTAGTAAGTAGATGTGGATGTTGGAACGGTTCAAATCCGTGGAGAAATGTGGGATGTGGAGAGTTGTGTATATTGCCCATTCATTTCATTTTCAATGGAGGGAAATTCCTGGTAATTCCAGGTAATCAGGGAAATGATGTATAACTATGAATACGTGCATTAATTTGAATGTCAATTTCCTGGAAATTTGGGGAATTCTGGAAAACCGTGGAATTTTTGAAAATGTTGATACTAGCACAATTATTATAGATAATATGGATGGGTTGTTGTTGGAATTTTTCAGAACGGTTAAAAATTGTTGACGTAGTGACAGTTTGAATTTAAATGGGTATTTCAGAATTTCGGAAAAACCGGGAATTTGTACGAAAGGAAAAATTATAGTTTTGTTGTCCCAATTAAGAAGAATGTTTTGAAGGTGGAATGGTCCAAAAACGGTTGAAAAATGTGGACTGTGAAAACTTTCCAGGAAGAGGTGAAAATAGGGCTTTGGGAAAACAGGAATTATTTGAATTCCTGGAAAAAAAATGTTGAACCTGTAAAATGGTAGTTTTATTTTCCAAGGTGAGTGGAGTGTGTGGATGTTGGAATGGTTCGAATCGATTGAGAAATGTGGGATATGGAGAGTTTTGTATATTGCCCAATCATTTTCAATGGTGGGAAATCCCTGGTAATTCCAGGTATTTAAGGAATTTTCGGAACCGGGATTGGTTCAAATCGGATGAGAAATGTGAAATATGCAGTAGATTGTGTATCTCACATTCCCTGTCAATGGGAAGAAAATTACTGGAAAGCTGGGAATTTTGGAAACGGCACAACATGGGGAAATTATGTGGTTAGCCAACATATGGGAAGAACCGTGTAGGTTGATGGTTGAAAGGTCAGAATCGGGTAAAAAAATGGCGCAAAATTTTGAAAATTTTGGGCATTGTATAACTATAAATACGTCCATTCATTTGAATGTGAATTTCCTGGAAATTTTGGAATTTCTGGAAAAACGGGAATTTTTGAAAATATTGATAATAACACAATTGTTCTAAATAATATGAATGGGTTGGTGTTGGAATTTTTCAAAACGGTTAAAAATTGTTGACGTAGTGACAGTTTGAATTTAAGTGGGTATTTCGGAATTTCGGAAAAAACAGGAATTTTTACGAAAGGAAAAATGATAGTTTTGTTGTTACAATTAAGAAGAATGTTTTGAAGGTGGAATGGTCCAAAAACGGTGGAAAAATGTGGACTTTGAAAACTTTCCAGGAAGAGGTGAAAATAGGGCTTTGGAAAAACAGGAATTAAAAGAATTTCTGGAAAAAAAATGTTGAACTTGGAAAATGGTAGTTTCATTGTCCAAGGTGAGTGGAGTGTGTGGCTGTTGGAATGGTTCGAATCGGTTGACAAATGTGGGATATGGAGAGTTTTGTATATTGCCCATTCATTTTCAATGGAGGGAAATTCCTGGTAATTCCGGGTAATCGGGGAATTTTCGGAACCGAGAAACATGCTGGTTCGAATATCCAGTTGGAACGGTTCAAATCGGATGATAAATGTGGAATATGCAGTAGATTGTGTATCTCCCATTCATTGTCAATGGTAAGAAAATTCCTGGAAAACTGGGAATTTTGGGAACGGGACAACATGGGGAAATTATGTGGTTAGCCAACATATGGGAAGAACAGTGTGGGTTGATGGTTGAAAGGTCGGAATCGGGTAAAAAAAATGGCGCCAAATTTTGAGAATTTTGGGCATTGTATAACTAAGAATATATGAATTTCCTGGAAATTTGGGAAATTCTGGAAAACCGGGGAATTTTTTAAAATATTGATGATAGCACAATTGTTCTAGATCATATGAATGGGTTGTTCTTGGAATTTTTCAAAACGGTTAAAAATTGTTGACGTTTGATTTTAAATGGGTATTTCGGAATTTCGGAAAAACCGGGAATTTGTACGAAAGGAAAAATTATAGTTTTGTCGTCCCAATTAAGAAGAATGTTTTGAAGGTGGAATGGTCCAAAAACGGTGGAAAAATGTGGACTGTGAAAACTTTCCAGGAAGAGGTGAAAATAGGGCTTTGGAAAAACAGGAATTATTTGAATTCCTGGAAAAAAAATGTTGAACCTGGAAAATGGTAGTTTTATTGTCCAAGGTGAGTGGAGTGTGTGGATGTTGGAATGATTCGAATCGGTTGATAAATGTGGGATATGGATAGTTTTGTATATTGCCCATTCATTTTCAATGGAGAAAAATTCCTAGTAATTCCGGGTAATCAGGGAATTTTCGGAACCGGGAAACATGCTGGCTTGAAAATCCAGGGTTAGTGGAGTGTGTGGATTTTGGAACGGTTCAAATTGGATGACAACTGTGGAATATGTAGTAGATTGTGTATCTCCCATTCATTGTCAATGGGAAGAAAATTACTGGAAAACTGGGAATTTTGGGAACGGGACAACATGGGAAATGATGTGGTTAGCCAATATATGGGAAAAACAGTTGATGGTTGATAGGTCGGAATCAGGTTAAAAAAAAAAAGGCACATTTTTGACATCGTATAACTATGAATACGTCTATTCATTTGAATGGGAATTTCCTGGAAATTTGGGAAATTCTGGGAAACCGGATAATTTTTTTAAATATTGATACTAGCACAATTGTTCTAGATACTATGACTGGGTTGTTCTTGGAATTTTTCAAAACGGTTAAAAATTGTTGACGTAGTGACAGTTTGAATTTAAATGGGTATTTCGGAATTTCGGAAAAACCGGGAATTTGTACGAAAGGAAAAATTATGGTTTTGTCGTCCCAATTAAGAAGAATGTTTTGAAGGTGGAATGGTCCAAAAACGGTGGAAAAATGTGGACTGTGAAAACTTTCCAGGAAGAGGTGAAAATAGGGCTTTGGAAAAACAGGAATTATTTGAATTCCTGGAAAAAAATGTTGAACCTGTAAAATGGTAGTTTTATTTTCCAAGGTGAGTGGAGTGTGTGGATGTTGGAATGGTTCGAATCGATTGAGAAATGTGGGATGTGGAGAGTTTTGTATATTGCCCATTCATTTTCAATGGTGGGAAATCCCTGGTAATTCCAGGTATTTAAGGAATTTTCGGAACCGGGATTGGTTCAAATCGGATGAGAAATGTGAAATATGCAGTAGATTGTGTATCTCACATTCCCTGTCAATGGGAAGAAAATTACTGGAAAGCTGGGAATTTTGGAAACGGCACAACATGGGGAAATTATGTGGTTAGCCAACATATGGGAAGAACCGTGTAGGTTGATGGTTGAAAGGTCAGAATCGGGTAAAAAAATGGCGCAAAATTTTGAGAATTTTGGGCATTGTATAACTATAAATACGTCCATTCATTTGAATGTGAATTTCCTGGAAATTTAGGAATTTCTGGAAAACGGGGAATTTTTTAAAATATTGATGATAGCACAATTGTTCTAAATAATATGAATGGGTTGGTGTTGGAATTTTTCAAAACGGTTGAAAATTGTTGACGTAGTGACAGTTTGAATTTAAATGGGTATTTCGGAATTTCGGAAAAAACGGGAATTTGTACGAAAGGAAAAATTATGGTTTTGTCGTCCCAATTAAGAAGAATGTTTTGAAGGTGGAATGGTCCAAAAACGGTGGAAAAATGTGGACTGTGAAAACTTTCCAGGAAGAGGTGAAAATAGGGCTTTGGAAAAACAGGAATTATTTGAATTCCTGGAAAAAAAAATGTTACTTGGAAAATGTTAGTTTCATTGTCCAAGGTGAGTGGAGTGTGTGGATGTTGGAATGGTTCGAAACGGTTGACAAATGTGGGATATGGAGAGTTTTGTATATTGCCCATTCATTTTCAATGGAGGGAAATTTCTGGTAATTCCAGGTAATCAGGGAATTTTCGGAACCGGGAGCGGTTCAAATAGGATGAGAAATGTGGAATATGCAGTAGATTGTGTATCTCCAATTCATTGTCAATGGGAAGAAAATTACTGGAAAACTGGGAATTTTGGGAACGGGACAACATGGGGAAATGATGTGGTTAGCCAACATATGGGAAGAACAGTGTGGGTTGATGGTTGAAAGGTCGGAATCGTGTAAAAAAATGGCGCAAAATTTTGAGAATATTCAAATCAATCCGTGGAATATGTCTATTCATTTGAATGGGAATTTCCTGGAAATTTGGGAAATTCTGGAAAATCGGGGAATTTTTGAAAATATTGATGATAGCACAATTGTTCTAAATAATATGAATGGGTTGGTGTTGGAATTTTTCAAAACGGTAAAAAAAATTTTACGTAGTTTGAATTTAAATGGGTTTTACGGAATTTCGGAAAAAAACGGGAATTTGTACGAAAGGAAAAATTATAGTTTTGTTGTCCCAATTAAGAAGAATGTTTTGAAGGTGGAATGATCCAAAAACGGTTGAAAAATGTGGACTGTGAAAACTTTCCAGGAAAAGGTGAAAATAGGGCTTTGGAAAAATGTTGAACCTGGAAAATGGTAGTTTTATTTTCCAAGGTGAGTGGAGTGTGTGGATGTTGGAATGGCTTGAATCGGTTGAGAAATGTGGGATACGGAGAGGTTTGTATAATTCCCATTCATTTTTAATGGAAGGAAATTCCTGGTAATTCAGGGTAATCAGGGAATTTTCGTAACCGGCTTGAATGTCAAATGTGAGTGGAGTGTGTGGAAGTTAGAACGGTTCAAATTGAATGAGAAATGTGGAATATGCACGAGAGGGTGTGTCAATGGGAAGAAAATTACTGGAAAACTGGAAATTTTGGGAACGGGACAACATGGGGAAATGATGTGGTTAGTGTGGGTGGATGGTTGAAAGGTCGGAATCGGGTAAAAAAAATGGCGCAATGAGAATTTTGGGTATTGTATAACTATGAATATGTCTATTCATTTGAATGTGAATTTCCTGGAAATTTGGTAATTTCTGGAAAACCGGGAATTTTTGAAAATATGGATACTAGCACAATTGCTCTAAATAATATGAATGGGTTGGTGTTGGAATTTTTCAAAACGGTTAAAAAATTTTTGACGTAGTGACGTAGTTTGAATTTGAATGGGTTTTACGGAATTTCGGAAAAAACGGTAATTTGTACGAAAAGAAAAATGACAGTTTTGTTGTTTCAATTAAGAATAATTTATTTTAAGGTGCAATGGTCCAAAAATGGTTGAAAAATGTGGACTGTAAATTCTTTCCAGAAAGAACGGAAAATGTATTCTTGGAAACTCTAGGGCTATAGTTTCTTCTTTTCCAAACTATAGGGCTTTGGAAAAAACAAATTTTTTTGGAATTCCTGGAAAAAAAATTTTGGAACTTGGAAAATGGTAGCTTGATTTCCCAAGGTGAGTGGTGTGTGTGGATGGTGGAACGGTTCGAATCGGTTGAGAAATGTGGGAATTGTGCAAGTTCTAAAAATGGCCCGTTCATTTTCAACGGGGAAAAAATGACCCGAAAAAAACGTGAATTCTGGATAATGTAGAATTAAATTTTTTTATTTTTTATGTTTTGGGGAGCTCATTATTCCCATTTGAGCTGAACATTTTAATACTACACAGTTCCGATCAGATGACAACTGTGGGCTGTGGAGCAACAATAATACAAACCCTGTTTCCATATGAGTTGGGAAATTGTGTTAGATGTAAATATAAACGGAATACAATGATTTGCAAATCCTTATCAACCCATATTCAATTGAATATGCTACAAAGACAAGATATTTGATGGTCAAACTCATAAACTTTAATTTTTATTTGCAAATAATAATTAACTTAGAATTTCATGGCTGCAACATGTGCCAAAGTAGTTGGGAAAGGGCATGTTCACCACTGTGTTACATGGCCTTTCCTTTTAACAACACTCCGTAAACGTTTGGGAACTGAGAAGACACATTTTTTAAGCTTCTCAGATGGAATTATTTCCCATTCTTGCTTGATGTACAGCTTAAGTTGTTCAACAGTCCGGCGGTCTCCGTTGTGGTATTTTAGGCTTCATAATGCGCCACACATTTTCGATGGGAGACAGGTCTGGACTACAGGCAGGCCAGTCTAGTACCCGCACTCTTTTACTATGAAGCCACGTTGATGTAACACGTGGCTTGGCATTGTCTTGCTGAAATAAGCAGGGGCGTCCATGGTAAAGTTGCTTGGATGGCAACATATGTTGCTCAAAAATCTGTATGTACCTTTCAGCATTAATGGCGCCTTCACAGATGTGTAAGTTACCCATGTCTTGGGCACTAATACACCCCCATACCATCACACATGCTGGCTTTTACACTTTGCGCCTATAACAATCCGGATGGTTCTTTTCCTCTTTGGTCCGGAGGACATGACATCCACAGTTTCCAAAAACAATTTGAAATGTGGACTCGTCAGACCACAGAACACTTTTCCACTTTGTATCAGTCCATCTTAGATGAGCTCAGGCCCAGAGAAGCCGACGGCGTTTCTGGGTGTTGTTGATAAACGGTTTTCGCCTTGCATAGGAGAGTTTTAACTTGCACTTACAGATGTAGCGACCAACTGTAGTGACTGACAGTGGGTTTCTGAAGTGTTCCTAAGCCCATGTGGTGATATCCTTTACACACTGATGTCACTTGTTGATGCAGTACAGCCTGAGGGATCGAAGGTCACGGGCTTAGCTGCTTACATGCAGTGATTTCTCCAGATTCTCTTAACCCTTTGATGATATTACAGACCGTAGATGGTGAAATCCCTAAATTCCTTGCAATAGCTGGTTGAGAAAGGTTTTTCTTAAACTGTTCAACAATTTGCTCACGCATTTGTTGACAAAAAGGTGACTCTCGCCCCATCCTTGTTTGTGAATGACTGAGCATTTCATGGAATCTACTTTTATACCCAATCATGGCACCCACCTGTTCCCAATTTGCCTGTTCACCTGTGGGATGTTCCAAATAAGTGTTTGATGAGCATTCCTCAACTTTATCAGTATTTATTGCCACCTTTCCCAACTTCTTTGTCACGTGTTGCCGGCATCAAATTCTAAAGTTAATGATTATTTGCAAAAAAAAAAAATGTTTATCAGTTTGAACATCAAATATGTTGTCTTTGTAGCATATTCAACTGAATATGGGTTGAAAATGATTTGCAAATCATTGTATTCCGTTTATATTTACATCTAACACAATTTCCCAACTCTAATGGAAACTGGGTTTGTACATAGATGTTTTTTGGTGTACAATGCTCAGGCATTCACACAATTAAACAATCACTTACTGCACAATGTCTGCTCTCCCTGGGATGACGGGTTTGGGCAAACCTTTACCACATTTGGATAATCCGCTGACAACAATTGACCAGGCGTCAACCTGTGGTCCACACGTAACTCTTATGTGTGACTGCCATCTACTGGTCACACTTATCCAAATAAAATTGCTTGGAGGCCGGTAAGCACAACCAGAATTATTACGTACATTAGGCGCACCGGGGTATAAGTTGCACTGTCCATTTTTGAAGTGTGCCTTATAGTCCAAAAAATATGGTACTTTATTGTGGGGACATGTTGGACTTATTTAAAAATGTTGACAAACACTATAAAATGGGGCCTTCAAAGAAGATGCAAAGACCATTGGTAAGGGTCTGTGCCAGTGACGTGCGGTGAGGTTGATGGCTGGTGAGGCACTGACTTCATCACAGTCAGATTTACAAACATATGAACCCTAAAGAGTATCTTATTCACCATTTGATTGGCAGCAGTTAACGGGTTATGTTTAAAAGCTCATTCCAGTATTTTTCCCTGCTTGGCACTCAGCATCAAGGGTTGGAATTGGGGGTTAAATCACCAAAAATTATTCCCGGGCGCGGCGCCGCTGCTGCCCACTGCTCCCCTCACCTCCCAGGGGGTGATCAAGGGATGGGTCAAATGCAGAGGACAAATTTCATTACACTTAGTGTGTGTGTGACAATCATTGGTACTTTAACTTAACTTTAACTTGACACATACAAACTGTAGCACACAAAAAAGCACATTTAATAAAAACAACGTTATTATGGTCTTACCTTTACTTATAAATAAAGTCCATTCGCCGCTGTTGTGCTGGATTAATGAACCCCCTGACGGGTGTGTTATATCAACTAAAGCCCTCACTTAAACTTTCCAGGTGCAAGATTGAATCTATTTAAAAAAGTGTAACCGAGGGTTTATAAATGTCGCCTATACTGTATGAAACTACAAAATAACAAACACGGAGGCTCCAGTTTATACGAGGACCACTTTATTTACCTTCTTTCAAAAACCTCCGCTCCACTACAACATGTCATCACTTCCGCTCTTAGCGCCTTCAAAATAAGAGCTCAAGGCATATACTGTATAACAGCGCATAACAGGAACGTAACATCACAAATAGGAAAGCCCATAAAAATAGGTTACAAAAGTTATTTAATAAGAAGCCAAAAAGTGCAAAAACAATAATGTTCGTGTTGGAGGAGTTGTGAATTAGATACACCTGCAGTCTGCAGGTGTACCTAATTTTGTGGCCCTGCAGTCATTCACAACTCCTCCAACACGAACATTATTGTTTTTGCACTTTTTGGCTTCTTATGAAATAACTTTTTTAAATAGATTCAATCTTGCACATGGAAAGTTTAAGTGTGGGCTTTAGTTGATATAACAATTCTACGGCGGGGGTGCAGGAGGCGGGGCTACTGGAGCCTCAGCCAGTGCGTCTTTTGCAGCCGTTTTATGATCGCTCAGCACAAGAAATACGTTACACACATACAGTTGTTGACAAAATACACTGTACATTATATACCTCAGCTAACTAAACTATGGAAATGTATAATATAATTCATATAGCAATCCAGTCTCACTGCACAGCAGGCCAGCAGTTAGCCGAGTCCGTCCATGTTGAGGCACTGAGTGACGTGCCTCAACTGGCTGCTGTTCACTGCACCGTCTCTTCTCAGTATTTGAACGGCAAATGTGAAAATTCAGCGATTTTGAATAAAAATAATCTAAAACTGGTGAAGTTAAATGGAAAATAACTTTATAGTATAATCACTGCATCATTGGCGTTGTTAGGCCTATTTTAGGGGGGCTCAAGCCCCCCTAAAATTGGGGTGGTATAGCTCGGTTGGTAGAGCGGCCGTGCCAGCAACTTGAGGGTTGCAGGTTCCATCCCCGCTTCCGCCATCCTCGTCACTGCCGTTGTGTCCTTGGGCAAGACACTTTACCCACCTGCTCCCAGTGCCACCCACACTGGTTTAACTGTAACTTAGATATTGGGTTTCACTATGTAAAGCGCTTTGAGTCACTTGAGAAAAGCGCTATATAAATGTAATTCACTTCACTAAAATATTCTTAAGCCCCCCTAAATAATTTGGTGTTTTTTTGTTTTTTTTTACAAATAAATTCCGACATATTCATTATAAAGTGGCCCAAATATGAGTTTAAATAAATAATCATATAACCTGTTATTATTCACTCAGTTTCCCCTCACTTAGCGTGAGGTAGAGAGCCCCTTTCGTGCGCCGGTATCCAATCCATTCCACTTGTTCATATAGAAAATGCCCACATCACTCAAATTCCAGCCCGCATTTTCTCTGCGACCTTGCTTGCGGTCCTGCAGGTGTACGAAGCACATTATCTTCCTTTACAATGAGTGAAGCTGCACAAAACCTTGTGTGTGCAATTGTAAATCATTTATTTTTTAAGTTTTGTGTTTCTTGTAGAATCTATATAAAGTAATATACATAAGCCTATTGTAAAAATAATGAAAAAAACATCATTAAATATATTTGTTTTATTGTATTGTTACATTAATAGCTGTTTTATTATTATAGGATGGCTTGTTAAACATTTCATAGGATTTTCAGAGGGAGGAAAAACCAAGACATTTAATATAAAATGTAAAATTAATAAATACATAAAAAGAAAAAGAAAATATATGGTTAAAAGCCATCGTCCCGGGGAGCATTTCATTTCGTCCCGTGCATTTTTTTTAAATAATAATAATAACAATGAATAATTTCTAAGTCTTTGTTAGCCGTTTGTGAAGTTTTGTGCTCGTCCGTAACACTCGCTCGCATCCTGTGCATCTCCTGGGGGCAAAGCCCCCCCTGTCCTTAAAAGCTAGTGACGCCCCTGCACTGCATACATATAACAATTTAATCAAATTTTTTTCTTTTTACATTTTTTTTTCTTTCTATGATGGCAGGTGACTGCACGTCACTGGTCTGTGCTGCTGCTGCCGAGGGTTAAAGTCCTGTTTAGTGCCATCTGACAGGAAGTCGTGATTAACGAGGACTGAAATGTAGCCAAAGTACTTGATCAGTTAGCGGACTAACAAAGGTTTTACTGGGGTGATGTGGCTGCTGTGGTCGCCGCAACGGGCGTTCGTTTCTGCTGTCCCTTATCGGTTTGGGGGTGCAGAGCTCATCTGAAGTCACGGTGAGAGGCCAATTGGTCGCCTCAACACCCCGCTGTTTGAGCCGGAGCTTTGGTAGGGGTCTGCCAGGAGGAGGAGGGGTGGCAGAGGAAACGGGGAGAAGGGTTAGGTGTCATGTTACTGACTCTTTTAAGAGTAGTCGGCTTCGACTAAATGTTGTCGAAGAGAGGACGCCGTGTTTGTTTAACAAGTCATTTAGCATACCTTCGCCAGTGGTTCCAGATGTGTGAGAGCAGGGGAACAATTTTTAATGTGCACAATAGGGGCGAGGTGGTGGGGGCCATAGCGGGGGTGTGAAACGTTTTCTACGGTCCCCGCGGTGTCTGATTGACGGCCTGGCTGGGCTCGGGGCTACAGAGGGAATTAGCATGACACTGAGTCGCACCTTTGTTCCCGAGCATGATATTGTCCATCTCCGTAAGCCTGTCAGCAGAAAAGTGCCCCGGTCTTTTCTAGGACCGCCACCTTTTCATTGTGCCCATCCAGATGAGGTCACGGTCCTCAGAGAGCGCCTTCATTTTCAGTTTGAAAGCCCGGGTGTTTGAAGAAAAAACTCAAAGACAGCGTCCCCAACATCTGCCTTGCTTGGCGGTGAGTGGGCGTGGCCTCGGAGGAAGGGTTAAAGTAACCAGCGGAAGACGGGTGCAGGGCTGGGCCTCAGCGAGGGAGGCAGGGAGGGCGGGCCGTATAAAAGTGACAGAACACAAGTGGTGCTTTATCCACTCTGAGTAAGAGGAAACCTTAAAGCCTCAGCTAAGCCCACTTTTACCTCCGCTTTCCCTCCATTTTGACCCACGCAGAGACGCGCACATGGCAGCATCAGCCCCGCAGCGAGCAGACCGAGGCGCCCGAATGCTGACCTTGGCTTTAGTCCTCATAGGCACAATCGTGAATGGTAAGTCGCATTCTTGCAGAAGTTGAATGGAGAGTGAATATCTGAAGGAGCTTGGGGGTTGAGGGTTTGAATGCTCCTTCCAGTTTGAGTCCTGGTTTTAACCCAACAACCTTTCTGATCTCCGAATTACAAAAAAACAACTAACTCCATCCTGAGAGTTGAATTTTGAGGAGGTCTGATTTTGATAAGACTGTTTTTCACCCAACATGTGATGCACCAAGCTAAACAAAGGGATCATATTTAGTGAGGAACCTTTTTGTATTATTTGGACTTTTTCTGTAAAAATTTCCTTTTTGGCTACTTTTTCACCACCAAACTTTGAAAAACATGCATCCTTATATTTAGCAGGCTGTAATGTGAGGCCAGGGGTGTGCGTCTATACCAGGCCAGGGCAATTATTTTGACTCGGGGGCCACATTTAGAGAAAAAAAATGTGTCTGGGGGCCGGTATATCTATTTTTAGGAATACTAATACAAAACCTCACAATAATTTCTGATTGAATGCTAAAAACGTTATGACAGACCACCTTAAAAAACGTAATGGAATTTAAATTTTTTCTATGAAGGATAAAACACTGAATATTGACAAAATATGAATGTCACACCCCCTTTCGATCGATATATTTTACAATCAAGTGAAACGCAACAAAAGTGCAACAAACAGTGAAATATGAACGCGGAGGGTAGAAAATAAACCCACCTACAATCTCATATATCTAATGTATCACTAAGCTTTAGAACTTTGTTCTGAAAATCTCCTTCCGCGCCTGTGGAAACGCTTCCCACCCACACTGCTTGATGCCTCGTCTGAGCTGCTGTGACGTAGATTACCATAGTAACTAATTAGATGACCATAGAAACTAATTAGATTACCTTAGTAACTGGTATATCATCTCAACCATTGAAATACTTTGTACAGTTGAAGACTTACGGTCATTAGAAAACATCACTGCACATCATAATGGCAGCTACACTTTCCATTTTTAAGGTCTAAAAAATATTATTCGGGAATGTCCGGCGGGCCAGATTGAAAAGCTTAACGGGCCGCATGTAGCCCCCGGGCCTTAATTTGCCCAGGTCTGGTCTATACAGTCCTGAGACATTGTTGAGCTTGATGGAACATTGGATGAAGCTCACACTCTCGAGTTCAAATGAGAAACTGGAATTGCGAAAGTTGTTCCAATCAAATGCATCGGTCTCATTCATGTTCCATTTCAGCATCTCAGCATGACCTCATGTCTGATTTAGCCACCAGTCTTCTTCAGTGCATCCTGTCTTTCTGACAGTTTTTCCAAAGGGGCTTCTTTCCGTCTTGGGTCAGACTGTGTCTCTGAGTGAGAACTGATGTCCAGCAACGTCAAAATCGTCACAAAACTGCGACCTAATAAGGCGATAAACACCTTGAAGCCTTCACATGATCAGATTCCCTTCCAAGGAGTTGCAGCCCGGCTCTTTTGATTAAACTCCAGTTTCAGCTCATTAATCATAAAATTAACCGCAGGGGAAAGCCAAGCCAAGTTTAAATCAGTGCAGGTCCCAGATATCACATTGGAGCTGAGGCTGAACTAAACCTCTTTGTTGTGGCTTTAAATGAATCACACACTGGATGACTTCATTCAAACTGGGTGTCGTCCAGAGCTCGTAAGCCAGGGATGTCCAAACTTTTTGACTTGGGGGCCGCATGGGGCTCAAAAAATTGAGCACCAAAAGGACCGCATGTAAAGTAATTCATATATATATATATATATATATATATATATATATATATATATATACAGTACAGGCCAAAGTTTGGACACACCTTCTCATTCAACGCATTTTCATTGTTTTCATGACTATTTACATTGTAGATTGTCACTGAAAGCATCACAACTATGAATGAACACATGTGAAGTTAGGTACTTAACAAAAAAAGGTGATGTAGTTTTATATTTTAGTTCATTCAAGATAGCCACCCTTTGCTCTGATTACTGCTTTGAACACTCTTGGCATTCTCTCAATGAGCTTCAAGAGGTAGTCACCTGAAATGGTTTTCACTTCACAGGTGTCATAGCTTTGATGCCTTCAGTGAAAATCTGCAATGTAAATAGTCATGAAAATAAAGAAAACACATTGAAATGAGAAGGTGTGTCCAAATATATATATATATATATGTATATATATATATATATATATATATATATATATATATATATATATATATATATATATATATATATATATATATATATATATATATATACCGTATTTTCCGCACTATAAGGCGCACCTAAAAACCACAAATTTTCTCTAAAGCTGACAGTGCGCCTTATAACCCGGTGCGCTTTATTACGATTCATTTTCATAAAGTTTCGATCTCGCAACTTCGGTAAACAGCCGCCATCTTTTTTCCCGGTAGAACAGGAAGCGCTTCTTCTTCTACGCAAGCAACCGCCAAGGAAAGCACCCGCCCCCATAGAACAGGAAGCGCTTCTTCTTCTACTGTAAGCAACCACCCGCCCCCGGAAGAAGAAGAAAAAACGCGCGGATATCACCGTACGTTTCATTTCCTGTTTACATCTGTAAAGACCACAAAATGGCTCCTACTAAGCGACAAGGATCCGGTTCATAAAAAGACGCAATCTCTCCATCCGCACACGGATTACTACCGTATTTCACAGCAACTGATATTCCTGTGAACCGCACTGTGGAACGGGAGCACGTACGGTGAATATTCGCACCACAGGGAATGAGAAGTCATCCTTCACTGTGGTTCTAGCTTGCCATGCTAACTTCCACCCATGGTGATATTCAAAAGGAAGACCTTGCCAAAAGAGACCTTTCCAGCCGGCGTCATCATAAAAGCTAACTCGAAGGGATGGATGGATGAAGAAAAGATGAGCGAGTGGTTAAGGGAAGTTTACGCGAAGAGGCCGGGTGGCTTTTTTCACACAGCTCCGAAGGCGAACACACCTTCACTAAGACGGGCAGACAGCGCCGGACGACATACGCCAACATTTGCCAGTGGATCGTAAATGCCTGGGCAGATATTTCGGTCACAACTGTGGTCCGAGCTTTCCGGAAGGCAGGATTCACAGAACTACTGGACAACAACAGCGACACTGACTCCGATGACTTCGAAGAGACGGAGCCGGCCATTTTGGAACCCACGCTTGCGCAACTTTTCAATTCGGACACCGAAGACGAAGAATTCGAAGGATTTACGAATGAAGAATAACTTCAGAAGGTGAGCGCTATGTTTATTTTGTGTGTTGTGACATTAACGTTCGAGCAACATTATGTTGCTATTGCTCTACACCATTTTGAATTTTACTATGTTTGTGATTGCACATTTGCGTACATTTTGGGACAGAGTTGTTAGAACGCTGGTTTTCAATATATTATTAAAGTTTGACTGAACTATCTGACTGTTTTTTTTGACATTCCCTTTAGCGCAGCGTAGGCGCGGCTTATAATCCGGGGTGGCTTATTGGTGGACAAAGTTATGAAATATGTAATTCATTGAAGGTGCGGCTAATAATCCGGTGCGCCTTATAGTGCGGAAAATACGGTATATATACATATATATGTGTGTGTGTGTGTGTGTGTATGTATGTATGTGTGTATATATATATATATATATATATATATATATATATATATATATATATATATATATATATATATATATATATATATATATATATATATATATATATATATACACATACATGTGTGTGTGTGTATATATATGTGTGTATATATATGTATATATATATATATATATATATATATATATATATATATATATATATATATACACATACATGTGTGTGTGTGTATATATATGTGTGTATATATATGTATATATATATATATATATATATATATATATATATATATACACATACATGTGTGTGTGTGTATATATATGTGTGTATATATATGTATATATATATATATATATATATATATATATATATATATATATATATATACACATACATGTGTGTGTGTGTATATATATGTGTGTATATATATGTATATATATATATATATATATATATATATATATATATACACATTATATTAATATAATTAATATAATTCAAATAATATAATTAGATATTAAGAGTATGTGAAAGTTCGACTCCTACTTTGTTTACTTCTGTGACGACCGCCTTAAAATTTTGTAATCACAAATATGAAGCCACTAAAATGCACCAAACTAATAAGTGTGGAGAGCATTTTGTGCATTTTCCCCCATCATGCTTTTTACTGGATTTAAATGGGTGTAATTTGGATTTTTTTTTTTATTGTGAATGGATGTTTTTTTATAATAATATCTACAAAGTCAAGTGACCATGTCTGTTGACATTTTGTGTTGGTTGTTTATTTATTTATTTATTTTTTCCTGCACCATGATTTGGGAAGGTTGTTTGTATTGGGCGATATAAGTAAATGATGTGCATAGTTACATGCAAGACATAATTAAAGGTCATTGACCTGGAAAACTCAAGCTGTCAGACTTTTAAAATGGACGCAATCTCTCTTCGGATGAAGTTCTTTCTTAAATTCATGACGTCTTGCAGGCCAATTTGAAGACGTCGGCGGGCCGAATTTGGCCTTCGAGTGATAGTTCGGACACCCCAGTGAATCACAAAAACAGCTTGCGTTGACATTTTTTTGCATGGATTCTAAAACAGAAACCGCAAAACACTCCAGTGCCCTAATCACAAGCTACAAAGAACCAATTTATATCAAGAACCCCACAGATGTAAAAGTCCTCAACTGTGCAGCTAAACACGAATACCGAACTCTAAACTGTCTTTAGTGATGGAAGCCAGGCTGCACATTACGTAATCCATGGGCCCCGGTCTTGCAAGTGGCAACTCACTGGGGGAGATTTATGGATGCTCTAGAGTGTAACGGTTACCGGGACAAACGGAGAGAGGAGTTGTGGTAGCATGGCTGGGCAGGGCCACCCGGGAAAACCCCTGCAGACAACAGGGAGCTGGCTTCTTCTGGAGAACACTGAGAGAGCTGTGATGAAACAACACGAGAGAGAGAGCATTCTTGAGCCCTAAATATTTAGCCAATCTGCAATTTCCACAACACAGTTCAAGGTCTGTGTGTGTTGTCAAGTGGTTTTAGGGCGGCTCTACAGTCCGGCCATGAACCAAGCCCAAGGACCCTGCCAAGGTTCGAGTGTGTAATTATGGGACTCATTGTTTGTAGAGCCACCATAGGCGGAGCAGATGCATTGGGCAGTCAGATGTCAGAAACAACACCAAGTCAAGTTTGTACTGTGACTCACACAGCTTGTTAAGACCCTCGTTTCCCCAAGCAGCACCATTTTTAGCTTTCTCTTTCACACAAATGTCCCCCATAATTGGTGCATCAAAGTTGTAACAATAGATTCATTCGCCGGTGCCTTTTACACAAGAGCCAGCACAGAAAGACACTTTACTTACAAAAGCTGAAAATTGAGGATTCTACTCATTTACCGTATTTTTCGGACTGTAAGGCGCACTTAAAAACAGTACGGAATAATTCTGGTTGTGCTTACCGACCTTATTGGTACATAGTGTCATCATCATCATCATCGGCAGTCACTGGAAGCAAGTATGACGATCCTCCTGGTAGGGGGGTATCCCTTTATGGAGGATGCCTGTGCGTGACTTTGTTTAACGTGGGGAGACTGGTGCACAGACAGTCACCACACGATCCTTGACAGATCCGGGTCAGGGTCCAGTGGCATGGAGTCCAAGACGACTGGGGACCCTTTTCTGCTGCAGCCTTCATCAGCCGTTGTGACACTCCATAGGGTTAGCAATCATCCTCCGCCTGTTCCACCGTTGAGGTCTTGGGTCGTTATTTCCCCATAACTGGGCCCACATGGATGTGGGGGTGCCTTCTTCCGCCATCGCAGCCGTTGTGGTAGTTCTTGCATCAACCGTCTTCCGCATGCTCCGCCGTTGAGGTCTTCACCGTATCACTGGCGAGGGGGAAGTCAGGTACTAGGCCTTTGCCAAGGGCCACCTGGGGTAACCGTAGTAAAGGGGTTAGCCTCCTAGTGCCCCAAGACCCCATAGAGGAGCCTCCACTGCCGGATGCACTTTAACGCCATGCCCAGGACAAATACAGGTACATATTGTAATGATAAGTGTGACCAGTAGATGGCAGTCACACATAAGAGATACGTGTAGACTGCAATATGACACCAGTAATCAACACCAAAACTTTAAATGTTCCATTGAAAATAAAAAACATTACACACGGCACTCAAAAATCTGTCAAAATGTTTAAGTATGACTTTGAAGCCGCACCACTTGATGGATTGTCGGACCATTACGGCTACCGTAGTATCACTATGGTGCGTGTATAAGGACCGCAGAATGGCACCCATTAGCAGACATTATCTGGTGTTTTGTTTCACAATATTATGCAAAACCAACTTTTCTTACCTTCTGGTACCTGCTGATGTGTATTTAAGATCTGCATAAGTCCTGAAAATTTGTGCACGTCCGCCACTGTAGTCCGTGCCGATCCCGTAGTCGATAAGCTCTCTATCTTCTTGTTATGGGACATTCATCCTCCTCTGTTGCCATTTCTAATATAAAGTAGTGTAAAGTTCTTACTTATATCTGTCAGTAAACATGCCATGAAAGCGCTAAAACATACCGGTGTAGTGAGTTCACATAATTCACCCAAGGAACTTTAGTTATTAGAGAGATCCAGTCGGACATTTTTTCACGGGACACATTTCCGGCCTTGTTGTTGCACTAGTGAGCCACGGATGAGAAGATGCTGCTCTGTTGTTGATTGAAGTAAAGTCTGAATGTCGTTAAAACAGTTAGCTCCATCTTTTGACACTTCTTCCACTCCCGTCCTTGCACGCTACACCGCGACAACAAAGATGACAGGGAGAAGACGCTGTCGAAGGTGAGCCGCGTAAATAAGACCGCCCACAAAACGGCGCATCCTAAAGCGACTGTCAGAAAGCGATTTGAAGATGGTCTGTAAAACATCATCTATGCAACATTTTGACCAAAGAACCACCATCACATGTTATGTAGATCAGTGTTTTTCAACCCTTTTTGAGCCAAGGCACATTTTTTGCGTTGAAAAAATGCGGAGGCACACCACCAGCAGAGATCATTAAAGGGGAACATTATCACAATTTCAGAAGGGTTAAAACCATTAAAAATCAGTTCCCAGTGGCTTATTTTATTTTTCGAAGTTTTTTTCAAAATTTTACCCATCACGCAATATCCCTAAAAAAAGCTTCAAAGTGCCTGATTTTAACCATCGTTATATACACCCGTCCATTTTCCTGTGACGTCACACAGTGATGCCAACACAAACAAACATGGCGGTTAGAACAGCAAGGTATAGCGACATTAGCTCGGATTCAGACTCGGATTTCAGCGGCTTAAGCGATTCAACAGATTACGCATGTATTGAAACGGATGGTTGTAGTGTGGAGGCAGGTAGCGGAAACGAAATTGAAGAAGAAACTGAAGCTATTGAGCCATATCGGTTTGAACCGTATGCAAGCGAAACCGACGAAAACGACACGACAGCCAGCGACACGGGAGAAAGCGAGGACGAATTCGGCGATCGCCTTCTAACCAACGAATGGTATGTGTTTGTTTGGCATTAAAGGAAACTAACAACTATGAACTAGGTTTACAGCATATGAAATACATTTGGCAACAACATGCACTTTGAGAGTGCAGACAGCCCATTTCAGGCGCGCTAAGAACATATATTTTTCCACGATTTCAGCACTCAGGTTAACCATACCCAGAGGTGGGTAGAGTAGCCAGAAATTGTACTCAAGTAAGAGTACTGTTACTTTAGAGATTTATTACTCAAGTAAAAGTAAGGAGTAGTCACCCAAATATTTACTTGAGTAAAAGTAAAAAGTATGTTGTGAAAAAACTACTCAAGTACTGAGTAACTGATGAGTAACATACACACTCATATCATATATATATATATATATATATATATATATATATATATATACATACATATACATTGATATATACAGTATATAATTTATAAGTATTTATTTTGCTGTTTTTGTTTACATGTTAAAGGTGTTTTAATGAATATACATGCATGTTTAACATATAGATTCCTTTCTTTCATGAAGACAAGAATATAAGTTGGTGTATTACCTGATTCTGATGACTTGCGTTGATTGTAATCAGACAGTCGTGATGATAACGTCCACGTTTTCAAATGGAGGAGAAGAAAAGTTCCTCCTTTCTGTCTAATACCACATGAAAGTGGTGGGTTTTTGGCATACTATTTGTCCAGCTTCCATATTCGTTTTTATACACTTTACAAGAAATATATTGGCGTCAAACTCCGTAGCTTGCTAGCTTGTTTACGCTGGCTTTCGGAGACTCTTGTTTTGAAAGCGCAGGCGCGATGGGGCGGCACTTTTATTGTGAAGACAGGAACGTCCTCATGTGCGGTCAGTCTTGAGGCTTTTGACGGTACGGTTGAAATAAAACAAGTATCTTTTTTCCTTCACACTTTTGATTGATTGATTGGAACTTTTATTAGTAGATTGCACAGTACAGTACATATTCCGTACAATTGACCACTAAATGGTAACACCCCAATAAGTTTTTCAACTTGTTTAAGTCAGGTCATGTGACCACCTGGCTCTGTTTGATTGGTCCAACGTCACCAGTGACTGCATCTGATTGGTGGAACGAAGTGAAACGTCACCAGTAAGGCAGGCACTTTGAAGGTCTGTCTGACAGACCAAAACAAACAAAGCGTGCATTAACAGATCGATAAAAATTAGTAGCGAGTAGCGAGCTGAATGTAGATAAAAGTAGCGGAGTAAAAGTAGCGGAGTAAAAGTAGCGTTCCTTCTCTATAAATATACTTAAGTAAAAGTAAAAGTATGTTGCATTAAAACTACTCTTAGAAGTACAATTTATCCCAAAAGTTACTCAAGTAGATGTAATGGAGTAAATGTAGCGCGTTACTACCCACCTCTGACCATACCTAAATAGACACAAAACACTGCATTACACAAGACTACCCGAATGTACTCGAATGATTGAAAAAAATTAATGTTTTTAAGCTAAATTATTGGTAAACACAGTTTATGTATAATAATTTACGTAAAACCGCGAGTAATGAATAAAGTTTTCATCAAGTAATATGTTCTGTAGACATACCCTCATCCGCTCTCTTTTCCTGAAAGCTGATCTGTCCAGTTTTGGAGTTGATGTCAGCATCTGCTTTGAGTGTCGCAGGATATCCACACATTCTTGCCATCTCTGTCGTAGTATAGCTTTCGTCGGTAAAGTGTGCGGAACAAACGACTGACCATTTCGTCGGCTTTCCCCACAGCCTCGTATTTTGAACAAATTCCGTCCAATTTCGTCCAATTTCTTGCCACTTTCGCATCTTTGGGCCACTGGTGCAACTTGAATCCGTCCCTGTTCGTGTTGTCACACCCTCCGACAACACACCGACGAAAGTGAGAAAATGGCGGATTGCTTCCCGATGTGACGTCACAACGTGACGTCATCGCTCCGAGAGCGAATAATAGAAAGGCGTTTAATTCGCCAAAATTCACCCATTTAGAGTTCGGAAATCGGTTAAAAAAATATATGGTCTTTTTTCTGCAACATCAAGGTATATATTGACGCTTACATAGGTCTGGTGATAATGTTCCCCTTTAAAAAACAAAACTCAGTTGACAGTAAAAAGTTGATGTCACAATTGTTGGATATGACTTTAAAGCATAACCAATAAAACTATTGTCTCAAAGTAGGTGTACTGTCACCACCTGTCACATCACACCCTGACTTATTTTGAGTTCATGGCTGTTTTCCTGTGTGTATGTAGTGTTTTAGTGCTTGTCTTGCGCTCCTATTTTGGTGGCTTTTTCTCTTTTTTTGGTATTTTCCTGTAGCAGTTTCATGTCTTCCTTTGAGCGATATTTCCCGCATCTACTTTGTTTTAGCAATCAAGAATATTTCGGTTGTTTTTATCCTTCATTGTGGGGACATTGTTGATTGTCATGTCATGTTCGGAAGTACTTTGTCTTCGCTCCACAGTAAGTCTTTGCTGTCGTCCAGCATTTTGTTTTTGTTTACTTTGTAATCCAGTTCAGTTTTAGTTTTGTTCTGCATAGCCTTCCCTAAGCTTCAATGCCTTTTCTTAGGGGCACTCACCTTTTGTTTATTTTTGGTTTAAACATTAGACACCTTTTTACCTGCACTCTGCCTCCCGCTGTTTCAGACATCTACAAAGCAATTAGCTACCTGCTGCCCCCTACTGATATGGAAGAGTATAACGTGGTAAGTGTGCCGATCTCCAGACAGTACAGATACTCAACAACAACACATCATTTGCAGACTATAATTACTGGTTTGCAAAAAATATTTGTAACCCAAATAGGTGAAACTAGATAATCTCCCACGGCACACCAGACTGGAACAGTGGTTGAAAAACACTGATGTAGACCACAAGGAAGTCTTTTACATTTAGAAAAAAATTATAACCTGACCCCTTTAATGCGCCTTATTATCCGTTGCACCTTTAGTATGAAAAAAGCATCGGCAGTGCTATAATCTGATGGTCGAGGAAATACGGTGTATGCCAGTGCTGTATTTACAAAACAACAAAACAAGGTGAAAAGTTACCGTCCCACCTTTCAAGGCTGTTTTGTTGGGGGTACCGATCTGGGCTGGAACGGGCACGTGATTTGCAATGCATTGTGGGGGCTGGGTCGCCATTGTTGCGGGACAATGTTTTTGTTTACATGGCTGTTTACTTGTGGTATTGTGAGAGAGAGCGACAAACCGGGATAAAATGGGTCGTACCTAAGACAAACAAATCAATTGTAATGTTACACAGTGCCTCTCGGTGGTGGTTTAAGGAAATAATTTCAGTTAGAAACGCCCCCTTTTTTTATTGGCTGTCAATGTCACTTGATAAAGGTCGAAGGTCAGAGCGGCCATCTTGTGTGAGACAATGTGCTCGACAAACATTTCCCTCTGAAGCCTTGCGTCATCGTTTGTTGAGCCTTGAAGAAGCTTTGTTTGTAAGTGTATCCAATATATTACACATGTGCAAGTTCATTGACGGTAGTGATGGGTCCGGCAACACCGATGCATCGGCGCATGCGTCGAGCTCATAGAGCAAAACCCTGTGTCGGTGCGCGTACCGCTTTTAGAAACTCACGTGACCGATCATGAGCTGTTTCGGTCACGTGACCGATACGCGAACTGTCTCGCACTGGCGCCTCGAGGCCTCTGTGCCCTGTGAGCGGGTCTTTTCTACAGCCGGAGAAATAATAACTAAGAAGAGAAATCGTCTAAAATGTAATACGTCGGAAAAACTTTTTTTTTTTTTTATATATAAAAATTTGTAAAAAAATAAAATTAAAAAAATTCCCAGTCCACAATCATCCACAACACGTTCTCTTAGATTTCCATGTTATGATACATGTTCACATTATTTATTGACTGTATCTAAAAAAGATAAAAATATATTTTTATTTAAATGAAGATATGAAATAATCTTAAATGAAATACAATGACTTGGTTTATATTATTGTATATACTAGGGCAGGGGTCACCAACGCGGAGCCCGCGATCACCAGGTAGCAGAGGTGGGACCAAGTCATTGCTTTGCAAGTCACAAGTAAGTCTCAAGTCTTTACCCTCAAGTCTCGAGTCAAGTCCCGAGTCAAGACAGGGCAAGTCCGAGTCAAGTCCAAAGTCAAGACTGGAAAGTCTCAAGTCAAGTCCCAAGTCCTGCATTTTGAGTTTCGAGTCCTTTCAAGTCATTTAACCACAGACTAATATATTTACACAGATTGTGTATGCTTTTAAAACGCTGTATTTATTTATTAAAACAAGTGCATTTGAAATTGCAGGGAAAAAGATAGTGCTGACATTGCACTTCAAAATAGCACTATTAACCAGTCATTTTAAACATGTAACTCATTCCTTTACAGAATAAACACATTTGAAAAAAAAACAAGTGCAACTGTACTTATTTGCACAAAAGTGTTAACATTGTATTTCCATGGCATATTGCATTGTAACTAGTTCCACAGCAGTTTCTATCCTGTTCTTACCTTATCTCATTGATCTCATCTCATACTGTATGTGTGTTTATGTGTGCGTACACATGAAAAACATAACAAATATATGAACATAACAATGAACAGAGTTGTACTTTTTAGATGTCAGGACCCTATGCAATATGTACACATATTCTTAATATATCCATCCATCCATCCATCCATCTTCCTCCGCTTATCCGAGGTCGGGTCGCGGGGGCAGCAGCTTAAGCAGGGAAGCCCAGACTTCCCTCTCCCCAGCCACTTCGTCCAGCTCTTCCTGTGGGACCCCGAGGCGTTCCCAGGCCAGCCGGGAGACATAGTCTTCCCAACGTGTCCTGGGTCTTTCCCGCGGCCTCCTACCGGTGGGAGGTGCCCTAAACACCTCCCTAGGGAGGCGTTCGGGTGGCATCCTGACCAGATGCCCGAACCACCTCATCTGGCTCCTCTCGATGTGGAGGAGCAGCGGCTTTACTTTGAGCTCCTCCCGGATGGCAGAGCTTCTCACCCTATCTCTAAGGGAGAGCCCCGCCACCCGGCGGAGGAAACTCATTTCGGCCGCTTGTACCCGTGATCTTGTCCTTTCGGTCATAACCCAAAGCTCATGACCATAGGTGAGGATGGGAACGTAGATCGACCGGTAAATTGAGAGCTTTGCCTTCCGGCTCAGCTCCTTCTTCACCACAACGGATCGATACAGCGTCCGCATTACTGAAGACGCCGCACCGATCCGCCTGTCGATCTCACAATCCACTCTTCCCCCACTCGTGAACAAGACTCCGAGGTACTTGAACTCCTCCACTTGGGGCAAGATCTCCTCCCCAACCCGGAGATGGCACTCCACCCTTTTCCGGGCGAGAACCATGGACTCGGACTTGGAGGTGCTGATTCCCATCCCAGTCGCTTCACACTCAGCTGCGAACCGATCCAGTGAGAGCTGAAGATCCTGGCCAGATGAAGCCATCAGGACCACATCATCTGCAAAAAGCAGAGACCTAATCCTGCAGCCACCAAACCAGATCCCCTCAACGCCTTGACTGCGCCTAGAAATTCTGTCCATAAAAGTTATGAACAGAATCGGTGACAAAGGGCAGCCTTGGCGGAGTCCAACCCTCACTGGAAACGTGTCCGACTTACTACCGGCAATGCGGACCAAGCTCTGGCACTGATCATACAGGGAGCGGACTGCCACAATCAGACAGTCCGATACCCCGTACTCTCTGAGCACTCCCCACAGGACTTCCTGAGGGACACAGTCGAATGCCTTCTCCAAGTCCACAAAACACATATAGACTGGTTGGGCAAACTCCCATGCACCCTCAAGGACCCTGCCGAGAGAATAGAGCTGGTCCACAGTTCCACGACCAGGACGAAAACCACACTGTTCCTCCTGAATCCGAGGTTCGACTATCCGGCGTAGCCTCCTCTCCAGTACACCTGAATAGACCTTACCGGGAAGGCTGAGGAGTGTGATCCCACGATAGTTAGAACACACCCTCCGGTTCCCCTTCTTAAAGAGAGGAACCACCACCCCGGTCTGCCAATCCAGAGGTACCGCCCCCGATGTCTACGCGATGCTGCAGAGTCTTGTCAACCAAGACAGCCCCACAGCATCCAGAGCCTTAAGGAACTCCGGCCGGATCTCATCTACCCCCGGGGCCTTGCCACCGAGGAGCTTTTTAACTACCTCAGCAACCTCAGCCCCAGAAATAGGAGAGCCCACCACAGACGCCCCAGGCACTGCTTCCTCATAGGAAGACGTGTTGGTGGGATTGAGGAGGTCTTCGAAGTATTCCCTCCACCGATCCACAACATCCGCAGTCGAGGTCAGCAGAACACCATCCTCACCATACACGGTGTTGATAGTGCACTGCTTCCCCTTCCTGAGGCGGCGGATGGTGGACCAGAATTGCTTCGAGGCCGTCCGGAAGTCGTTTTCCATGGCCTCACCGAACTCCTCCCATGTCCGAGTTTTTGCCTCTGCGACCGCTGAAGCCGCACACCGCTTGGCCTGTCGGTACTTGTTTGCTGCCTCAGGAGTCCTATGAGCCAAAAGAACCCGATAGGACTCCTTCTTCAGCTTGACGGCATCCCTCACCGCCGGTGTCCACCAACGGGTTCTAGGATTACCGCCACGACAAGCACCAACTACCTTGCGGCCACAGCTCCAATCAGCCGCCTCGACAATAGAGGCGCGGAACATGGTCCATTCGGACTCAATGTCCAGCACCTCCCTCGTGACATGTTCAAAGTTCTTCCGGAGGTGGGAATTGAAACTCTCTCTGACAGGAGACTCTGCCAGACGTTCCCAGCAAACCCTCACAATGCGTTTGGGCCTGCCAGGTCTGTCCAGCATCCTCCCCCACCATCGCAGCCAACTCACCACCAGGTGGTGATCGGTAGAAAGCTCCGCCCCTCTCTTCACCCGAGTGTCCAAAACATGAGGCCGCAAATCCGATGACACAACTACAAAGTCGATCATGGAACTGCGGCCTAGGGTGTCCTGGTGCCAAGTGCACATATGGACACCCTTATGTTTGAACATGGTGTTTGTTATTGACAATCTGTGACGAGCACAAAAGTCCAATAACAAAACACCACTCGGATTCAGATCCGGGCGGCCATTCTTCCCAATCACGCCTCTCCAGGTTTCACTGTCGCTGCCAACATGAGCATTGAAATCTCCCAGTAGAACGAGGGAATCACCCGGGGGCGCACTCTCAAGTACTCCCTCGAGTGAATCCAAAAAGGGTGGGTACTCTGAGCTGCGGTTTGGCGCATAAGCGCAAACCACAGTCAGGACCCGTTCCCCCACCCGAAGGCGGAGGGAAGCTACCCTCTCGTCCACCGGGTTGAACTCCAATGTGCAGGCTCTGAGCCGGGGGGAAACAAGAATTGCCACCCCAGCCCGTCGCCTCTCACTGCCGGCAACGCCAGAGTGGAAGAGAGTCCAGCCCCTCTCGAGAGAACTGGTTCCAGAGCCCTTGCTGTGCGTCGAAGTGAGTCCGACTATATCTAGCCGGAACTTCTCCACCTCGCGCACTAGCTCAGGCTCCTTCCCCCCCAGCGAGGTGACGTTCCACGTCCCAAGAGCTAGCTTCTGTAGCCGAGGATCGGACCGCCAAGTGCCCTGCCTTCGGCTGCCGCCCAGCTCACATCGCACCCGACCTCTATGACCCCTGCTATGGGTGGTGAGCCCATTGGAGGGGGGACCCACGTTGCCTCTTCGGGCTGTGCCCGGCCGGGCCCCATGGGGGCAGGCCCGGCCACCAGGCGCTCGCCATCGTGCCCCACCTCCGGGCCTGGCTCCAGAGGGGGGCCCCGGTGACCCGCGTCCGGGCGAGGGTAATCTGGGTTCCTTGTCAGTGTTCCTCATAGAGATCTTCGATTCTTAATATAGTATACATTTTAACTGACCTTTATTTGACTATGTTTGTCTTTTTGTAGGTGGCTAAAATACGCGGTGCTGCTGACTGCCGTCTAACGTTACGTTACTGTGTGTGATACATTGACTAACGTAACGTTATGTATAGGTACCTCATGAAACCCTGCTTAAAAAAAAATCACTTGACAAAAAGTATGAATAAGGTAGCAAACTGCAGTGGACGCAACAGATTGCAATGACGTTATAACCATAGACATCTTATAAGTAGACGCAGCATTGGTTGCTGTGACGTGAGCAATTTGGCCGCCATCTTGAAGTGGTGATGAGGAGCCGGCGAGCAGCCGAAACTGACAGATGACAGGTAGAAAACAAAGATGGTGGTGTTCACCGTTTTCCTGCTCAAATGAGCGGACTTTTGAAAATAGGAATCGGGGGATTACTTTTCACAAGTGAGATTTAACATTAACGTACTATTGGTTGTATTTTATGAAAATAATATTACCACAGAGTTGAGAAGATTCAAAGATCTTCAATATTTGTATGTGAAAATCACAAAGAAATCTTCTGGGGGAGGATGACGCCCCTACAGGGGTTTGGTTTACAAACTTTCAGCCCCACCTAAAACAAAATTCCCCAGCCGCCACTGATTATGATGCATTCTCATTTTAGGCAAAGTATAAGACAATACTTTCTTAACAGTATAATTGTAACCAGGAATCAGTCTTCAAGTAACAATATTCAAATACTAACATTGTTGGGTTGAACAGAATTTGGTTTTATTCTGAATCCAGTGAAACAGATTGGTGGTTTTAGCTGATATGAAGACTTTCAGGTGTTTATATATGTTTAAGTATTTGGCAGACGCTTTTATCCAAAGCGACTTACATAAAATAATACATATAAAACAATCACTGCAAACATTATCATTTAAGGGAAGAATGTAATAGAAAATATCAATACAAAGTGTCAAGACAGAATAAACTCTCTGCTGCTGAAGCAACAGAGATACAGTCTATAGGTCCCTAAGATATATAGATATATATTGTATTCATACATTGTTTATGTAGGATACACGCATATGTATATATAACCTAATCATATTGTTTCTTCAATTTAAAAATAGATTACCGTTTTTTTCCCCCTTCTCTGGGATTATATTCCCAGTTTTGATCTCGGACGTCTGGTCATTTATAGTGTATAAGAATATTATATTACTGTTAAGCAAACTATGAATAATAAAACACGCCAAAACATGTGTCTGTTATCATGGCTACACGTATGACAAAAAAGGGGGTGAAAATCAGTCGTATTCAGTGAGGTAAAATGAATTAAATACGCTGACAGTTCATTGCTCCTGCCAAATTAATTGCACTGAGTGGAGCGGATCACCACTCCAAGATGGCGGCCACGCGCCTCGTCTGCGCCAGTAGGCAGTAGCGCTCGATGCTGCGTCTACTTATAAGATGTCTATGGTTATAACGTTAGCAGTGAGTTTGCAGCCTCACTGATTTAACTACACAGCAAATAAAAGTCACGTTACTTAGCCAATAAACGTTATCTTACATTCAAAACTTACCCTTCTTTGTGCAACTTCAAATGTCGAACGAAGTTGGAAGTTGTTGCGTCTCCGTCTGTAATATTCGAACTGCGTGATTTGCATACCGCAGTTCGTTTTTTGTTGACCAAGTCGTAGTTTTTATACCCGAACGAAACCAACTTTAACATAATTGTTTATCACTGGCACGTTGTTGGACAACTCTTGTTCATTGGTTGTCCTGCAATTTGATTGGATGAATGCTGTGTGATGAAAACAACGTATATCTAATTTGACTGGCTGTTGTACTGACAGCACACCAGCTGACAGGAATAACACGCTGATAGACAGACGAAGAAAATGAATAATACGGAGCGCTCCCAAATAACTTTTTAAGCTTTGGATTTTGGGGAAAGTGGCAAGTCATGTCAAGTCATGTCAAGTCAAAAGGCTCAAGTCCAAGTGAAGTCACAAGTCATTGATGTTAAAGTCTAAGTCGAGTTGCAAGTCTCTTCACATTTTGTCAAGTCGAGTCTAAAGTCATCAAATTCATGACTCGAGTCTGACTCGAGTCCAAGTCATGTGACTCGAGTCCACACCTCTGCCAGGTAGCCCATAAGGACTAGATCAGTCGCCCGCTGGCCTGTTCTAAAAATAGCTCAAAGAGCAGCACTTACCAGTGACCTGCCTCTATTTTTTTAAATTTTATTTATTTACTAGCAAGCTGGTCTCGCTTTGCTCGACATTTTTAATTCTAAAAGAGACAAAACTCAAATAGAATTTGAAAATCCAAGAAAATATTTTAAAGACTTGGTCTTCACTTGGAATAAGCGGTAGAAAATCGATGGATGGATGGGTCTTCACTTGTTTAAATAAATTCATTTATTTTTTTACTTTGCTTCTTATTACTTTTAGAAATACAATTTTAGAGAAAAAATACAACCTTAAAAATGATTTTAGGATTTTTAAACATATATACCTTTTTACCTTTTAAATTTCTTCCTCTTCTTTCCTGACAATTTAAATCAATGTTCAAGTTTTTTTTTTTTATTGTAAAGAATAATAAATATTTTAGCTTCTGTTTTTTCAACGAAGAATATTTGTGAAATATTTCTTCAAACTAACTATGATTAAAATTCAAAAAAATTATTCTGGCAAATCTAGAAAATCTGTAGAATCAAATGTAAATCTTATTTCAAAGTATTTTGAATTTCTTTTAAAATTTTTGTTCTGGAAAATCTAGAAGAAATACTGATTTGTCTTTGTTAGAAATATAGCTTGGTCCAATTTGTTAAATATTCTAACAAAGTGCAGATTGGATTTTAACCACCGTATTTTCCGCACTATAAGGCGCACCTAAAAACCACAAATTTTCTCAAAAGCTGACAGTGCGCCTTATAACCCGGTGCGCTTTATATATGGATAAATATTAAGATTCATTTTCATAAAGTTTCGGTCTCGCAACTTCGGTAAACAGCCGCCATCTTTTTTCCCCGTAGAAGAAGCGCGCGGTGCATGCTGGGATATGTGACGTTTCATTTCCATTTGTGTGTTTATGTAAAGACCCCAAAATGGCTCCTATTAAGTGTGTTGTCTGTCTAATTATAAATAATGCAGACGAGGCGTGTTAACTGAGTTCTCAACGTTTACTCACAGCGTGCTCATAACCACATTCTAACTCCCAGCATACAACAACGCTTCTCAGGGCTACCGCGCATGCTCGTCACTATCGTTGCATGCTGGGTAGTGTAGTTGTTATATTTGCTAGCTCATAACATCACATTAAGAGACACGCTTACGCGCTTAATTCAATACTCGCCGTCATTCCGGGTGGATTGACAAAAGACCTCCAGCCGCTAGATATTGGTGTCAACAGGGCATTCGAAGCTAGACTGCTAACTGGGTGGGAACAGTGGATGACAGAAGGCGAACACACGTGACGTTCACCAAGACAGGGAGGCAGGGAGACAGCGCCAGACGACATTTTGGATCCCACATTCGCCCAACTTTTCAATTCGGACAACGAAGGAGAATAATTCGAGGGATTTATGAATGAAGAATAACTTCAGAAAGTGAGCGTTATGTTTATTTTGTGTGTTGTGACATTAACGTTCGAGCAACATTATGTTGCTATTGCTCTGCACTATTTTGAATTTTACTATGTTTGTGATTGCACATTTGCGTACATTTTGGGAGTGAACAGAGTTGTTAGAACGCTGGTTTTTAATATATTATTAAAGTTTGACTGACCTATCTGACTGTTTTTTTGACATTCCTTTAGCGCAGTTAGATGCGGCTTACAACACCGGGCGGCTTATAGGTGGACAAAGTTTTGAAATATGCCGTTCATTGAAGGCGCGGCTTTTAACCCAGGGCGCCTTATGGTGCGGAAAATACGGCAATTTAAAACATGTCATCAAAATTCTAAAATTGCTCTTAATCAGGAAAAATTACTAATGATGTTCCATAAATTCTTTTTTTTATTTTTTCAAAAAGATTCAAATTAGCTAGTTTTTCTCTTCTTTTTGTCGGTTGAATTTTGAATTTTAAAGAGTCGAAATTGAAGATAAACTATGTTTCAAAATGTTATTTTAATTTTTTCCGTCTTTTCTCCTCTTTTAAACCTTTCAATTAAGTGTTTTTTTCATCATTTATTCTCTACAAAAAACCTTCCGTAAAAGGAAAAAAAAAATGTACGACGGAATGACAGACAGAAATACCCATTTTTTTATATATATAAATTTATTTATTTAGCTATTCTTGTTTAAATCACACTTACGTGTAACTTACAAATGACAATATATTTATTTATTTAAGTGTGTATCAAACTTCGCATTAATCAGTACCCAAGAAGTAGTTTTTGGTTTCAAAAAGGTTGGTGACCCCTGTACTAGGGCATAAAATCAGTGTCAGTTGAGTCGGTCCATAGGTTGCCTGTAGGGATTTTTAATGTCCAGCAGATGTCAGTATTTAGTGACACAGTATCGACACATAAATCCTGAAAAATTGCGCGCGTCCGCCTTTGTAGTCCGTGCCAACGCCGTAGTCGATAAGCTTCTTCTTTTTCTCTATCTTCTTGTTATTGGACATTCATCCTCCGCTGTTGCCATTTCTAATATAAAAAGTGTAAAGTTCTTACTTATATCTGTCAGTAAACTCGCCATGAAAGCGCTAAAACATACCCGTGTAGTGAGTTTGCATTATTCACCGAGGAACTTTAGTTATTAGAGAGTTCAGGTGGAACGTTTTTTTCACGGGACACATTTCCGGCCTTGCTGTTGTTTCCGGATGAGGAGATGCTGCTCCGTTATTGATTGAAGTAAAGTCTCAATGTCATTTAAACAGTTAGCTCCATCTTTTGACACGTTTTCCCCTGCCGTCCTTGCACGCTACACCGCTACAACAAAGATGACTGAATGATTGATTGATTGATTGATTGATTGATTGATTGAAACTTTTATTAGTAGATTGCACAGTACAGTACATATTCCGTACAATTGACCACTAAATGGTAACACCCCAATAAGTTTTTCAACTTGTTTAAGTCGGGGTCCACGTTAATAAATTCATGGACGGGGAGAAGACGCTGTCCAAGGTGAGCCACGTAAATAAGACCGCCCACAAAACGGCGCATCCTGAAGCGACTGTCACAAAGCAACTTAAAGATGATGCAACATTTTGAAAAAAAAAAAATAAGACCCCTTTAATGCGCCCTATAATCCGGTGCGCCTTATATATGAAAAAAGATCAAAAATAGGCCATACATCGGCAGTGCGCTTTATAATCCGGTGCGCCCTATGGTCCGGAAAATAGGGCAAATGAATAAGTAAATAAATAAATGAATGAATAGACAATGAGTAGTAGAGATGTCCGATAATGGCTTTTTTGCCGATTTCTGATATTGTCCAACTCTTAATTACCGATTCCGATATCAACCGATACCGATATATACAGTCGTGGAATGAACACATTATTATGCCTAATTTTGTTGTGATGCCCCGCTGGATGCATTAAACAATGTAACAAGGTTTTCCAAAATAAATCAACTCAAGTTATGGAAAAAAAAGTGCCAACATGGCACTGCCATATTTATTATTGAAGTCACAAAGTGCATTATTTTTTTAAACATGCCTCAAAACAGCAGCTTGGAATTTGGGACATGCCAGTGTATTTTGTCAACAACTGTATGTGTGTAACGTATTTCTTGTGCTGAGCGATCATAAAACGGCTGCTTTCCTCTTTGTGATGTTAAGTTCCTGTTATGCGTTGTTATACAGTATAAGCCTTGAGCTCTTATTTTGAAGGCGCTAAGAGCGGAAGTGATGACACGTTGGAGTGGAGCGGAGGTTTTTGAAAGAAGGTAAATAAAGTGGTCCTCGTGTAAACTGGAGCCTCCGTGTTTATTTTGTAGTTTCATACAGTATAGGCGACATTTATAAACACTCGGTTACTCTTTTTTAAATAGATTCAATCTTGCACGTGGAAAGTTTAAGTGAGGGCTTTAGTTGATATAACACTCCCGTCAGGGGGTCCATTAATCCAGCACAACAGCGGCGCATGGACTTCATTTATAAGTAAAGGTAAGACCATAATAACGTTTTTTTTATTAAATGTGCTTTTTTGTGTGTTACAGTTTGTATGTGTAAAGTTAAAGTTAAGTTAAAGTACCACACACACTAGGTGTAATGAAATTTGTCTTTTGCATTTGACCCATCCCCTTGTTCACCCACTGGAAGATGAGGGGAGCAGTGGGCAGCAGCGGCGCCGCGCCCGGGAATAATTTTTGGTGATTTAACCCCCAATTCCAACCCTTGATGCTGAGTGCCAAGCAGGGAAGAATGCTGGTATGAGCTTTTAAACAGAACCCGTTAACTGCTGCCAATCAAATGGTGAATAAGATACTCTTTAGGGTTCATATGTTTGTAAATCTGACTGTGATGAAGTCAGTGCCTCACCAGCCATCAACCTCACCGCACGTCACTGGTGCTGCAAGGAGTTCTGGGTATTTGTTCTGTTGTGTTTATGTTGTGTTACGGTGTGGATGTTCTCCCGAAATGTGTTTGTCATTCTTGTTTGATGTGGGTTTACAGTGTGGCGCATATTTGTAACAGTGTTAAAGTTGTTTATACGGCCACCCTCAGTGTGACCTGTATGACTGTTGACCAAGATTGCTTTGCATTCATTTTTGTGTTTGAAAAGCCGTAGATATTATGTGATTGGGCCGGCCCGCAAAGGAAGTGCCTTTAAGGTTTATTGGCGCTCTGTACTTCTCCTTACGTCCGTGTACCACTCCGCACAGCGGCGTTTTAAAAAGTCATACATTTTACTTTTTTGAAACCGATACCGATAATTTCCTATATTACATTTTAAAGCATTTATCGGCCGATAATATCGGCGGTCCGATATTATCGGACAGCTCTAGTGAGTAATAATGACAAAATACAAAGATAAACAATAAAGTTCTCATAAATATTGAGATTTCTTGATGAGGTTCAAGATGAATATCGATATTTTCTTGGAAACAATCCGTTCTGTAGCACTTTATGGTATCCACACACAGAGGTGGGTAGAGTAGCCAGAAATTGTACTCAAGCAAGAGTACTGTTACTTTAGAGATTTATTACTCAAGTAAAAGTAAGGAGTAGTCACCCAAATATTTACTTGAGTAAAAGTAAAAAGTATGTTGTGAAAAAACTATTTAAGTACTGAGTAACTGATGAGTAACATACACACTCATATCATATATATATATATATATATATATATATATATATATATATATATATATATATATATACATACATACATACATATACATTGATATATACAGTATATAATTTATATGTATTTATTTTGCTGTTTTTGTTTACATGTTAAAGGTGTTTTAATGAATATACATGCATGTTTAACATATAGATTCCTTTCTTTCATGAAGACAACAATATAAGTTGGTGTATTACCTGATTCTGATGACTTGCGTTGATTGTAATCAGACAGTTGTGATGATAACGTCCACGTTTTCAAATGGAGGAGAAGAAAAGTTCCTCCTTTCTGTGTAATATACCACATGAAAGTGGTGGGTTTTTGGCATCTTATTTGTCCAGCTTCCATATTCGTTTTTATACACTTTACAAGAAATATATTGGCGTCAAACTCCGTAGCTTGCTAGCTTGTTTGCGCTGGCTTTCGGAGACTCTTGTTTTGAAAGCGCAGGCGCGATGGGGCGGCACTTTTATTGTGAAGACAGGAACGTCCTCGTGCGGTTGAAATAAAAAAGTATTTTTTTTCCTTCACACTTTTGATTGATTGATTGGAACTTTTATTATTAGATTGCACAGTACAGTACACATTCCGTACAATTGACCACAAAATGGTAACACCCGAGTAAGTTTTTCAACTTGTTTAAGTCAGGTCATGTGACCACCTGGCGCTGTTTAATTGCTCCAACGTCACCAGTGACTGCATCTGATTGGTGGAACGAAGTGAAACGTCACCAGTAAGGCAGGCACTTTGACGGTCTGTCTGACAGACCAAAACAAACAAAGCGTGCATTAACAGATCGATAAAAATTAGTAGCGAGTAGCGAGCTGAATGTAGATAAAAGTAGCGGAGTAAAAGTAGCATTCCTTCTCTATAAATATACTTAAGTAAAAGTAAAAGTATGTTGCATTAAAACTACTCTTAGAAGTACAATTTATCCCAAAAGTTACTCAAGTAGATGTAACGGAGTAAATGTAGCGCGTTACTACCCACCTCTGTCCACACAGCACTGGAAGTTACGACGTAGCATGCAATTCTGACATAAAACAAAATAAGGCTTGGCGGATCCCAGAGCTGGGTAGTTAAAAGGTAGTCAAGGCGACACGTGCCAGGCTGGACTTGGGCGCTATTCCTCCTAAATCTTCACACACACTCTGCATTTGGGCCGCGGTGCGTTTATTCGTGGTGATCGCAATAATTAAAAGCTGCGTTACTGTATAATCATCTTCTGTGTTACTATTTTCACATTTCTTTTGGAGTCATTACGATTGTTTTTTTTTTTGCTTACGAGGTTTGACGCTCTCATTCATTTTCATAAGAGGAGCGCATGAATGAAACAACACGTCTATTGTGCACACATGTCGTCACGGGAGCGCGCTGTGGCTTTGGCTTCTGAGTCAATTGGAGTTTGGATATGATTTCTATTATGAGATGTGTCGCTTGTCATTAAAAATAATCTGTTGTGAGCGATCGCAACACAGTCATTCTTTGAAAACGCTCATCCCGTGAGTATACGGCCGTAAATGTTAATTTATGGAGGTGAATTTCTGTCTTTATTACAAAAGCTTTTTTTGACACTGAACTTTTTGCCTTGGAATTTTGTGAACTTAATTTTTCTACACCAAATTATGCTGACAATTGCATGAAAAACAAATGTGTAACAAACACGGCGAAACGTAATCCACATAATCAATATGATATGACTGTTCTGCGGAACTTTCTTGTAGAAATCTGCCTGCGTCTGACAATTGCTATCAGGCTCTGTAAACAAGCCCCGCACACTATGTTCCGTCCCAGTCTGCATGAATCATTTGTGCAGTTAGAAAATATCCAGCGGGCCGTGTTGAAATATTAATGATGTTGTATTATGCCCAGGTAGCCCAGTTAACTGGCTTTTTTATGCTACTTTGCAAGACCCGTGTCATGTGACTTCAAACTTGACACCTCATTGGCTGGTTCTGAGACAGGATCGATTGTTTCAGTCTTAATTTACCGGAAGTGAGTCTTGCTTTTTGAAACAGCAAATTTTTCAAACACGGAACTTGACAGCACCGATTTTTTTTTTTTGCACAAAATTTTTTACACTGAATTTTTATTACCCTGAATTTTTTACACTGAATGTTTTTACAATAAACACACGTCAAAAGTGGCTAAATCCGGCTAGAATGAAGGTTTTAGAATGGCCTTCCCAAAGTCCTGACTTAAACGTGTGGACAATGCTGAAGAAACAAGTACATGTCAGAAAACCAACAAATTTAGCTGAACTGCCCCAATTTTGTCAAGAGGTCAAAAATTCAAGCAGAACCTTGTGGATGGCTACCAAAAGCGCCTTATTGCAGTGAAACTTGCCAAGGGACATGTAAGCAAATATTAACATTGCTGTATGTATACTTATGACCCAGCAGATTTTCAGTAGACCCATAATAAATTCATAAAAGAAGCAAACTTCATGAATGTTTTTTGTGACCAACAAGTATGTGCTCCAATCACTCTGTCACAAAAAAATAAGAGTTGCAGAAATTGTCGGAAACTCAAGACAGCCATGACATTATGTTCTTTACAAGTGTATGTAAACTTTTGATCGTGACTGTAAATATCTGCTTGTCACCTTTTATCAGTGACGTGCGGTGAGGTTGATGGCTGGTGAGGCACTGACTTCATCACAGTCAGATTTACAAACATATGAACCCTAAAGAATATCGTATTCTTTTCTTTCTTTTTTCTTTCTTTAGTTTATTTCGAACATGAACACACTTACATCATAATACATCACACAATTTCATATCATTTCATTTTACATCATGCCCGAAAAGGAGTAGGAAGAAGCAAAGCTTATTTAATCCTACCCCTTTCTCACTTCAAGCGTTTACAAATATATAGAATCATTTACTGACCTTTTATATAATAAAATAACATCTATGAATTAGTATACAACAGTTTTGTAATATGTAATTAATTAATTAATTCAGTCATTATTAACATACTGAGATACTTTCAACCTTATTTTCAATAAGGTTGAAAGTATTTCTCATAATTCTTCTTTTTTGTACTCTGTAAGCACTATTATTTTGAACAACCTCTTAAACTGGATCATATCAGTACAATTTTTAACTTCTTTACTTAATCCATTCCATAATTTAATTCCACATACTGATATGCTAAAAGTTCTAAGTGTTGTACGTGCATATAAATGTTTTAAATTATTTTTTCCTCTAAGGTTATATTTCTCCTCTTTAGTTGAGAAGAATTGTTGTACATTCTTTGGTAGCAGGTTATAGTTTGCTTTGTACATCATTTTAGCTGTTTGCAATTTTACCAAATCACCAAACTTTAATATTTCTGACTTAATAAATAAAGGGTTTGTGTGTTCTCTATATCCAACATTATGTATTATTCTAACTGATCTTTTTTGTAACACGGTTAGCGAATGTAGCGCACATTTGTAGTTATTTCCCCATATTTCTGCACAATAACTCAGATATGGTAACACTAGCGAGCAATAGAGAATATGCAGTGATTTTTGGCCCAGGACATATTTTGCTTTATTCATTATTGAAATGTTTTTTGCCACCTTATGTTGTATGTTTTGTATATGAGATTTCCAGTTCATTTGATCATCTATTAATACTCCCAAAACCATTTGATTGGCAGCAGTTAACGGGTTATGTTTAAAAGCTCATACCAGCATTCTTCCCTGCTTGGCACTCAGCATCAAGGCTTGGAATTGGGGGTTAAATCACCAAAAATGATTCCCGGGCGCGGCGCCGCTGCTGCCCACTGCTCCCCTCACCTCCCAGGGGGTGATCAAGGGGATGGGTCAAATGCAGAGGACAAATTTCACCACACCTAGTGTGTGTGTGACAATCATTGGTACTTTAACTTAACTTTAACTTTACACATACAAACTGTAGCACACAAAAAAGCACATTTAATAAAAAAAACATTATTATGGTCTAACCTTTACTTTTAAGTGCAGGAACAGTGGTGTTCGTGTTGGAGGAGTTGTGAATGAATGAAATATGAAATCCGTGCTGCAGTGTGCAGGTGTACCTAATGTTGTGTCCCTGCAGTCGTTCACGGCTCCTCCAGCGCGAACATTGTTGTTTTTGCACTTTTTGGCTTCTTGTTAAGTGACTTTTTTTGGGTGGATTCGGTCTTGCACGTGGAGGGTTTGGGTGTGGGCTTTGGTTGGTATGGGGGTGCATTAACCAGCACCAGGAGGCGGGATTACTGCGAGCCTCAGCCAGTGCGTCTTCGCAGCAGTTTTATGATTGCTCAGCACAAGAAATACGTCACACACATACAGTTGTTGACAAAATACACTGTACATTATATACCTCAGCTAACTAAACTATGGAAATGTATAATATAGTTCATATAGCAATACGGTCTCACAGGCCAGCAGTTAGCCGAGTCCGCAATCCATGTTGAGGCACAACGCAGTGACATGCCTCAACTGGCTGCTGTTCACCGCACCGTCTCTTCTCAGTATTTGAACGGCAAATGTGAAAATTCAGAGTTTTTGAATAAAAATAATCTAAAACTGGTGAAGTTAAATGGAAAATAACTTTATAGTATAATCACTGAATACATATAACAATTTAATTATTTTTTTTTCTTTTAAAATTTTTTTTCTTTACATGACCGCACGTCACTGCCTTTTATGTATGATTTTAAGGCAAGTTATACATTAAAAAATCGAATAATCAAATGCATATGCATTTTGTTTAATCACGATTAATCACAGGTTCTTACCCGCATGCATAATGTCAATTAATTTAAAAAAAAAAGCGGCCCTCTAAAAGCAGCCTTCACTGCGACGTGGCCCTCAATGAGAATGAGTTTGACACCCCTGATATACTTCATTCTACTTTTACCCACACGCCGCATCCTCGAGGTCACGCTACACGCGACGCTCACCAAATCGTGGCACGACATCCCGCGTAAAAACACTACCGTTACCATTCCGGAATGTGCCGAGGCCTTCATGCAACATTTAAAGCAGCGATCCAGGTTGTAAACACGGAGAGGATGTTGAGTACTCGACTACGTTAAACACTGCAAGCAGCAAGGAGGAAATATTTACAAATGGACTAAGTGCACTGATGGTCTTTTTATCGCCGTTTCTACCTCTGCACGTGGACTAAGTGCACCGATGGTCTTTTTATCGCCGTTTCTACCTCTGCACGCACGCGATACCGCTGAAAGATGGTGTGTATTCTCTGTGGATACAATCAATAAAAAGCCTCACTGTGCAAACCGACCCTTTCAATGTCTACCTGCACAGAATCAAAGCCAACAGGCCTTTTCATTGCAATGCAGAGAACAGGCCAATGTGAGGGTCTGAGTGTGTGTGTAGGGGGGGGTACTCTGACGACACCCCAATTGAAAACAGATGTCAGGTTTCCTGATTGTGGCCCTTAAAAGCAGGCACTGTACTTTCGATAAGAAGGCCGGGGGGTGGGTTGGGGGGTGGGGGGGGGGGTGCAGCACCGGGGTTAGTACGCGCCGCTTCCACGGGCCTGATTGAAACCATGAAAGCTTGTCGTTTGCCTTCCAAGGGGAGAGAACGGGACGACTATTAATCGCCCCGGCTGGAATGAGTGTGTGTCGGGGGGGCAGAGTCAAGATAGTGGGGGTCAGTAGCCTGTTGTTTCAAAGAGGGTCGAGTTGCACAGCGTGTTTAGGTATGAGGCTCCGGTGTCACATTCCTCTGCACGCTCCAAACGCTACAACTCAGGTTCATTAAGAGGAATGTGATACGCAAGTGTGACAGATTTTACGTACAAGCATCTTAGATGTCCAACATTTCATGGAGAGTAACTTGTAGTCAGTTACATTTAATGGAGAGTAATTTGTAGCTTAGCTACATTTAATGGAGAGTAATTTGTAGCTTAGCTACATTTAATGGAGAGTAACTTGTAGCTTAGTTGCATTTAATGGAGAATAACTTGTAGCTTAGCTACATTTAATGGAGAGTAACTTGTAGCTTAGGTACATTTAATGGAGATTAACTTGTAGCTTAACTACATGTAATGGAGAGTAACTTGTAGCTTAGCTATATTTAATGGAGAGTAACTTGTAGCTTAGCTAAATTTAATGGAGAGTAACTTGTAGCTAGGGTGACCATTTCCATGACACCAAAAAGGAGGACATTATGCGGCATATCAATAAATTACTATGGTGTACATAGGACTCTGGTATACTCTTATTTATAGTACAATTTTGAGTGGTTTAAAGATGATGTTTGTGTGGCTGAATAGGAAAAAATATTAAAGTCAAGTGTTTGTTAACAGTATTTGTATTTATTCAATACATTGTGGTGTTCAAAAAGTGACCACTGAGATGAATCTTTTCAAGTGCAGAGTGCCACAAAGCATAACATGTGTGGACTTAAATGTAGTTAACATATATAATTTAAAAAAAATGCCACAAAAAATGTTCCACATCAACATCAAGGCTGCTTGCTGCATATCTGGTTGCGTTATACAGAATATGGGCCAAACAGTTTGCAGGGAGCACATCTTTTTGGCTCAGTTTCAGCTTCTGATACACACTGTTATGTTTGCCACAATTGACACTGGCATTGTCTGCTGCATATGCAGACATGTTTTTCACCTCTAAGCCAGACATCTCAAGTTTTGCCAGCAGCTGGTTTGTTATGGCTTCTGACGTTTCGTTGCTGTCACTATAAAAATCCAACAGGACATGTTGGATGCCTTCATCAAAGTGAAAATACCTTACCACAATGGGAAAACACTTGTTTGTTCCTTTGTTTGAGGCGTCGGTTGCCACGGAGAAGGGTAGGTTGTTTTCTTTTATGTAGTCGGTATGTTCCTGTACCGAATAGTGAGCGATGACGTTCTCGCACAATGCCTTGGCTTTTGTTCGGCCACAGGCCATCCCTTTAGCTGTGGGATAGTCACTGAAAATCTCCCGGTCCACTTTCATGCCGCAGTCTAAACTTCTAGGACTGGTGATGCTTTACAGCAGTGGTTCTCAACCTTTTTTCAGTGATGTACCCCCTGTGAACATTTTTTTAATTCAAGTGCCCCCTAATCAGAGCAAAGTATTTTTGGTTGAAAAAAAGAGATAAAGAAGTAAAATACAGCACTATGTCATCAGTTTCTGATTTATTAAATTGTATAACAGTGCAAAATATTGCTCATTTGTAGTGGTCTTTCTTAAACTATTTGGAAAAAAAAAAGTAAAATACCGGTAACTAAAAACTTGTTGAAAAATAAACAAGTGATTCAATTATAAATAAAGATTTCTACACATAGAAGTAATCATCAACTTAAAGTGCCCTCTTTGGGGATTGTAATAGAGATCCACCTGGATTCAGGAACTTAATTCTAAACATTTCTTCACAAAAAAAGAAATCTTTAACATCAATATTTATGGAACATGTCTACAAAAAATCTAGCTGTCAACACTGAATATTGCATTGTTGCATTTCTTTTCACAGTTCTTTTTGACAGACATTTTAGTGAGGGTCAAACCATCATGGCATGGGGGAAACTCTGGGTTTATGGTAATGAATGGAATAGCCTACTTAATTTGATGTTCAGTTTATGAACTTACATTACATTACATACCCCCAGGGTACCATTTGAGAACCACTGCTTTACAGCATGGTACACCTTGCACAGCTCCGCAGCGGTTATCTTGTCATCCAAGGGCGACGAAACTTCATGAAAAAATGTCCTCATTGAAGAGGTACCTGCCGCATGTTTATTACTTTTATGTTTATCCGTACCCGCATGCCGTTCAATTGCAGCTTTCCCCTGACTACTTACGTCGACATCACATCGACAAAGTGTGCAGAAGCCATGGAATGAGTCTCGACAGCTTTTCGTTATAAATTTGTGCTCTTTTATCCATTCAGAATTAAAGAGGTCTTGCGTTTTGGCATGATGCTAACTTTCTGTCAATGTTATGCCGCAGCAGCACATGGACCCTTGTTTACTTTTTTAACCAATGATAAGCAGATTTGTATCCGACACCGCTTTTAGCCAATCATTTGATATGTTACTGCGTTGGGGGCATTTTTTACGGTCTTTGATTGGCTATCGCCTGCAGCCCAGCAAAGATGAAAAAACTCTGCTCTTCAAGCAGTGCCTCAAAAAGGAGGACAAATACTTGTCCGGCTTGATGCTGCGCCGGACGCCGGACAGGGCATTACAAATCCGGACTGTCCGGCCTAAATCCGGACACCTGGTCACCCTACTTGTAGCTTAGCTACATTTAATGGAGAGTAACTTGTAGTTTAGCTGCATTTAATGGAGAGTAACTTGTAGCTTAGCTACATGTAATGGAGAATAACTTGTAGTTTAGCTGCATTTAATGGAGAGTAACTTGTAGCTTAGCTACATTTAATGGAGAGTAACTTGTAGCTTAACTGCATTTCATGGAGAGTAACTTGTTGCTTAGGTACATTTAATGGAGATTAACTTGTAGCTTAACTACATGTAATGGAGAGTAACTTGTAGCTTAGCTATATTTAATGTAGAGTAACTTGTAGCTTAGTTACATTTAATGGAGAGTAACTTGTAGCTTAGCTACATTTAATGGAGCGTAACTTGTAACTTAGCTACATTTCATGGAGAGTAACTTGTAGATTATTTAAATTTAATGGAGAGTAACTTGTAGCCTAGCTACATTTAATGGAGAGTAACTTGTAGCTTAGCTACATTTAATGGAGAGTAACTTGTAGCTTAGCTACATTTAATGGAGAGTAACCTGTAGCTTAGCTACATTTAATGGAGAGTAACTTGTAGCTTCGCTACATTTAATGGAGAGTAACTTGTAGCTTAGCTACATTTAATGGAGAGTAACTTGTAGCTTAGCTACATTTAATGGAGAGTAACTTGTAGCATAGCTACATTTAATGGAGAGTAATTTATAGCTGAGCTACATTTAATGGAGAGTAACTTGTAGCTTAGCTACATTTAATGGAGAGTAACTTGTCGCTTAGCTAAATTAAATGGAGAATAACTTGTAGCTTAGCTACATTTCATGGAGAGTAACTTGTAGCTTAGTTACATTTAATGGAGAGTAACTTGTGGCTTAACTACATTTAATGGAGAGTAACTTGTCGCTTAGCTACATTTCAAGGAGAGTAACTTGTAGCTTAGTTACATTTAATGGAGAGTAACTTGTAGCTTGGCTACATTTAATGGGGAGTAAATTGTAGCTTAGCTACATTTATTGTAGAGTAAATTGTAGTTTAGCTACATTTAATGGAGAGTAACTTGTAGCTTAGTTACAATTAATGGAGAGTAACTTGTAGCTTAGCTACAATTAATGGAGAGTAACTTGTAGCTTAGCTACATTTAATGGAGAGTAACTTGTAGCTTAGCTACATTTAGTGGAGAGTAACTTGTAGCTTAGTTACATTTAATGGACAGTAACTTGTAGCTTCGTTACATTTAATGGAGAGGAATTTGTAGCTTAGCTACATTTAATGGAGAGTAACTTGTAGCTTAGCTACAATTAATAGAGAGTAACTTGTAGCTTAGCTACATTTAATGGAGAGTAACTTGTAGCTTAGCTACATTTAATGGAGAGTAACTTGTAGCTTAGCTACATTTAATGGAGAGTAACTTGTAGCTTAGCTACATTTAATGGAGAGTAACTTGTCGCTTAGCTACATTTAATGGAGAGTAACTTGTAGCATAGCTACATTTAATGGAGAGTAACTGGTAGCTTAGTTACATTTAATGGAGAGCAACTTGTAGCTTAACTACATTTAATGGAGAGTAACTTGTAGCTTAGTTACATTTAATGGAGAGTAACTTGTAGCTTAGTTACATTTAATGGAGAGTAACTTGTAGCTTAACTACATTTAATGGAGAGTAACTTGTCGCTTAGCTACATTTCAAGGAGAGTAACTTGTAGCTTAGTTACATTTAATGGAGAGTAACTTGTAGCTTAGCTACATTCAATGGGGAGTAACTTGTAGCTTAGCTACATTTATTGTAGAGTAAATTGTAGTTTAGCTACATTTAATGGAGAGTAACTTGTAGCTTAGTTATAATTAATGGAGAGTAACTTGTAGCTTAGCTACAATTAATGGAGAGTAACTTGTAGCTTAGCTACATTTAATGGAGATTAACTTGTAGCTTAGCTACATTTAATGGAGAGCAACTTGTAGCTTAGCTACATTTAGTGGAGAGTAACTTGTAGCTTAGTTACATTTAATGGACAGTAACTTGTAGCTTCGTTACATTTAATGGAGAGGAATTTGTAGCCTAGCTACATTTAATGGAGAGTAACTTGTAGCTTAGCTACAATTAATAGAGAGTAACTTGTCGCTTAGCTACATTTCTAGGAGAGTAACTTGTAGCTTAGTTACATTTAATGGAGAGTAACTTGTAGCTTAGCTACATTCAATGGGGAGTAACTTGTAGCTTAGCTACATTTATTGTAGAGTAAATTGTAGTTTAGCTACATTTAATGGAGAGTAACTTGTAGCTTAGTTACAATTAATGGAGAGTAACTTGTAGCTTAGCTACAATTAATGGAGAGTAACTTGTAGCTTAGCTACATTTAATGGAGATTAACTTGTAGCTTAGCTACATCTAATGGAGGGTAACTTGTAGCTTAGCTACATTTAGTGGAGAGTAACTTGTAGCTTCGTTACATTTAATGGAGAGGAATTTGTAGCTTAGCTACATTTAATGGAGAGTAACTTGTAGCTTAGCTACAATTAATAGAGAGTAACTTGTAGCCTAGCTACATTAACTGGAGAGTAACTTGTAACTTAGCTACATTTAATGGAGAGTAACCTGTAGCTTAGCTACATTTAATGGAGAGTAACTTGTAGCTTAGCTACATTTAATGGAGAGTAACTTGTAGCTTAGCTACATTTAATGGAGAGTAACTTGTCGCTTAGCTACATTTAATGGAGAGTAACTTGTAGCATAGCTACATTTAATGGAGAGTAACTGGTAGCTTAGTTACATTTAATGGAGAGCAACTTGTAGCTTAACTACATTTAATGGAGAGTAACTTGTAGCTTAGTTACATTTAATGGAGAGTAACTTGTCGCTTAGCTACATTTAATGGAGAGTAACTTGTTGCTTAGCTACATTTAATTGAGAGTAACTTGTAACTTATTGACATTTAATGGAGAGTAACTTGTAGCTTAGCTACATTTATTGTAGAGTAACTTGTAGTTTAGCTACATTTCATGGAGAGTAACTTGTAGCTTAGCTACATTTCTTGGAGAGTAACTTGTCGCTTAGCTACATTTAATGGAGAGTAACTTGTTGCTTAGCTACATTTAATTGAGAGTAACTTGTAACTTATTGACATTTAATGGAGAGTAACTTGTAGCTTAGCTACATTTAATGGAGACTAATTTGTCGCTTAGCTACATTTCATGGAGAGTAACTTGTAGCTTAGTTACATTTAATGGAGAGTAACTTGTAGCTCAGTTACATTTCATGGAGAGTAACTTGTAGCTTAGTTACATTTAACGGAGAGTATCTTGTAGCTTAGCTACATTTAATGGAGGGTAACTTGTAGCTTAGCTACATTTAATGGAGAGTAACTTGTAGCTTAGCTACATTTGATGGAGAGTAACTTGTAGCTCAGCTACATTTAATGGAGAGTAACTTGTAGCTTAGCTACATTTAATGGAGAGTAACTTGTAGCTTAGCTACATTTAATGGAGAGTAACTTGTAGCTTCGTTACATTTAATGGAGAGTAACTTTTAGCTACATTTAATGGAGAATAACTTGTATTTTAGTTACATTTAATGTAGAGTAACTTGTAGCTTAGCTACATTTAATGGAGAGTAACTTGTAGCTTAGCTACATTTCACGGAGAGTAACTTGTAGCTTAGTTACATTTAATGGAGAGTAACTTGTAGCTTAGCTACATTTAATGGACAGTAACTTGTAGCTTAGCTGCATTTAATGGAGAGTAACTTGTAGCTTAGCTACATTTATTGTAGAGTAAATTGTAAGTTAGCTACATTTCATGGAGAGTATCTTGTAGCTTAGGTACATTTCATGGAGAGTAACTTGTCGCTTAGCTAAATTAAATGAAGAGTAACTTGTACCTTAGCTACATTTAATGGAGAGTAACTTGTAGCTTAGCTACATTTAATGGAGAGTAACTTGTAGCTTAGCTACATTTCATGGAGAGTAACTTGTAGCTTAGCTACATTTAATGGAGAGTAACTTGTAGCTTAGCTACATTTAATGGAGAGTAACTTGTAGCTTAGCTACATTTAATGGAGAGTAGCTTGTTGCTTAGCTACATTTAATTGAGAGTAACTTGTCGCTTAGTGACATTTAATGGAGAGTAACTTGTAGCTTAGCTACATTTAATGGAGAGTAACTTGTAGCTTAGCTACATTTAATGGAGAGTAACTTGTAGCTTAGCTACATTTAATGGAGAGTAACTTGTAGCTTAGCAACTTCCATCCATCCATCCATCTTCTTCCGCTTATCCGAGGTCGGGTCGCGGGGGCAGCAGCCTAAGCAGGGAAGCCCAGACTTCCCTCTCCCCAGCCACTTCGTCCAGCTCTTCCTGTGGGACCCCGAGGCGTTCCCAGGCCAGCCGGGAGACATAGTCTTCCCAACGTGTCCTGGGTCTTCCCCGCGGCCTCCTACCGGTCGGACGTGCCCTAAACACCTCCCTAGGGAGGCGTTCGGGTGGCATCCTGACCAGATGCCCGAACCACCTCATCTGGCTCCTCTCGATGTGGAGGAGCAGCGGCTTTACTTTGAGCTCCTCCCGGATGGCAGAGCTTCTCACCCTATCTCTAAGGGAGAGCCCTGCCACCCGGCGGAGGAAACTCATTTCAGCCGCTTGTACCCGTGATCTTGTCCTTTCGGTCATAACCCAAAGCTCATGACCATAGGTGAGGATGGGAACGTAGATCGACCGGTAAATTGAAAGCTTTGCCTTCCGGCTCAGCTCCTTCTTCACCACAACGGATCGATACAGCGTCCGCATTACTGAAGACGCCGCACCGATCCGCCTGTCGATCTCACGATCCACTCTTCCCTCACTCGTGAACAAGACTCCGAGGTACTTGAACTCCTCCACTTGGGGCAAGATCTCCTCCCCAACCCAGAGATGGCACTCCACCCTTTTCCGGGCGAGAACCATGGACTCGGACTTGGAGGTGCTGATTCTCATCCCAGTCGCTTCACACTCGGCTGCGAACCGATCCAGCGAGAGCTGAAGATCCTGGCCAGATGAAGCCATCAGGACCACATCATCTGCAAAAAGCAGAGACCTAATCATGCAGCCACCAAACCAGACCCCCTCAACGCCTTGACTGCGCCTAGAAATTCTGTCCATAAAAGTCATGAACAGAATCGGTGACAAAAGGGCAGCCTTGGCGGAGTCCAACCCTCACTGGAAACGTGTCCGACTTACTACCGGCAATGCGGACCAAGCTCTGGCACTGAGCATACAGGGAGCGGACTGCCACAATCAGACAGTCCGATACCCCATACTCCCTGAGCACTCCCCACAGGACTTCCCGAGGGACACGGTCGAATGCCTTCTCCAAGTCCACAAAACACATGTAGACTGGTTGGGCAAACTCCCATGCACCCTCAAGGACCCTGCCGAGAGTATAGAGCTGGTCCACAGTTCCACGACCAGGACGAAAACCACACTGTTCCTCCTGGATCCGAGGTTCGACTATCCGGCGTAGCCTCCTCTCCAGTACACCTGAATAGACCTTACCGGGAAGGCTGAGGAGTGTGATCCCACGATAGTTAGAACACACCCTCCGGTTCCCCTTCTTAAAGAGAGGAACCACCACCCCGGTCTGCCAATCCAGTGGTACCGCCCCGGATGTCCACGCGATGCTGCAGAGTCTTGTCAACCAAGACAGCCCCACAGCATCCAGAGCCTTATGGAACTCCGGGCGGATCTCATCCACCCCCGGGGCCTTGCCACCGAGGAGCTTTTTAACTACCTCAGCAACCTCAGCCCCAGAAATAGGAGAGCCCACCACAGACTCCCCAGGCACTGCTTCCTCATAGGAAGACGTGTTGGTGGGATTGAGGAGGTCTTCGAAGTATTCCCTCCACCGATCCACAACATCCGCAGTCGAGGTCAGCAGAACACCATCCTCGCCATACACGGTGTTGATAGTGCACTGCTTCCCCTTCCTGAGGCGGCGGATGGTGGTCCAGAATTGCTTCGAAGCCGTCCGGAAGTCGTTTTCCATGGCCTCACCGAACTCCTCCCATGTCCGAGTTTTTGCCTCTGCGACCGCTGAAGCCGCACACCGCCTGGCCTGTCGGTACCTGTCCACTGCTTCAGGAGTCCTATGAGCCAAAAGAACCCGATAGGACTCCTTCTTCAGCTTGACGGCATCCCTCACCGCCGGTGTCCACCAACGGGTTCTAGGATTACCGCTACGACAAGCACCAACTACCTTGCGGCCACAGCTCCAATCAGCCGCCTCGACAATAGAGGCGCGGAACATGGTCCATTCGGACTCAATGTCCAGCACCTCCCTCATGACATGTTCAAAGTTCTTCCGGAGGTGGGAATTGAAACTCTCTCTGACAGGAGACTCTGCTAGACGTTCCCAGCAAACCCTCACAATGCGTTTGGGCCTGCCAGGTCTGTCCGGCATCCTCCCCCACCATCGCAGCCAACTCACCACCAGGTGGTGATCGGTAGAAAGCTCCGCCCCTCTCTTCACCCGAGTGTCCAAAACATGAGGCCGCAAATCCGATGACACAACTACAAAGTCGATCATGGAACTGCGGCCTAGGGTGTCCTGGTGCCAAGTGCACATATGGACACCCTTATGTTTGAACATGGTGTTCGTTTTGGACAATCTGTGACGGGCACAAAAGTCCAATAACAAAACACCGCTCGGGTTCAGATCCGGGCAGCCATTCTTCCCAATCACGCCTCTCCAGGTTTCACTGTCGCTGCCAACATGAGCATTGAAGTCCCCCAGTAGAACGAGGGAATCACCCGGGGGAGCACTCTCAAGTACTCCCTCGAGTGAATCCAAAAAGGGTGGGTACTCTGAGCTGCGGTTTGGCGCATAAGCGCAAACCACAGTCAGGACCCGTTCCCCCACCCGAAGGCGGAGGGAAGCTACCCTCTCGTCCACCGGGTTGAACTCCAACGTACAGGCTCTGAGCCGGGGGAACAAGAATTGCCACCCCAGCCCGTCGCCTCTCACTGCCGGCAACGCCAGAGTGGAAGAGAGTCCAGCCCCTCTCGAGAGAACTGGTTCCAGAGCCCTTGCTGTGCGTCGAAGTGAGTCCGACTATATCTAGCCGGAACTTCTCCACCTCGCGCACTAGCTCAGGCTCCTTCCCCCCCAGCGAGGTGACGTTCCACGTCCCAAGAGCTAGCTTCTGTAGCCGAGGATCGGACCGCCAAGTGCCCTGCCTTCGGCTTCCGCCCAGCTCACATCGCACCCGACCTCTATGACCCCTGCTATGGGTGGTGAGCCCATTGGAGGGGGAACCCACGTTGCCTCTTCGGGCTGTGCCCGGCCGGGCCCCATGGGGACAGGCCCGGCCACCAGGCGCTCGCCATCGTGCCCCACCTCCGGGCCTGGCTCCAGAGGGGGGCCCCGGTGACCCGCGTCCGGTCGAGGGAAATCTGGGTTCCTTGTCAGTGTTATTCATAGAGATCTTCGAGCTGCTCTTTGTCTGATCCCTCACCTAGGACCAGTTTGCCTTGGGAGACCCTACCAGGGGGCATAGAAGCCCCCGGACAACATAGCTCCTAGGATCATTGGGACACGCAAACCCCTCTACCACGTTAAGGTGGCAGCTCAAAGAGGAGTAACTGGAGAGCAACTTGTAACTTAGTTATATTTAATGTAGAGTAACTTGTAGCTTAGCTACATTTTTAGTGTTTTTTTATTTTAGGTTTTTATTTTTATTTCCGTAAATATGCGGTGGGCCAACAAAACTGAAACTGTGGGCTGCACTTTGGACACCCCTTGTCGAAAAGTAACATGTCGTCTTCACTCGTTAGTTTTTGCAGTTTCATGTATTCTTATTTATAAAATTTTATAAAAATCATAATTGCAATTTCGGAGTGAAAAGTCGCAATTAGGTTTTTTTCTCAAAATGGTGCAGCCCAAATGTGACACGATAAGAATCATGCATTTAGACGAGGGGTCGGCAACCCGCGGCTCTAGAGGCTCTTTAGCGCCGCCCTAGTGGCTCTCTGGAGCTTTTTCAAAAATGTATGAAAAATGGAAAAATATGAGAGGAAAAAAAAATATTTCTTTGTTTTAATATGGTTTCTGTAGGAGGACAAACATGACACAAACCTCCCTAATTGTTATAAAGCACACTGTTTGTTTTAAACATGCTTCACTGATTCGAGTATTTGGCGAGCACTGTTTTGTCCTACTAATTTTGGCGGTCCTTGAACTCACCGTACTTTGTTTACATGTATAACTTTCTCCGACTTTCTAGGACGTGTTTTATGCCACTTCTTTTTCTGTCTCATTTTGTCCACCAAACTTTCAACGTTGTGCATGAAAGGTGAGTTTTGTTGATGTTATTGACTTGTGTGGAGTGCTAATCAGACATATTTGGTCACTGCATGACTGCAAGCTAGTGATGGGTTGATGAGGCGTCATGAAGCGTTTCGACACATTGCAAAACTGTATTGATACTGTGTCGATACTGTGTCACTAAATACTGACATCTGCTGGACATTAAAAATCCCTACAGGCAACCTATGGACCGACTCAACTGACACTGATTTTATGACCTAGTACAGTGGTTCTCAAATGGGGGTACGCGTACCCCTGGGGGTACTTGAAGGTATGCCAAGGGGTACGTGAGATTTTAAAAAAATATTCTAAAAATAGCAACAATTCAAAAATCCTTTATAAATATATTTATTGAATAATACTTCAACAAAATATGAATGTAAGGTCATAAACTCAGTGAAGCACAAGCTCAGGTTTGTCACTAAAATGTCTGTCAAAAAGAACTGTGAAAAGAAATGCAACAATGCAATATTCAGTGTGGACAGCTAGATTTTTTGTGGACATGTTCCATAAATATTGATGTTAAAGATTTTTTTTTTTGTGAAGAAATGTTTAGAATTAAGTTCATGAATCCAGATGGATCTCTAATACAATCCCCAAAGAGGGCACTTTAAGTTGATGATTACTTCTATGTGTAGAAATCTTTATTTATAATTGAATCACTTCTTTATTTTTCAACACGTTTTTAGTTATTTGTATATCTTTTTTTCCAAATACTTCAAGAAAGACCTCTACAAATGAGCAATATTTTGCACTGTTATACAATTTAATAAATCAGAAACTGATGACATAGTGCTGTATTTTACTTTATCTTTTTTTTTTTTCAACCAAAAATGCTTTGCTCTGATTAGGGGGTACATTGCTGAAAAAAGGTTGAGAACCACTGACCTAGTATATACAAAAATATAAACCAAGTCATTGTATTTCATTTAGGATTATTTCATAACTTCATTTAAATAAAAATATAATTTTTGGCTTTTTTAGATACAGTCAATAAATAATGTGAACATGTATCATAACATGGAAATCTAAGAGAACGTGTTGTGAATGAGGATGCTTGTGGACCTGGAAATTATTATTTTATTTTTTTTAAACATTTTTATTAAAAAAAACAAACAGTTTTTCCAACGTATTCAATTTTAGACGCTTTCTCTTCTTAGTTATTATTTCTCCGGCTGTAGAAAAGACCCGCTCACAGGGCACAGAGGAGGCGTCAGTGCGACACAGTTCGCGTATCGGTCACGTGACCAAAACAGCTCATGATCGGTCACGTGACTTTCTAAAAGCGGTACGCGCACCGACACAGGGTTTCGCTCTATGAGCTCGACGCATGCGCCGATGCATCGGTGTTGCCGGACCCATCACTACTGCAAGCTAATCGATGCTAACATGCTATTTAGGCTAGCTATATGTACATATTGCATCATTATGCCTCATTTGTAGCTTTATTTGAGCTCATTTAGTTTCCTTTAAGTCATCTTAATTCAATTTATATCTCATGACACACTATCTGTATGTAATATGGCTTTTAATTTTTTGTGGCTCCAGACAGATTTGTTTTTGTATTTTTGGTCCAATATGGCTCCTTCAACATTTTGGGTTGCCGACCCCTGATTTAGACAGTCAGTTACCACAGCACCAACTTGGAATCCCGTAAAACTACGATAAAGAGAATTGTTTTTAACCGATGACGACCAAAAAGCAAGCGAGTCTTAGACTTGGAGTGACTATTGTCGCCCATCCGTCACGCTCGTTAACGCGGCTAAATGAAGACCAAGCATGACATTCACACGGACACACATAACATAATAAAACAGACGGACCCGTGAAGAAAACAGACCAGTCTTTGTTGTTAGGGTCACCCGCTCTGGTAGCGGCGATAAGCATTAAAATCATGACATGCTGGCCACAGCAGGCAAGTGAAACGCTACGATTGTGAGACCAATGGGTGTCTTTGTGTGCGTAAGAAATCACATGGTGCGCGTTTTAGACCGGATGCTCGCTAGACATTTTTGGATGGTCCAACGAAGTAGGCATCATCTCCCGAGGCCACATTGTTTGACAAAAGGGCAGTGATGGGCACTAACAAGCTACATGTAGCTAAGCTAAGTAGCTTAACTACATTTTCCAGTAGCTTAGCTACTTTTAGAGCCATGTAGCGAGGGAGCTAACATCAAATCGACAAGCTACAAAGAGAGAAAATTAAATCCATGTCGAAACATAATATGCAGAAAATCCAATGACCTGGATCAGGGGTCCCCAAATTTTTTGACTCGGGGGCCGCATTGGGTTAAAACAATTTGGCCGGGGTCCGGGCTGTGTACATACTGTACATACATACATATACAAACCCCGTTTCCATATGAGTTGGGAAATTGTGTTGGATGTAAATATAAACGGAATACAATGATTTGCAAATCATTTTCAACCCATATTCAGTTGAATATGCTACAAAGACAACATATTTGATGTTCAAACTGATAAACAATTTTTTTTTTTTGGCAAATAATCATTAACTTTAGAATTTGATGCCAGCAACACGTGACAAAGAAGTTGGGAAAGGTGGCAATAAATACTGATAAAGTTGAGGAATGCTCATCAAACACTTATTTGGAACATCCCACAGGTGTGCAGGCTAATTGGGAACAGGTGGTCGCCATGATTGGGTATAAAAGTAGATTCCATAAAATGCTCAGTCATTCACAAACAAGGATGGGGCGAGGGTCACCACTTTGTCAACAAATGCGTGAGCAAATTGTTGAACAGTTTAAGAAAAACCTTTCTCAAGCAGCTATTGCAAGGAATTTAGGGATTTCACCATCTACGCTCCGTAATATCATCAAAAGATTCAAAGAATCTGGAGAAATCACTGCACGTAAGCAGCTAAGCCTGTGACCTTCGATCCCTCAGGCTGTACTGCATCAACAAGCAACATCAGTGTGTAAAGGATATCACCACATGGGCTCAGGAACACTTCAGAAACCCACTGTCAGTAACTACAGTTGGTCGCTACATCTGTAAGCGCAAGTTAAAACTCTCCTATGCAAGGCGAAAACCGTTTATCAACAACACCCAAAAACGCCGTCGGCTTCGCTGGGCCTGAGCTCATCTAAGATGGACTGATACAAAGTGGAAAAGTGTTCTGTGGTCTGACGAGTCCACATTTCAAATTGTTTTTTGGAAACTGTGGATGTCGTGTCCTCCGGACCAAAGAGGAAAAGAATTGTCCGGATTGTTATAGGCGCAAAGTTGAAAAGCCAGCATGTGTGATGGTATGGGGGTGTATTAGTGCCCAAGACATGGGTAACTTACACATCTGTGAAGGCACCATTAATGCTGAAAGGTGCATACACGTTTTGGAGCAACATATGTTGCCATCCAAGCAACGTTACCATGGACGCCCCTGCTTATTTCAGCAAGACAATGCCAAGCCGCGTGTTACATCAACGTGGCTTCATAGTAAAAGAGTGTGGGTACTAGACTGGCCTGCCTGTAGTCCAGACCTGTCTCCTATTGAAAATGTGTGGCGCATTATGAAGCCTAAAATAGCACAACGGAGACCCCCGGACTGTTGAACAACTTAAGCTGTACATCAAGCAAGAATGGAAAAGAATTCCACCTGAGAAGCTTAAAAAATGTGTCTCCTCATTTCCCAAACGTTTACTGAGTGTTGTTAAAAGGAAAGGCCATGTAACACAGTGGTGAACATGCCCTTTCCCAACTACTGGCACGTGTTGCAGCCATGAAATTCTAAGTTAAATATTATTTGCAAAAAAAAAAAAAGGTTTATCAGTTTGAACATCAAATATGTTGTCTTTGTAGCATATTCAACTGAATATGGGTTGAAAAGGATTTGCAAATCATTGTATTCCGTTTATATTTACATCTAACACAATTTCCCAACTCATATGGAAACGGGGTTTGTACATGTGTATATATATATATGTATTTGTGTGTGTATATATATATATATACATATATATATACATATAGACATATACACATACACACATAGATTTATATACACATGTGTATATATATATATATATATACACATGAGTGTATATATATATATATATATATATATATATATATATGTATATATATAGATACATACATATACACATACACACATAGATGTATATATATATACACATGTATGTGTATATATATATATACACATGTATGTATATGTATGTATATATATATATATATATATATATATATATATATATATATATATATATATATATATAGATACATACATATAGATACATAAATATAGATACATACATATACACTTACACACATAGATATATATATATACACATGTATGTATATATATATATATATATATATATATACATACAGTACATAGATATGTATATAGATATCTATATACATGTATATATACTAGGGATGTCCCGATCCGATATTTGGATCGGATCGGCCGCCGATATTTGCCAAAAATGTGTATCGGCAAGGCATGGGAAAATGCCGATCCAGATCCAGTTAAAAAAAAAAACTCCGGTCCGTGTTTTCCAACGCACCGATTTAAATAATACATTCCACTTTTCTGCTGCTCCCTAATTTCCGTTTCGCATTTTCCAGCACACCTTCAACACATCCACAGGTCTGTGGATTCTCACGCAGTTGCTTTTAGCTGCTGGCATTACACGACAGGCTCTTCTCACTCTTTCCTGTGTCTCCCTCTCACAGACAGCAAGCACACCTTCTTACACACGTCACATACTGTCACGTCATACGTCACATACTGTCACGTCATACGTCACATACGTATACGCCCTCTCCCAGCAGAGAGGTAGCAGCATGGCTAACGTTAGCTGTGATGCTAGCGGAGCCGCTAAGGTGTGCGCCTGTGCAATTGCGCACTGCTCAAGTGTCCTCTGCGCACGGCAAATCTATGCCACGCACAAAATAAAAAATAAAAAAATAAGCGCATAACAATTTTCGACACACGGACACGACAGAGAAAACAGCTTTCGTCATCATTGTTCAAATATTGTGACGTCTGTCGAGACGCTTATCTCCATTCGGTGCCACACGTCCACACCATCAAAATGCCGAGGCAAACATTTCCAGATCAACACCGTATGAAAAAAATAATGATTTTTTTAGTTGTGATTTCCTTCTCTGCATGAAAGTTTAAAAGTAGCATATATTAATGCAGTATGAAGAAGAATGTTTTAATGTAGACACATAGAATCATCATACTGCTGTGATTATATGCATCAAGTGTTCATTCAAGGCTAAGGCAAATTATCGAGATATATATCGTGTATCGTGAAATGGTCTTAAAATATCGCGATTTTAAAAAAAGGCCATATCCCCCAGCCCTAGTTCAATGATGCCATTTCTGTTTGTCATGTATAATTTTGTCTACTTTGTGTTTATCCTTGAATAAACAGGTCAGTTTCTTGTTACCAACCATTGTGTATTATTCAAACTCCCCTAATTCAGCTGGCTAGTTGTTATCAAGAGTACTAAAACCCTTTTCAACATGATTCTGACAACTAAGTAGGCTAAATAACTTTAAACTTTAATACATGCTCGGATAGGCCAGTATCGGTCAGTATCGGTATCGGATCGGAAGTGCAAAAACAATATCGGTATCGGATCGGAAGTGCAAAAACCTGGATCGGGACATCCCTAATATATACATGTATATAGATATATATTTTATATACATGTATATACTGTATATATATACATGTATATAGATGTACATATATATATATATACATATACACACATGTTTATATATGTATATACATACATATGTACACATGTGTGTGTGTGTGTATATATATATATATATATATATATACACGTGTATATATATATATACATGTGTGTGTGTGTGTGTGTGTGTATATATATATATATATATACACAGTATATATATATATATATATATATATATACATGTATATGTATATACATGTGTGTGTGAATATACAGTATATATATAATGTGTGTGTGTGTGTGTGTGTGTTTATACATATATAATGCGAGCGCAATGATGTCATGTTATTGATGGAGAGTAACTTGTAGCTTAGTTTATGACATTTTCCACGTAGCTTGCCCATCACTGCTAAAGGGGAATAAGAAACCTCTAAATTGTGAAGAAAGGCGCGTTTTTCCAAGACCGTGGGAAATATGGACGGCGCTTTACTTGTCCCAGGCGCAGAAATAAAGAGTAACACATGCAGTGAGAAGAGAATGTTATGGTCTGATCTTGACGTGCTGGCCTCCAGAACGTGGGAGGTGTGTCGGGGCGCACCTTCGATGGATGCCTGGGATTAGCTGTGCGTGACTGGGAGAGGGCCAGCCGTCAGAGATGTCGGCCTGCCTTCCTCTATAGCTCGCCACATTCCTCCAACCCCAAGAGACGGAGAAGGGCGGGGTGGGGTCTTTGGGGTAGGCTATGGACGGACTGCAGTCGGTCCTCCAAATGCAGTTAGTCTGGTGGGAAAATATTGCATGGCCTGGTGAAGTCAGAGGACCACTTGTGTTATTGTTGCTTTGTGTGATAATAGGACGCACAAAGCACAATGTTCACCATAGGGCAGGTCTGTTCAACTGGTGATAATAGTAGAAGAAGATGGCACTATCGACCCTGAAAAAACCCAAAATGAATCGCAAAAATCTGACTTTTAAGAGCGACTGGACAACAAAGTAGGAATATATCTCGAAATTGTTGACGTTGATGTTTTTTGTATTCGTGGTTGTGTTGTTTTTGGCCGGGCGATCAAAACTGGTTAAAAACATGTAGCGCTGAATTTGACCAGCAGAGGGCGATAAAGCTACACCTTAGGTTTAATTGTTTTGAGCCACATTGTGCAATGTTTGCTGTGTGTAGTAAAGCTAAACCAGGGGTGCTCACACTTTTTCTGCAGGCGAGCTACTTTTCAATTGATCAAGTCGTGGGGATCTACCTCATTCATATATATAATTTATATTTACTTATTTATGAAATATAGGTTTTTGTTAACAAGTTAAAGGTGTTTAATGATAATGCAAGCATATTTAACACATATAGTTAATATTGTTAAAAAATTAAAGGTGTTTAATGATAATACAAGAATGTTTAATACATATAGTTAATATTGTTAACAAATTAAAGGTGTTTAAAGATAATACAAGCATGTTTAACACATATAGTTAATATTGTTAATAAGTTAAAGGTGTTTAAAGATAATACAAGCATGTTTAACACATATAGATTTGTTTCTTTCATGAAGACAAGAATATAAGTTGGTGTATTACCTGATTCTGATGACTTTTGCATTGATTGGAATCAGACAGTGGTGCTGATAATGTCCGCATTTTCGAATGGAGGAGAAAAAAAAAGTCCTCCTTTCTGTCCAATACCACATGAAAGTGGTTGGTTTTTGGCATCTTATTTGTCCAGCTTCCGTAATCCTTTGTATACACTTTACAAGAAATACATTGTCGGCAAACTCCGTAGCTTGCTAGCTTGTGCACGCCAGCTTTCTGAGACTCCTGTTTTGTTAGCGCAACTGTGCAACTGTGCAGTCGGTCTTTGGAGTTTTGAAGACAGGTACGGCGCCAGAGTCTGTTGAAATAAAGTATATATATATATATATATATATATATATATATATGTATGAAATACTTGACTTGGTGAATTCTAGCTGTCAATATACTCCTCCCCTCTTAACCACGCCCCCAACCACGCCCTGCCCCACCCCCGACCACGCCCCCACCCCCACCTCCCGAAATCGGATGTCTTAAGTTTGGCAAGTATGGCTGTCATCTGTTTTAATTATGAGACACAATTGTGTCAAAATCAAGGTTTTTTTTTGTTCATGCTTGAAATAAGAAATTATTACTTTAAAAAAGTAGTTTTTTACTTGTGAGTGTTGATGACACAGCTTTGCAACAGTTGATATTATAGTTTCAGGCATGTTTTACTCAATATAGGTCATCAAATCTCAGCAACAAGCTGTAATATCTTACTGAGATCCTTAGGACCAAAACCCTTAGAACAAGTAAAAGACTCTAACATAAAATCTGCTTAGTGAGAAGAATTATCTTATCAGACAGAAAATAAGCAAATATCACCCTTATTTGAGATATTTAATCGTACTTAGATTTCAGTTTTTGCAGTGTAAACAATCAATGGAGTCCATACAAAGCTAAGAGCCAGAGATTCAAGAAATAGACGGCGCACTTACCCGTGTAGATAATTGTCCGAGGAGGGGAACCTTAAACAGGGATTTAGTGTGGCTGAAACGGGGCTTAGGCTAAATAATTATTCGTTTAAGGGGAAGTGGACATAGAATGAGACCTCGGGCTCTTGAAACTGTGGCCCTCTTCATGATGCAGTTGAATAGCCCTGCCGTAAGAATGATAACTAGGGATGGTTGCGATAACATTCTAACTGATACTAGTACCAAATGGTGTCAATGCTTAAACAGTGCCCAAACCAGTCATTTTACATTAAAAAACATGCACATTTAAAAAAAATAAAATTTAAATTGAGATAATTTTAATGGAATTTTGTGACATTTAAGTGGTACAAACTGGTCATTTTTGTAATATCAATTAAAATATATATATATCTACAACAAATTGTCATATTTGTTGCTGCAACACGGAACATAGAGAATAAGCAAACGAAAAAAACCTTCTATGTTTGATTTTTTATTGTATTTTGTTTAACTCTGAGTGTTTCTGAATGCAATCTCACTACCCGTAACCGTCATTGTTGCATAGTGAGGAAGTGGTGTTGCTGTTAATGGTGGGACTACCAGCTAGGCCAGGGGTGGGCAATGAATTTTTACCGGGGGCCGCATGAGCAACCCGAGCACTGCTGGAGGGCCACATCGACAATATTTCAATTAAATTTTGTTCATTATTTTTGATATACCGTAATATAAATAATAATAATAATAATAATAATTATTATTAATAATAATAATAATACTTTCATTTAACCTAACTTAACTTTATACAAAAGCAGATTGCTTTTGATGGTTTTATTTGTAACACTGTCTTACACTACACTTCCTGATGTACAACACAATGCAAACATTTCAATTTCTGCACAGGGTTAATTTAAAGTTTATCCTGCATCCTCTTTAAAAGTCCAACATTTTTCCCCGTCATATTTGGGCAACCATCTGTTGTCACACCGGCCAGCTTGTCCCATTTCAGTCCTAACATGTCCAAACACACATTTACCTATTTGAACAAGTCATTACCTGTGGTTGTCCCTTTTAATTGACTGCATGGCTGCCAGCTCCTCCGTGATTTGAAAGTCAGCAGTTATCCCACGTAAGAAGATGAGCAGCTGGGCGGTGTCACGTACATCACAGCTCTCGTCCAAAGCCAGCGAAAAACAGTCAAAGTCGGCCGTTCTGTTCTTCAGCTGAAGCTCCATGTTTCAGGTGCATACTTGCCAACCTTGAGAGCTCCGATTTCGGGAGGTGGGGGGTGGGGGGCGTGGTCGGGGTGGTTGGGGGCGGGGCTAAGAGGGGAGGAGTATATTTACAGCTAGAATTCACCAAGTCAAGTATTTCATATATATATATATATATATATATATATATATATATATATAAGAAATACTTGACTTCCAGTGAATTCTAGCTATATATATATTTATTTTATTATTATATATATATATATATATATATATATATATATATATATATATATATATATATATATATATATATATATATATATATATATATATATAAATAAAAGAAATACTTGAATTTCAGTGTTCATTTATTTACACATATACACACACATAACACTCATCTACTCATAGTTGAGTTAAGGGTTGAATTGTCCATCCTTGTTCTATTCTCTGTCACTATTTTTCCAACCATGCTGAACACCCTTTCGCAGGTACCCAGAAAGGTTTCGAGTACCACCAAAAAAACTGAATCTCTGAAGACAGTATAAAAATCTGTGTTAAAGGTGTACAAATACTGTTTGTATAATAAACATGTTATTTTTTTTACAAATGAGGGTTAAGAGTTCAGTACTAAAAAAAAAAGAAAAGAATGTGGCTTAAGTACAGTTTTTTAATTGAGCTGCTGCATTTTTTGGTTGGGTTGTTTATTTATTTTGAGTAACTTCTATACATTTATAAAAGGGGAGGAATGTAATAGTGATCTATGTTTGTCTGTTGCCATCTCCTGGTGAATGTTGGCTATAGCGTACTGGGGTTACTTTTTGGTTGGCCAACGATTTAAGTGGTGTTGCGCACCTGACGTCACTCAGGTCCGCATGGAGCTGGAGGGGGCGTGGCTTCCAGCTCCGCCTGAATTTCGGGAGATTTTCGGGAGAAAATTTGTCCCGGGAGGTTTTATAGAGAGAGGCGCTGAATTTCGTGAGTCTCCCGGAAAATCCGGGAGGGTTGGCAAGTATGCAGGTGTTGTGCCGGATAATGCACCCCCGGCGTAGAATGCACGGCAACCCCTGACGGGAGTGTTATATCAACTAAAGCCCACACTTAAAGTTTCCACGTGCAAGATTGAATATATTTGAAAAAGTTATTTAATAAGAAGCCAAAAGTGCAAAAACAACAATGTTCGTGTTGGAGGAGTTGTGAATGAATGAAATATGAAATCCGTGCTGCAGTCTGCAGGTGTACCTAATGTTGTGGCCCAGCAGCGACTGCAGCACGGATTTCATATTTCATTCATTCACAACTCCTCCAACACGAACATTATTGTTTTTGCACTTTTGGCTTCTTATTAAATAACTTTTTTAAATAGACTCAATCTTGCATGTGGAAACTTTAAGTGTGGGCTTTAGTTGATATAACACTCCCATCAGGGGGTGCATTCTATGCCGGGGGTGCATTATCCGGCACAACACCTGTTCTATCAGTGCAACAGAGTCCAATAAGCACTCCTTAATAAACTCTCCGTCAGAAAACGTCTTACTTTTTCTGGCGATTTTGTGAGAGATGACAAAACTTGTCCTGACGGCTGCATTCTGGGGGTGTGAAATTTTTTCTCGTGCTTCGTCATGTAGTGGCGATTCAAATGATATTCTTTAAACACAGCAACCTGTGTACCACAAATTAAGCACACGGCTTTACCTTTAATTTCTGTAAAGAAATACTTGGCAGTCCATGTCTTGTTGAAAACACGCCATTCGTCATCAACTTTTCTCTTTTTAGCGTCTCATCACTTGTCGCTGTGCACCTTCACTCACAGGTTACACCCGGATATACGTCCATAAATAACACTTTTCAAAATAAAAGCAGCACAGTTGTATTGCGCGCACGACATAGATGTTTTTTAAACTTTATTTTGTAATTTGTGATTGCCGCTGTTCACATTCACTCACACGCATACGTCCACACGGAAGTAATACAAATAACGCTTTTCAAAACAAAAGCAGCATCGTTGTATTGCACACTCGACATAGATACATTTTTAAATTTATTTTGTAATTTATGATTGGCTTCACGCGGGCTGGACAGGGACGCACAAAGGGCCGGATGTGGCCCGCGGGCCGCAGAATGCCCAGGTCTGAGCGAGGCTAGCGCTGCCGTGCTAATGGTGTTGAAAAGGGCAGCTTTGGCGTATTAATGGTTTAAGTTTATTTTAAACATGTATACAATTACAACACTTACATGCATTTACTAACAATTTTGTTCACTTCCTGTCCTCAATTTGTACACAATTTGCTCCATGGATAATAAAAGCATTGTAACAGTAAAGTAAGTTGTAATTTACACACTGAGATCATCTCACTTTCAATAAATTCAAAATTTTTATCACGATTCTTCTTCTTTGTACTTAGCAAACACATTGAGTTTGAACAGTTTTATTAAACTGGAATAATATTAGTACTTTGTTTGACATGTTTGTTAAATCCATTCCATAATTTAATTCCATCCATCCATCCATCCATCTTCTTCCGCTTATCCGAGGTTGGGTCGCGGGGGCAGCAGTCTAAGCAGGGAAGCCCAGACTTCCCTCTCCCCAGCCACTTCGTCCAGCTCTTCCTGTGGGACCCCGAGGCGTTCCCAGGCCAGCCGGGAGACATAGTCTTCCCAACGTGTCCTGGGTCTTCCCCGCGGCCTCCTACCGGTCGGACGTGCCCTAAACACCTCCCTAGGGAGGCGTTCGGGTGACATCCTGACCAGATGCCCGAACCACCTCATCTGGCTCCTCTCGATGTGGAGGAGCAGCGGCTTTACTTTGCGCTCCCCCCGGATGGCAGAGCTTCTCACCCTATCTCTAAGGGAGAGCCCCGCCACCCGGCGGAGGAAACTCATTTGGGCCGCTTGTACCCGTGATCTTGTCCTTTCAGTCATAACCCAAAGCTCATGACCATAGGTGAGGATGGTAACGTAGATCGACCGGTAAATTGAGAGCTTTGCCTTCCGGCTCAGCTCCTTCTTCACCACAACGGATCGATATAGCGTCCGCATTACTGAAGACGCCGCACCGATCCGCCTGTCGATCTCACGATCCACTCTTCCCTCACTCGTGAACAAGACTCCGAGGTACTTGAACTCCTCCACTTGGGGCAAGATCTCCTCCCCAACCCGGAGATGGCACTCCACCCTTTTCCGGGCGAGAACCATGGACTCGGACTTGGAGGTGCTGATTCTCATCTCAGTCGCTTCACACTCAGCTGCGAACCGATCCAGTGAGAGCTGAAGATCCTGGCCAGATGAAGCCATCAGGACCACATCATCTGCAAAAAGCAGAGACCTAATCCTGCAGCCACCAAACCAGATCCCCTCAACGCCTTGACTGCGCCTAGAAATTCTGTCCATAAAAGTTATGAACAGAATGGGTGACAAAGGGCAGCCTTGGCGGGGTCCAACCCTCACTGGAAATGTGTCCGACTTACTACCGGCAATGCGGACCAAGCTCTGGCACTGATCATACAGGGAGCGGACTGCCACAATTAGACAGTCCGATACCCCATACTCTCTGAGCACTCCCCACAGGACTTCCCGAGGGACACGGTCGAATGCTTTCTCCAAGTCCACAAAACACATGTAGACTGGTTGGGCAAACTCCCATGCACCTTCAAGGACCCTGCCGAGAGTATAGAGCTGGTCCACAGTTCCACGCCCAGGACGAAAACCACACTGTTCCTCCTGAATCCGAGGTTCGACTATCCGGCGTAGCCTCCTCTCCAGTACACCTGAATAGACCTTACCGGGAAGGCTGAGGAGTGTGATCCCACGATAGTTAGAACACACCCTCCGGTTCCCCTTCTTAAAGAGAGGAACCACCACCCCGGTCTGCCAATCCAGTGGTACCGCCCCCGATGTCCACGCGATGCTGCAGAGTCTTGTCAACCAAGACAGCCCCACAGCATCCAGAGCCTTAAGGAACTCCGGGCGGATCTCATCTACCCTCGGGGCCTTGCCACCGAGGAGCTTTTTAACTACCTCAGCAACCTCAACCCCAGAAATAGGAGAGCCCACCACAGACTCCCCAGGCACTGCTTCCTAATAGGAAGACGTGTTGGTGGGATTGAGGAGGTCTTCGAAGTATTCCCTCCACCGATCCACAACATCCGCAGTCGAGGTCAGCAGAACACCATCCTCGCCATTATAATTTAATTCTAAGGTTGGCAATAAATGTTAAAAAGAGCGTCAAAAATGTTGATCCGGGTTTTGTTGTCCATGCCTAATAAGGAAAAAATGAAAGAATTGTGGTTGCGATCAGGAAGATCAAACACTTGCATAAGTCAAGAAAGCAGATCTGATTTAATCAGCAATTATTGACCTATCAATCAATGAATTCTCGTCTTGTCTTTCACCAGAAAAAAGGCAAACCGTTGCTCTAAGTTCTCGTATAATTTGACCCTGCCAAAAAAGTATTTCTTCATATTTTCATAGTACTTCATAATTCTTATAGCTTGCATCGGGTCTTTTTTTTCAGTGAAAGCGAAAAATTTGAAATGTGCACAAGGCCAAAGACAGCTCACTGACGGAAATACAACACCGGCACTGAAACACGTATCGGCTCCAGCACTCAGCCACTTATGAGCCACGTTTGTGTGACAAAAAGAGGATTTATGCCGAAGCAGTCTATACCATTTTCAAACCCTTTTTTTCCCCCAAAAAGTAAACAAGCCGACCACCCAGAAACGGGAGAAGTACCGCAGCTGTAGACGACAGGGTACTTACCAGGGTCGTAGAAGGCAAAGTTGGGGAATGGCTGTCCTGTTGTGGAGTTGTTCCCCAAAATCCACTTTGTTGGAGTCTGGCAGCTAATGCACTGTAAATTTCTGTGTGAGGGAATGTGATCTAGCAACTGTAGCCAAGCTCTGGACCATACTTGGTCTTAGTTTTACAAAACTAGGCTGACCATATTGTGAAATCCCAAAAAGAGGACACATATATGCGTGCCAAGGCCGGGACTAGGTGAAAATTTGCCAATGATACTCAAACTTGTTTTATAAATAATATATAGCATTTTTTCTCCTCTGTTGACAGCAGTGTTGGCGCTAGAAATTTTCAAAATAGGGTCCCAGGGACCCCATCAAGTCATAAAAATGGGGTCCCACAGTACATTTTTAGGGTAGACCATTTTTGTAAGTGTTTTGAAAAAAAATGATAAACGTATGCATTATCCTGTTATAACTCACATTCTATATTGTGTTTTGGAAAAAGGATGTCATAAACGTTACCTTATTCATTAAAAAAAATAATAAAAAGAGAAAACAAATGTGTATACCAGTGACGTGCAGTCACTAGAGATGGAAAGAAAAAAAATGTAAAAAGAAAAAAAAATAATTAAATTTTACTTCACCAGTTTTAGATTATTTTTATTCAAAATCGCTGAATTTTCACATTTGCCGTTCAAATACTGAGAAAAGAAGGTGCGGTGAACAGCAGCCAGTTGAGGCACGTCACTCAGTGCCTCAACATGGATTGCGGACTCGACTAACTGCTGGCCTGCTGTGCAGTGAGACTGTATTGCTATATGAATTATATTATACATTTCCATAGTTTAGTTAGCTGAGGTATATAATGTACAGTGTATTTTGTCAACAACTGTATGTGTGTAACGTATTTCTTGTGCTGAGCGATCATAAAACGGCTGCAAAAGACGCACTGGCTGAGGCTCCAGTAGCCCCGCCTCCTGCACCCCCGCCGTAGAATTGTTATATCAACTAAAGCCCACACTTAAACTTTCCACGGGCAAGATTGAATCTATTTAAAAAAGTTATTTCATAAGAAGCCAAAAAGTGCAAAAACAATAATGTATGTGTTGGAGGAGTTGTGAATGACTGCAGGGCCACAACATTAGGTACACCTGCAGACTGCAGGTGTATCTAATTCACAACTCCTCCAACACGAACATTATTGTTTTTGCACTTTTTGGCTTCTTATTAAATAACTTTTGTAACCTATTTTCATGGGCTTTCCTCTTTGTGATGTTAAGTTCCTGTTATGCGTTGTTATACAGTATATGCCTTGAGCTCTTATTTTGAAGGCGCTAAGAGCGGAAGTGATGACACGGAGTGGAGCGGAGGTTTTTGAAAGAAGGTAAATAAAGTGGTCCTCGTGTAAACTGGAGCCTCTGTGTTTGTTATTTTGTAGTTTCATACAGTATAGGCGACATTTATAAACCCTCGGTTACACTTTTTTAAATAGATTCAATCTTGCACATGGAAAGTTTAAGTGAGGGCTTTAGTTGCGGCATGGACTTAATTTATAAGTAAAGGTAAGACCATAATATTTTTTTTGTTAAATGTGCTTTTTTGTGTGCTACAGTTTGTCTGTGTAAAGTTAAAGTTAAGTTAAAGTACCAATGATTGTCACACACACACTAGGTGTAATGAAATTTGTCGTCTGCATTTGACCCATCCCCTTGTTCACCCCCTGGGAGGTGAGGGGAGCAGTGGGCAGCAGCGGCGCCGCGCCCGGGAATCATTTTTGGTGATTTAACCCCCAATTCCAACCCTTGATGCTGAGTGCCAAGCAGGGAAGAATGCTGGTATGAGCTTTTAAACATAACCTGTTAACTGCTGCCAATCAAATGGTGAATAAGATACTCTTTAGGGTTCATATGTTTGTAAATCTGACTGTGATGAAGTCAGTGCCTCACCAGCCATCAACCTCACCGCACGTCACTGATACATACAATATAAGATGCAGCTGCCATGGACAGTTGCTGCGACAGAGCATGCCAGAGGAGCTTGGAGAGTCTGGGCCCAAACACTGGCTCACACAAAACCACTATAGGCGCACCTGCCTGTCACCTTGATTTATTAAAAGAAAGCTAACGACAGTGTGTGACATAATGTGCTGCACCTATATCCTCCAGAGAGGCTTATACTGTATATGGATCATTTGTTGTCGCTCAGACTGCGACATCAACTTGTAGCTTGGAGTTATTTAGGCAAGCACGCAGTATGGTAGGATGTCACATGGACAAAGATAAGACCTTTTGGAGGAAAGTTCTGTGGTCGGATGAAACAAAAATGGAGCTGTTTGGGCACAATACCCAGCAATATGTTCGGAGGAGAAAAGATGAGGCCTTTAATCCCAGGAACACCATATCTACCGTCAAGCATGGTCGTGGTAGTATTATGCTCTGGGCCTGTTTTGCTGCCAATGGAACTGGTGCTTTGCAGAGAGTAAATGGGACAATGAAAAAAGAGGATTATCTCCAAATTCTTCAGGACAAGCTAAATTGGGTTGGAATTGGGGGTTAAATCACCAAAATGATTCCCGGGCGCAGCCACCGCTGCTGCCCACTGCTCCCCTCACCTCCCAGGGGGTGATCAAGGGTGATGGGTCAAATGCAGAGAATAATTTCGCCACACCTAGTGTGTGTGTGACAATCATTGGTACTTTAACTTTAACTTTAACTTTAAAATCATCAGCCCGGAGGTTGGGTCTTGGGCGCAGTTGGGTGTTCCAACAGGACAATGACCCCAAACACTTGTCAAAAGTGGTAAAGGAATGGCTAAATCAGGCTAGAATGAAGGTTTTAGAATGGCCTTCCCAAAGTCCTGACTTAAAAGTGTGGACAATGCTGAAGAAACAAGTCCATGTCAGAAAACCAACAAATTTAGCTGAACCACACCAATTTTGTCAAGAGGAGTGGTCAAACATTCAACCAGAAGCTTGTGGATGGCTACCAAAAGCGCCTTATTGTAGTGAAACTTGCCAAGGGACATATAAGCAAATATTAACATTGCTGTATGTAAATCTTATCTCATCTTATCTTCTCTATCTTTGTTGTTGTTATTTTTATCCAATTTGATTTTATTGTTCTGACTTTGTACGGTGTCCTTGAGTGCCCAGAAAGGCGCCTTATAAATAAAATGTATTATTATTATTATGATGATTATTATTATTATTTATACTTTTGACCCATAATAAATTCATAAAAGAACCAAACTTCATGAATGTTTTTTGTGACCAACAAGTATGTGCTCCAATCACTCTATCACAAAAAATAAGAGTTGTAGAAATTATTGGAAACTCAAGACAGCCACTGTATATGTGTGTGTGTGTGTATATATATATATATATATATATATATATATATATATATATATATATATATATATATATATATATATGTATATATACCGTATTTTTCGGAGTATAAGTCGCTCCGGAGTATAAGTCGCACCGGCCGAAAATGCATAACAAAGAAGGAAAAAAACATATATAAGTCTCATTTTTTGGGGAAATTTATTTGATAAAAGCCAACATCAAGAATAGACATTTGAAAGGCAATTTAAAATAAATAAAGAATATAGAACAACAGGCTGAATAAGTGTACGTTATATGAGGCATAAATAACCAACTGGTATGTTAACGTAACATATTATGGTAAGAGTCATTCAAATAACTATAACATATAGAACATGCTATACATTTACCAAACAATCTGTCACTCCTAATCGTTAAATCCCATGAAATCGTATACGTCTAGTCTCTTACGTGAATGAGCTAAATAATATTATTTGATATATGTATGTATATGTATGTATATGTATATATATATGTATATGTGTATATATGTATATATATATATGTATATATGTATATATATATATATATATATATGTATATATGTATGTATATATATATATATATATATATATATATATATATATATATATATATATATATATATATATATATATATATATATATATATATATGTGTATATATATATATTTTTTTTATCAGTTAACAGACATGATGGAAATTAATAGTTTCTGATGGTTCTATGTAGAGATATTATCGGCCGATAAATGCTTTAAAATGTAATATCGGAAATTATCGGTATCGTTTTTTTTTTTAAATTATCGGTATTGTTTTTTTAATTGTATTATTTTTTTAATTAAATCGACATAAAAAACACAAGATGCACTTACAATTAGTGCTTCAACCCAAAAAAAAACTCCCTCTCCCATTTATACTCATTCACACTCATTTACACTCATTCACACAAAAGGGTTGTTTCTTTCTGTTATTAATATTGTGGTTCCTACATTATATATCAATATATATCAATACAGTCTGCAAGGGATACAGTCCATAAGCACACATGATTGTGTGTGCTACTGGTCCACTAATAGTACTATCCTTTAACAGTTAATTTTACTCATTTTCATTAATTACTAGTTTCTATGTAACTGTTGTTATATTGTTTTACTTTCTTTTTTATTCAAGAAAATGTTTTTAATTTACTTATCTTATTTTATTTTATTAATTTAAAAAAAAAAGGACCTTATCTTCACCATACCTGGTCGTCCAAATTAGGCATAATAATGTGTTAATTCCACGACTGTATATATCGGCATCGGTTGATATCGGTATCGGTAATTAAGAGTTGGACATTATCGGATATCGGCAAAAAAGCCATTATCGGACATCCCTAGTTCTATGTTTGCTGGTCAGTCTGCTACAATACAAAAACAATACCAATTAAAGCTATCACACACCCACCATAAAACTTCAGGAAGATTGGACCATGTGGAAGGAAGTTACCACTGTTACAGTTTTCCACCTTTTAGTGTTGATGTCAATGTCTAGTCATGATCAGTTCCCGACCTTAAAGCCTCATATCAGTCTCCAAGGACATCTGATCATGTAAAGTCAAGTAAGGACAGTTTGATGGTTCATGACGAGGAGGGGTTTTTTCTTTCCCGTCCACTACAAATGGGCACATCTGGAACTTCCAGGTGTCATCATCATAATTTCAACCAATTAGACTTAGACAAACTTTAATGATCAACAAGGGATCACAGTAGCTCAGTTACAAAGGATGGAAAGGATAAGGATGGAAAGGATAATGCACACAAGGGCACAAAAAGAGGGCGAAAACAAAAGGTATAAAGTAGACTAAAAAAGTAGCACAGGAGCAATATAAAATGTAACATATATGTAATATTTACATATTATATATACAGTATATAATATATACTAAAACATTACATAATTATATTATATTATTATATAATATATACAATATATAGAAAAAATCCCAATTAGCATGTATATTAATACAGTACTGTATTTTTACGACTATAAGGCGCATTTAAAATCCTTTCATTTTCTCAAAACTCGACAGTGCGCCTCATAACCCGGTGTGCCTAATGTACGGAATAATTCTGGTTGTGCTTACCGACCTCGAAGCAATTTTATTTGGTACACGGTGAAATGATAATTGTGACCAGTAGATGGCAGTCACACATAAGAGATACGTGTAGATTGCAACATGACGCCGAAACTTAAAATGAACATTAAACACGGCACTCAAAAATCTGTCAAAAATGTAATAAAATAAATAAATACATTGAAAATTACGATTTAGGTTAGGAATTTGTGGATCCGAGTTACAAACATTGGACGTTTTCAATGTCTGGCGCCATGCCACACCCACATTTTATGGCATAGGCACAATTTATTCGTACTTTATCAGCCCCGATCAGTTTATTATTTGTCATTTTAATCGCAGCTCATTTGATCAAAGTCTTGAGGAGGAGTTCGGTAAAGTACGACTTCTGATTTGGCCTAAAAATTGCTGCCGGAATCCAAGATGGACGACTTCCTGCTTGTTTTCGAATATAGGTTCTTGAGACTTTTTATTATTCTATTATTTTTTGTGACGGAAGGGGCTATTTTTTATATTTTTCTAGTGGGCGCTAAAGACTTGTTTTTGACATTTCGTGTTTGGGACCCCTGAAATCTACAAAACCCTAAACCAGTGAAGTTGGCACGTTGTGTAATTCGTAGGGAAAAACAGAATACAATGATTTGCAAATCCTTTTCAACTTATATTCAATTGAATACACAGCTCGGGCCCAGCGAAGCCGGCAGCGTTTCTGGGTGTTGTTGATAAATGGCTTTCGCTTTGCATAGTAGAGTTTTAACTTGCACTTACGGATAAAGCGACGAACTGTAGTTACTGACAGTGGTTTTCTGAAGTGTTCCTGAGCCCATGTGGTGATATCCTTTACACACTGATGTCACTTTTTGATGCAGTACCGCCTGAGGGATCCAAGGTCACGGGCATTCAATGTTGTTTTTCAGCCTTGCTGCTTACGTGCAGTGATTTCTCCAGATTCTCTGAACCTTTTGATGATATTAAGGACCATAGATGGTGAAATCCCTAAATTCTTTGCAATAGCTCGTTAGGAAATGTTGTTCTTAAACAATTTGCTCAGGCATTTGTTGACAAAGTGGTGACCCTCGCCCCGTCCTTGTTTGTGAATGACTGAGCATTTCATGGAAGCTGCTTTTATACCCAATCATAGCCATACTTGCCAACCCTCCTGGATTTTCCGGGAGACTCCCGAAATTCAGCGCCTCTCCCGAAAACCTCCCGGGACAAATTTTCTCCCGAAAATCTCCCGAAATTCAGGCGGAGCTGGAGGCCGCGCCCCCTCCAGCTCCATGCGGACCTGAGTCCGCTTTCCCACAATATAAAGAACGTCTACAGTAAAGCAGTCCGTTTGCCGTAAACAGCAATGTTGTGACACTCTTAAACAGGACAATACTGCCATCTAGTGCATTTGATGAAAGCACTTTTGTGCGTGCCACACAGCAATGCATCATCAGAGACGGTGTTCAGCATGGTTAGAAAGATAGTGACAGAGAATAGAACAAGGATGGACAATTCAACCCTTAACTCAACAATGAGTAGATGAGTGTTATGTGTGTGTATATGTGTGAATAAATGAACACTGAAATTCAAGTATTTCTTTTATATGTATATATATATATATATATATATATATATATATATATATATATATATATATATATATATATATATATATATATATATATATATATATATATACAGGTAAAAGCCAGTAAATTAGAATATTTAGAAAAACTTGATTTATTTCAGTAATTGCATTCAAAAGGTGTAACTTGTACATTATATTTATTCATTGCACACAGACTGATGCATTCAAATGTTTATTTCATTTAATTTTGATGATTTGAAGTGGCAACAAATGAAAATCCAAAATTCCGTGTGTCACAAAATTAGAATATTACTTAAGGCTAATACAAAAAAGGGATTTTTAGAAATGTTGGCCAACTGAAAAGTATGAAAATGAAAAATATGAGCATGTACAATACTCAATACTTGGTTGGAGCTCCTTTTGCCTCAATTACTGCGTTAATGCGGCGTGGCATGGAGTCGATGAGTTTCTGGCACTGCTCAGGTGTTATGAGAGCCCAGGTTGCTCTGATAGTGGCCTACAACTCTTCTGCGTTTTTGGGTCTGGCATTCTGCATCTTCCTTTTCACAATACCCCACAGATTTTCTATGGGGCTAAGGTCAGGGGAGTTGGCGGGCCAATTTAGAACAGAAATACCATGGTCCGTAAACCAGGCACGGGTAGATTTTGCGCTGTGTGCAGGCGCCAAGTCCTGTTGGAACTTGAAATCTCCATCTCCATAGAGCAGGTCAGCAGCAGGAAGCATGAAGTGCTCTAAAACTTGCTGGTAGACGGCTGCGTTGACCCTGGATCTCAGGAAACAGAGTGGACCGACACCAGCAGATGACATGGCACCCCAAACCATCACCCAACCATGCAAATTTTGCATTTCCTTTGGAAATCGAGGTCCCAGAGTCTGGAGGAAGACAGGAGAGGCACAGGATCCACGTTGCCTGAAGTCTAGTGTAAAGTTTCCACCATCAGTGATGGTTTTGGGGTGCCATGTCATCTGCTGGTGTCGGTCCACTCTGTTTCCTGAGATCCAGGGTCAACGCAGCCGTCTACCAGCAAGTTTTAGAGCACTTCATGCTTCCTGCTGCTGACCTGCTCTATGGAGATGGAGATTTCAAGTTCCAACAGGACTTGGCGCCTGCACACAGCGCAAAATCTACCCGTGCCTGGTTTACGGACCATGGTATTTCTGTTCTAATTTGGCCCGCCAACTCCCCTGACCTTAGCCCCATAGAAAATCTGTGGGGTATTGTGAAAAGGAAGATGCAGAATGCCAGACCCAAAAACGCAGAAGAGTTGAAGGCCACTATCAGAGCAACCTGGGCTCTCATAACACCTGAGCAGTGCCAGAAACTCATCGACTCCATGCCACGCCGCATTAACGCAGTAATTGAGGCAAAAGGAGCTCCAACCAAGTATTGAGTATTGTACATGCTCATATTTTTCATTTTCATACTTTTCAGTTGGCAAACATTTCTAAAAATCCCTTTTTTGTATTAGCCTTAAGTAATATTCTAATTTTGTGACACACGGAATTTTGGATTTTCATTTGTTGCCACTTCAAATCATCAAAATTAAATGAAATAAACATTTGAATGCATCAGTCTGTGTGCAATGAATAAATATAATGTACAAGTTACACCTTTTGAATGCAATTACTGAAATAAATCAAGTTTTTCAAAATATTCTAATTTACTGGCTTTTACCTGTATATATATATATAGATATATATATATATATATATCCATCCATCCATCCATCCATCCATTTTCTACCGCTTACTCCCTTCGGGGTCGCGGGGATATATATATATATATATATATATGAAATACTTGACTTGGTGAATTCTAGCTGTAAATATACTCCTCCCCTCTTAACCACGCCCCCGCCCCAACCACGCCCCCCGCACCCACCCCCCGAAATTGGAGGTCTCAAGGTTGGCAAGTATGATCATAGCACCCACCCGTTCCCAATTAGCCTGTTCACCTGTGGGATGTTCCAAATAAGTGTTTGATGAGCATTCCTCAACTTTCTCAGTCTTTTTTGCCATTTATGCCAGGTTTTTTGAAACATGTTGCAGGCATCAAATTCTAAATGAGCTGATATTTGCAAGAAATAACAATATTTTCCAGTTTGAACGTTAAATATCTTGTCTTTGCAGTCCATTCAATTGAATATAGGTTGAATAATTTGCATTCTGATAACTTCACTGGTTTTGGGTTTTGTACATTTTTTCACCGTTTGCAAAAATTGGTGAGCTTCCGTGCATGGTAATTCTCTTTAAAATGCGATAGAAGTAAGAGAATAATGATAAAGGAAGCATTTCCAAATGGGGCCTTTGCTGCTCGGGCCCTACTGGAATGATCCGTTGCTCTGTGCAGATATACTGAGTTTCCCTGGACTCTGATATAAATCACCACCAACCTAATTGCAATACACGTCCCCGGCCAAGTTTGTGTCAGCTTAAAACAAAGCCGAGGTCTAAATTAGAGCTGCATGTCAGCAAAGACACAAACAAGAAGACAATTTGCAGAGAGTGCAGGAAGCAGCAAAACTAACGCAGCAAGCGAGCGCGTAATGAGATCTGCAGAGTTGACGCATTATGCGAATGTTTGGAAAGTGAGGTAATGACGGTGCCGGTGTTTTGGCAGCGTGACGGAAATCTGGGTAGCAGGAATGTCGTCTTTTTGTTTTGATTGCCGGACCCTCCCCTTGCAATTTGAGCTGTCACGCCAACAAAAGGCTTGGAGCTCACAACCAGATCCGTGTCAGCGCAGGGTGGGGTTGGAAAAGGGGTGGGGCAAACTTGACAATACCTGAATTTATATTCAAAGAAAAGAGAAATACACGGCAGCTGAAGGGCACAGGCTAGAAAAAACACAATTTTTGAGTCTTAAACTATGAGAGAAGGAGCGGAAAATGACATAATGAACATTTTACAAGTCAAAACAGCCTTTGGTGGCTCAACTTTGTCTGCCCCATTCAACCAAGGTATAACTAATAAGTTGTATTATTTAATCACACATCTCTGAGACAACACACCACACACTTTGCATGCATTTAGACTCCTACTAATCAACATACCGTATTTTTCCGACTATAAGGCGCACTTAACGGCAGTCGGGAGAGTGGCCGTGCCAGCAACCTGAGGGTTCCTGGTTCGATCCCCACCTTCTACCAACCTCGTCACGTCCGTTGTGTCTTTAAGCAAGACAATTCACCCTTGCTCCTGATGGGTCGTGGTTAGGGCCGCTAACGCCATCAGTGTGTGAATGGGTGAATGTGGAAATAGTGTCAAAGCGCTTTGAGTACCTTGAAGATGCAAACCCCGTTTCCATATGAGTTGGGAAATTGTGTTAGATGTAAATATAAACGGAATACAATGATTTGCAAATCCTTATCAACCCATATTCAATTGAATATGCTACAAAGACAACATATTTGATGTTCAAACTCATAAACTTTATTTTTTTTTGCAAATAATAATTAACTTAGAATTTCATGGCTGCAACACGTGCCAAAGTAGTTGGGAAAGGGCATGTTCACCACTGTGTTACATGGCCTTTCCTTTTAACAACACTCAGTAAACGTTTGACACATTTTTGAAGCTTCTCAGGTGGAATTCTTTCCCATTCTTGCTTGATGTACAGCTTAAGTTGTTCAACAGTCCGGGGGTCTCCGTTGTGCTATTTTAGGCTTCATAATGTGCCACACATTTTCAATGGGAGACAGGTCTGGACTACAGGCAGGCCAGTCTAGTACCCGCACTCTTTTACTATGAAGCCACGTTGATGTAACACGTGGCTTGGCATTGTCTTGCTGAAATAAGCAGGGGCGTCCATGGTAACGTTGCTTGGATGGCAACATATGTTGCTCCAAAACCTGTATGTACCTTTCAGCATTAATGGCGCCTTCACAGATGTGTAAGTTACCCATGTCTTGGGCACTAATACACCCCCATACCATCACAGATGCTGGCTTTTCAACTTTGCGCCTAGAACAATCCGGATGGTTCTTTTCCTCTTTGGTCCGGAGGACACGACGTCCACAGTTTCCAAAAACAATTTGAAATGTGGACTCGTCAGACCACAGAACACTTTTCCACTTTGTAGCAGTCCATCTTAGATGAGCTCAGGCCCAGCGAAGCCGACGGCGTTTCTCGGTGTTGTTGATAAACGGTTTTCGCCTTGCATAGCAGAGTTTTAACTTGCACTTACAGATGTAGCGACCCACTTTAGTTACTGACAGTGGGTTTCTGAAGTGTTCCTGAGCCCATGTGGTGATATCCTTTACACACTGATGTCGCTTGTTGATGCAGTACAGCCTGAGGGATCGAAGGTCACGGGCTTAGCTGCTTACGTGCAGTGATTTCTCCAGATTCTCTGAACCCTTTGATGATATTACGGAGCGTAGATGGTGAAATCCCTAAATTCCTTGCAATAGCTGGTTGAGAAAGGTTTTTCTTAAACTGTTCAACAATTTGCTCACGCATTTGTTGACAAAGTGGTGACCCTCGCCCCATCCTTGTTTGCGAATGACTGAGCATTTCATGGAATCTACTTTTATACCCAATCATGGCACCCACCTGTTCCCAATTTGCCTGTTCACCTGTGGGATGTTCCAGATAAGTGTTTGATGAGCATTCCTCAACTTTATCAGTATTTATCGCCACCTTTCCCAACTTCTTTGTCATGTGTTGTTTGCATCAAATTCTAAAGTTAATGATTATTTGCAAAAAAAAAAAATGTTTATCAGTTTGAACATCAAATATGTTGTCTTTGTAGCATATTCAACTGAATATGGGTTGAAAATGATTGGCAAATCATTGTATTCCGTTTATATTTACATCTAACACAATTTCCCAACTCATATGAAAACGGGGTTTGGAGAAAAGTATAACCCATTTAAAATGATTTTATTTTCTCAAAACTCGACAGTACGCCTTATAACCCGGTGCGACTAATGTACGGAATAATTCTGGTTGTGCTTATCGACCTCGAAGCAATTTTAATTGGTACGTGGTGTAAGGATAAGTGTGACCAGTAGATGGCAGTCACACATAGGAGATACGTGTAGACTGCAATATGACGCCAGAGAACAACACCAAAACATTAAATGTTCCATTGAAAATAAAAAACATTACACACGGCACTCAAAAATCTGTGAAAAATTTAATAAAATTAAAAAAAAAAAAAAAAAAATTTAGGTTAGGAATTTGTGGAGCCGAGTTACAAACATTTGACATTTTCAAAGTCTGGCGCCATGCCACACCCACATTTTACGGCATAGGCAAAATGTATTCGCACTTTATCAGCGCCGATCAGTCTCGTATTGGTAATTGGTACATAGTGTAACGATAAGTGTGACCAGTAGATGGCCGTCAAACATAAGAGATACGTGTAGACTGCAATATGACGCCAGAAAACAACACCAAAACTTTAAATGTTCCATTGAAAATAAAGAACATTACACATGGCACTCAAAAATCTATCAACATTTTTTAGTATGACTTTGAACCCGCACCGCTTGATGGATTGTCGGCCCATTACGGCTACCATAGTCAGACATGCAAGTATTACTATGGTGTGTGTATAAGGACCGCACAATGGCACCTATTAGCAGACATATTCTCTGGCGTTTTGTTTCACAATATTATGCAAAACCAACTTTTCTTACCTTCTGGTACCTGCTGATGTGTATTTGGGATCTGCATAAGTCCTGAAAATGTGCGTACCTCCGCCACTGTAGTACGTGCCGATTTGACTAAGGAACCACCATCCCATGTTATGGAGACCACAAGGAAGTGTTTTCAATTTAGAAAAAAATCAATATATGTCCCCTTTAATGCGCCTTATAATCCGGCGCGCCTTTTGTATGAAAAAAGACCTGAATAGACTCGCTCATCGGCAGTGCGCTTTATAATCCGGTGCGCCCTATGGTCCAGAAAATACGGTGTATACAGATAGCTTATTTTCTTGGTCGACTAACAGTCCATGCACAAGTGAAGAACTGTTACACACATTTTTAATCTGAGTACAGTTAGTTAGGTTTGGCTCAGGAAAAATAAACCTTTGCTGCGGACAGAAGAGAGTTAAGACTAAACAGAACTCCAGCGTGACTGACAGAATACGTCATTATAGTCGGTGTGAAACATTGTCTTTACGATAATAAATAGGGTTTCGTAGTTTGGCGCGAGTACACGGTGTCGCCTCTGGTGTGCTTGCCACGAGCGGACATATTTGTCCCGGGAAGCGCCGAGTATCTTTCCCAGTGGGATGTGGGAGCGTTTGGCTGGCAGGTCTTGGAGTGGAGAAAAGGTTTATTTGCAAAGGAGTCTACCATTGACTTTTTTATTATTACAGTGGCACTCATTGAATTAAGGTCTTGCTGGGGGATCAGATCCTTCTTTGGGTTCTACAAACCCCGTTTCCATGTGAGTTGGGAAATTGTGTTAGATGTAAATATAAACGGAATACAATGATTTGCAAATCCTTTTCAACCCATATTCAATTGAATGCACTACAAAGACAAGATATTTGATGTTCAAACTCATAAACTTTATTTTTTTGTTGCAAATAATAATTAACTTAGAATTTCATGGCTGCAACACGTGCCAAAGTAGTTGGGAAAGGGCATGTTCACCACTGTGTTACATCACCTTTTCTTTTAACAACACTCAATAAACGATTGGGAACTGAGGAAACTAATTGTTGAAGCTTTGAAAGTGGAATTCTTTCCCATTCTTGTTTTATGTAGAGCTTCAGTCGTTCAACAGTCGGGGTCTCCGCTGTCGTATGTTACGCTTCATAATACGCCACACATTTTCGATGGGAGACAGGTCTGGACTGCAGGCAGGCCAGGAAAGTACCCGCACTCTTTTTTTACGAAGCCACGCTGTTGTAACACGTGCTGAATGTGGCTTGGCATTGTCTTGCTGAAATAAGCAGGGGCGTCTATGAAAAAGACGGCGCTTAGATGGCAGCATATGTTGTTCCAAAACCTGTATGTACATTAATGGTGCCTTCACAGATGTGTAAGTTACCCATGCCTTGGGCACTAATGCACCTCCATACCATCACAGATGCTGGCTTTTCAACTTTGCGTCGATAACAGTCTGGATGGTTCGCTTCCCCTTTGGTCCGGATGACACGATGTCGAATATTTCCAAAAACAATCCGAAATGTGGACTTGTCAGACCACAGAACACTTTTCCACTTTGCGTGAGTCCATCTTAGATGATCTCGGGCCCAGAGAAGCCAGCGGCGTTTCTGGATGTTGTTGATAAATGGCTTTCGCTTTGCATAGTAGAGCTTTAACTTGCACTTACAGATGTAGCGACCAACTGTATTTAGTGACAGTGGTTTTCTGAAGTGTTCCTGAGCCCATGTGGTGATATCCTTTAGAGATTGATGTCGGTTTTGATACAGTGCCGTCTGAGGGATTGAAGGTCACGGTCATTCAATGTTATTTTCCGGCCATGCCGCTTACGTGTAGTGATTTCTCCAGATTCTCTGAACCTTTTGATGATATTATGGACCGTTGATGTTGAAATCCCTAAATTTCTTGCAATTGCACTTTGAGAAACGTTGTTCTTAAACTGTTTGACTATTTGCTCAAGGAGTTGTTGACAAAGGGGTGTACCTCGCCCCATCCTTTCTTGTGAAAGACTGAGCATTTTTTGGGAAGCTGTTTTTATACCCAATCATGGCACCCACCTGTTCCCAATTAGCCTGCACACCTGTGGGATGTTCCAAATAAGTGTTTGATGAGCATTCCTCAACTTTATCAGTATTTATTGCCACCTTTCCCAACTTCTTTGTCACGTGTTGCTGGCATCAAATTCTAAAGTTAATGATTATTTGCAAAAAAAAAAATGTTTATCAGTTTGAACATCAAATATGTTGTCTTTGTACCATATCCAACTGAATATGGGTTGAAAAGGATTTGCAAATCATTGTATTCCGTTTATATTTACATCTAACACAATTTCCCAACTCATATGGGAACGGGGTTTGTACATTGTATGCCATCCAGTCTGCACAACCATGGAATTTAAATCATGTCCTGACTGTGTAATCATCACATAACAAAGATTAGCCAGTTCGTGTACCTGAGCTTTAGAACAGACCTTAAATCTTAAGTGAGTATTGGAAATTTAACGGGTATGCTTTTGGTTTTACAGCTGGAGTTGGAGCACAAGATGAGGACATTGTCACAGAGGCGATACCAACCATGCGTCCAGAAGACTACATCCGAGGAGATATGATTCCGGGTGTGACTCCTCCTGGTAAGCTCAGTACTGTAGTCATCTGTGGGAAAATGCTGCGGACTCATTCATGTGCAGATTAAGGTCCCACTGGGGGGGAATAAGCAAGGCCCCTGTCCAATGTATACAGTGTTGTATTTCACAATGTTAAAAAAATGCAAAAGCCGTGTTTTAATGTGACGTTTTAAATGTCAGTGCAGAAAGACATGATGTAACTAGAATTTGAAATTCCAGTAGGGATTGCGTGGGAATGCATGATGTGTGCGAGCCCCCGATATGCGTGAGTGGAACTGAAATGCTTGAATGTCCAGGGTGAGTGGAGTGTGTAGATCTTGGAACGGTTCAAATCCATTGAGAAATGTGGGATATGGAGAGGTTTGTATATTGCCCAGGCATTTTCCATCCATCCATCCATCTTCTTCCGCTTATCCGAGGTTGGGTCGCGGGGGCAGCAGCCTAAGCAGGGAAGCCCAGACTTCCCTCTCCCCAGCCACTTCGTCCAGCTCCTCCCGGGGGATCCCGAGGCGTTCCCAGGCCAGCCGGGAGACATAGTCTTCCCAACGTGTCCTGGGTCTTCCCCGTGGCCTCCTACCGGTCGGACGTGCCCTAAACACCTCCCGAGGGAGGCGATTGGGTGGCATCCTGACCAGATGCCCAAACCACCTCATCTGGCTCCTCTCGATGTGGAGGAGCAGCGGCTTTACTTTGAGCTCCCTCCGGATGACAGAGCTTCTCACCCTATCTCTGAGGGAGAGCCCTGCCACCCGGCGGAGGAAACTCATTTCGGCCGCTTGTACTCGTGATCTTGTCCTTTCGGTCATAACCCAAAGCTCATGACCATAGGTGAGGATGGGAACGTAGATCGACCGGTAAATTGAGAGCTTTGCCTTCCGGCTCAGCTCCTTCTTCACCACAACGGATCGATACAGCGTCCGCATTACTGAAGATGCCGCACCGATCCGCCTGTCGATCTCACGATCCACTCTTCCCTCACTCGTGAACAAGACTCCGAGGTACTTGAACTCCTCCACTTGGGGAAGGGTCTCCTCCCCAACCCGGAGATGGCACTCCACCCTTTTCCGGGCGAGAACCATGGACTCGGACTTGGAGGTGCTGATTCTCATCCCAGTCGCTTTACACTCGGCTGCGAACCGATCCAGCGAGAGCTGAAAATCCTGGCCAGATGAAGCCATCAGGACCACATCATCTGCAAAAAGCAGAGACCTAATCCTGCAGCCACCAAACCGGATCCCCTCAACGCAGGGCCGGCCCGTGGCATAGGCCGTATAGGCAAATGCTAAGGGCGCCGTCCATCAGGGGGCGCCACGCCATTGCCACAAATGTTGGAGAAAAAAAAAAAAAAAAAAGTTGGATACTATTATTTCTAAATACAAAAAATAATCCCACGTTAATTAAAATGCAAATTAAAGCCTATTTAATAGAAATATTATTTGTTACAACATTACGCCCCCCCTTCCCCCCGCACGGTGCCCCCCCCCCCCCCCCCCCTTCCCGTATCATGACTCTTTTTGGACGTCACCACATCAAAAAATCAACACAAGATGTCAAAACGGCCAAAACTGTCAGGTGCCCAGGGAAGAAAAAAGAGAAAAGAAGAGGAGGAGAAACGAGAAAAGACAGAGGTAGCAGGTAGGTAACGTTAGCCTACATGAAATTATTTGTCTGTTACAGAATGTGATAGTAACCTGGCTTTTTAGCATTAAGCTAATGTTACATGATTCGGCAATTGCTAATCAATAAATAGCTAGTTCTGTTTTAACGTCGGGTTAATATTGTGGAGGGGGCTAAATTGTTATGGAAAATAATAATGTAACGTTAGGTAATTACAGTACTCCCACCTTACATTCCTCAGGGACATTTGTATTAGATCTTTTAAGCAGGTGTTTTTGTTTACATTGTTATTGCCTTCTGGTTAGCTAATGTTTGCCCTGCAGGTAATAGTCACTTTTCCACCCCTTTATATATTAGGTATAGTTGTAAGCAGAGGTGGGTAGAGTAGCCAGAAATTGTACTCAAGTAAGAGTACTGCTACTTTAGAGATTTATTACTCAAGTAAAAGTAAGGAGTAGTCACCCAAATATTTACTTGAGTAAAAGTAAAAAGTATGTTGTGAAAAAACTACTCAAGTACTGAGTAACTGATGAGTAACATACACACACACACACACACACATATATATATATATATATATATATATATATATATATATATATATATATATATATATATATATATATATATATATATATATATATATATATATATATATACATACATATACATTGATATATACAGTATATAATTTATATGTATTTATTTTGCTGTTTTTGTTTACATGTTAAAGATGTTTTAATGAATATACATGCATGTTTAACATATAGATTCCTTTCTTTCATGCAGACTAGAATATAAGTTGGTGTATTACCTGATTCTGATGACTTGCGTTGATTGTAATCAGACAGTAGTGATGATAACGTCCACGTTTTCAAATGGAGGAGAAGAAAAGTTCCTCCTTTCTGTCTAATACCACATGAAAGTGGTTGGTTTTTGGCACCTTATTTGTCCAGCTTCCATATTCGTTTTTATACACTTTACAAGAAATATATTGGCGTCAAACTCCGTAGCTTGCTAGCTTGTTTGCGCTGGCTTTCGGAGACTCTTGTTTTGAAAGCGCAGGCGCGATGGAGCGGCACTTTTATTGTGAAGACAGGAACGTCCTCATGTGCAGTCAGTCTTGAGGCTTTTGACGGGATGTACGGTTGAAATAAAAAAAGTATATTTTTTCCTTCACACTTTTGATTGATTGATTGGAACTTTTATGATTAGATTGCACAGTACAGTACATATTCCGTACAATTGACCACTAAATGGTAACACCCCAATAAGTTTTTCAACTTGTTTAAGTCAGGTCATGTGACCACCTGGCTCTGTTTGATTGGTCCCACGTCACCAGTGACTGCATCTGATTGGTGGAACGAAGTGAAACGTCACCAGTAAGGCAGGCACTTTGAAGGTCTGTCTGACAGACCAAAACAAACAAAGCGTGCATTAACAGATCGATAAAAATTAGTAGCGAGTAGCGAGCTGAATGTAGTTAAAAGTAGCGGAGTAAAAGTAGCGTTTCTTCTCTATAAATATACTCAAGTAAAAGTAAAAGTATGTTGCATTAAAACTACTCTTAGAAGTACAATTTATCCCAAAAGTTACTCAAGTAGATGTAACAGAGTAAATGTAGCGCGTTACTACCCACCTCTGGTTGTAAGTAAAAAAAAAGGTCAAAGACAAAGCTATTCGGTTTCTTGTGAGTATATACACTTCACTGCCGATGTGGGGGGGCGCCACCTAAAATCTTGCCTAGGGCGCCAGATTGGTTAGGGCCGGGCCTGCCTCAACGCCTTGACTGCGCCTAGAAATTCTGTCCATAAAAGTTATGAACAGAATCAGAACCATCACCCTTGAGGGTGCATGGGAGTTTGCCCAACCAGTCTACATGTGCTTTGTGGACTTGGAGAAGGCATTCGACCGTGTCCCTCGGGAAGTCCTGTGGGGAGTGCTCAGAGAGTATGGGGTATCGGACTGTCTGATTTTGGCGGTCCGCTCCCTGTATGATCAGTGTCAGAGCTTGGTCCGCATTGCCGGCAGTAAGTCGGACACGTTTCCAGTGAGGGTTGGACTACGCCAAGGCTGCCCTTTGTCACCAGTCATTTTCATTGGGGAAAAAATCCTGGTAATTCCGGGTAATCAGGGAATTTTCAGAACCGGGAAACAGGCTGGCTTGAATGTCCAGGGTGAGTGGTGTGTGGGGATGTTGGAACGGTTCAAATCGGATGAGTTTTTGATTGATAGAAACTTGTATTAGTGGATTGCACAGTACAGTACATATTCCGTACAATTGACCACTAAATGGTAACATCCCAATAAGTTTTTCAACTTATTTAAGTCAGGGTCCACGTAAATCATCCATCCATTCATCTTCAACCGCTTATCCGGAATCGGGTCGCGGGGACAACAGCTCCAGCAGAGACCCCCAGACTTCCCTCTCCAGAGCAACATTAGCGACTTCCTTCTGGGGAATCCCGAAGCGTTCCCAGGCCAGAGAGGAGATGTAATCCCCCCCATCTGGTCCTTGGCCTGCCGCGAGGACCTCCCCAGGGAGACGCTCGTGAGGCATCCGCACGAGATGCCCGAACCACCTAAGCTGGCTCCTTTCCAAGCGAAGGAGCAGCGGCTCTACTCCGAGTCTCTCTCGGGTGACAGAACTTCTCACCCTATCTCTAAGGGAGATGCCAGCCACCCTTCTGAGGAAACTCATTTCGGCCGCTTGTATCCGCGATCTTATACTTTCGGTCATGACCCACACTTCATGACCATAGGTGAGAGTAGGAATGTAGATAGCTCGGTAGACCGAGAGCTTTGCCTTCTGGCTCAGCTCTCGTTTCGTCACAACAGTGCGGCAGAGAGACTGCAATACTGCCCCAGCTGCTCCGATTCTCCGGCCGATTTCCTTCTCCATCTTTCCCTCACTTGTGAACAAGACCCCGAGATACTTAAATTCCTCCACCTGGGACAGAGTCACGTCCCCTACCTGGACTGTACAAACCATCGGTTTCCTGCTGAGAACCATGGCCTCAGATTTGGAGATGCTGATCCTCATTCCAGCCGCTGAACACTCGGCTACGAACCGATCCAGCCACGTAAATCAGTTCATGGTAAATGCGGGATATGCAGTCGATTGTGTATTTCTTATTCATTGTCAATGGGGAAAAAAATATCGGAAAACCGGGAATTTGGGGAAATGGACAACATGTTTTGCATTCGACATAGGTGAATAGCAGTGTGGGTGAATGGTTGACAGGTCGGAATTGGGTAAAAAAAAATAGCGCAACATTTCGAAAATTTTGGGCATTGTATAACTATGAATAGATCCAATGGGAATTTCCTAAAAAATTGGAGAATTTCTGGAATTCAGAGAATTTGTGAAAATATTGATACTAGCACAATTGTCCGAGATGACATGAATGGGTTGGTGTTGGAATTTTTCAAAACGGTTGAAAAATGTTGACGTAGTAACAGTTTGAATTTAAATGGGTATTTCGGAATTCCTGGAATTTCAGAAAAACCTGGAATTTGTACAAAAAGAAAAACTGTAGTTTTGTTGTCCCAATTATAAAACATGTTTTGAAGATGGAATAGTCAAAAATGGTTGTAACAATTTAAAATCACTACTTACTTGTACAAGAGGCAGCTGCTTTTAGTTTGAGGCAAATATTTGAGATATTTAATAGCATTGGGGAGCACACGTCGACAAAAAAACAAGAGATGATATTTATTGACCCAAGCCAAGTGACGACACACGAGCCAGTGGTCATTAAAGACCAGACGATCAACCAGGTGACAACATACAAATATCTAGAGCTCCGTGTTGATAACCTGCTTAGCTGGAAATCGCATACTGATAACATGTGCAACAAACTGAACAGAGACTATATTGTTTGAGACGACTGAGGCTGTATGGTGTTAGCAAACATATCATGCTCATTTTCTACAAAGCTATTTTAGGGAGTTTAGTCAGATACGGTTTGGCAACTTAACCGTACAACTGAAAAACCGATTGACAGCAATGAAGATCATTGGTATGAAACATTACGAGTCCATAGATCACTTGTACAACCGGTCAGTTATGACACAAGCAATGCAACAAACATTTCTTAAGATTCCACTCACCCACTGTCCTCAGAATACGAACTTCTCCCATCAGGAAGAAGACACTGCATACCAAAGTGCGGAACAAAACGTCTCAAATCATCATCTGTTCCAGCTTCTATCTACCTACTCAGTGGCCTAGTGGTTAGAGCAGTGGTTCTTAACCTGGGTTCGATCGAACCCTAGGGGTTCGGCGAGTCGGCCTCAGGGGTTTGGCAGAGCCTCCGACGCGGAGGTCAAGACACGCCCGACTCATCGTGTAAATAAAAACTTCTCCCTGTCGGCGTATTATGGATACCCCCAAACAATGTTCCCTCTAATTTCCCATATGTGTGAGCAAACGCAAAAACTCCTTGAGCATTCAGTGGAGCACATGTGAGCGACGTCAGACCTGCAGCACACCTGTCCCAAACCTGACTAAATAACAAGTTCAATGTTTTATTATTGTAATCAAATGACAGCAGTCATTTCCATGAGATTATTTTCTAATATAAGTGTTTTGGCCCACTTACAATGACTATAACATATTGTTTTTCATGAGCTGTGTACTAGTATTATATGTCTGGGTGGGGGGTCCTCCTTTGGAAATAATGTGTATCCCTTTCAGATACCACATTTAGTTCCCACTAAAACATTCACATGTTGCACAATGAGATGTAAACATGGGATCATGTGTACATTCCTGTAACTTTGTTTATAAAATATATCTTTATTAGTATTTCTTTAATATAATAACATCATTTTATGATTTCGGTTCGGGTTCGGTGAATGCGCATATGAAACTGGTGGGGTTCGGTACCTCCAACAAGGTTAAGAACCACTGGGTTAGAGTGTCCGCCCTGAGATCGGTAGGTTGTGAGTTCAAACCCCGGCCGAGTCATACCAAAGACTATAAAAACGGGACCCATTACCTCCCTGCTTGGCACTCAGCATCAAGGGTTGGAATTGGGGTTAAATCACCAAAAATGATTTCCGGCCGCGGCACTGCTGCTGCCCACTGCTCCCCTCACCTCCCAGGGGGTGAACAAGGGGATGGGTCAAATGCAGAGGACAAATTTCACCACACCTAGTGTGTGTGTGACAATCATTGGTACTTTAACTTTTAACATTATCAAGCTGTTAAAGGGGAACATTATCACAATTTCAGAATGGTTAAAACTATTAAAAATCAGTTCCCAGTGGCTTATTATATTTTTCAAAGTTTTTTTCAAAATGTTACCCATCACGCAATATCCCTAAAAAAAGCTTCAAAGTGCCTGATTTTAACCATCGTTATAAACACCCGTCCATTTTCCTGTGATGTCACATAGTGAAGCCAACACAAACAAACATGGCGGAAAGAACAGCAAGCTATAGCGACATTAGCTCGGATTCAAACTCGGATTTCAGCGGCTTAAGCGATTCAACGGATTACGAATGTATTGAAACGGATGGTTGTAGTGTGGAGGCAGGTAGCGAAAACGAAATTGAAGAAGAAACTGAAGCTATTGAGCCATATCGGTTTGAACCGTATGCAAGCGAAACCGACGAAAACGACATGACAGCCAGCGACACGGAAGAAAGCGAAGACGAATTCGGCGATCGCCTTCTAACCAACGATTGGTATGTGTTTGTTTGGCATTAAAGGAAACTAACAACTATGAACTAGGTTTACAGCATATGAAATACATTTGGCAACAACATGCACTTTGAGAGTGCAGACAGCCCAATTTTCATCAATTAATATATTCTGTAGACATACCCTCATCAGCGCTCTTTGCCTGAAAGCTGATCTGTCCAGTTTTGGAGTTGATGTCAGCAGGCCAGGGAAGCTAGGGTCGATATTCTTCTCTTGATCATCTTCGGTGGCATAAGGGACGGTGTGAGCCAAGACATCCAGGGGGTTTAGCTCGCTCGTCTGCGGGAACAAACTGCCGCCATTGCTTGCCGTGCTACCGAGGTCCTTTGTCCCTGAATTGCTCACACACTCCGGCAGATTCAATGGGGGTCTGGCGGTAGATTTCTTTGACTTTATCGTTGGAAATGCATCTGCTTTGAGTGTCGCAGGATATCCACACATTCTTGCCATCTCTGTCGTAGCATAGCTTTCGTCGGTAAAGTGTGCGGAACAAACGTCCAATTTCCTGCCACTTTCGCATCTTTGGGCCACTGGTGCAACTTGAATCCGTCCCTGTTCGTGTTGTTACACCCTCCGACAACACACCGACGAGGCATGATGTCTCCAAGGTACGGAAAACAGTCGAAAAAATGGAAAATAACAGAGCTGATTTGACTCGGTGTTTGAGAAAATGGCGGATTGCTTCCCGATGTGACGTCACGTTGTGACGTCATCGCTCCGAGAGCGAATATTAGAAAGCCGTTTAATTCGCCAAAATTCACCCATTTAGATGTCGGAAATCGGTTAAAAAAATATATGATCTTTTTTTCTGCAACATCAAGGTATATATTGACGCTTACATAGGTCTGGTGATAATGTTCCCCTTTAAACATTGCACAAAAATAGAGCAAGGTGCAATGAACACAAGCACTTTAGCACCTAGCACTTTTCTGGCACTCAAATGTCTTTGTATGTCCCTGTATGACCATTTAATATACTATATTTCCTGTTTTTAGCCGTGCTTTGTTAATGTTTTGATGTGATTATTTTGTACGTAACACAATGCCCAAGATCCATTTCCTGAACTGGACAATAAAGTTTACCCTGACGCTAACAGAACACCGACCCTCCAGTTCCTAGCTTTCCGGAAACAAAGGTCCCAAAACCATTCCGTTGAATACCTTGGCTGTAAAACATTCTGACTATTCATATTATTCACACCGAACCACACTTAACCACCATTTAATTCCTATTTCAGACAGTGACTATGAAAAACTCACAGCTCTGTTAGACTCTGACGAACCCGCTGAGCAAACTACACTCGTGCCAACTCCCGTACCAACGACTGACGAAGAGGAAGCGACTGCGGCCAAAAGTGATGCAGCTGACGACGGACAGGTCACCATCGAGGTGTATCCTGACCAACCCCAAATCCAGGAGCAACAGACCCCTGCACCTTTGCCCGGTAGAGGAGACGGCCCAGACAACATTCTCAGGGTGAGATTTCTGTTGCATTGCGGTGACATTGAACCTGTGGTCTGACCCTCAAATCGGACTTCCACCCGTTGCAGAGCGATGTAGTGTGTGTCGGGAAAGAGGTGCTCCAGGATAAAAACGCTGTCAATCTGAAACTCGCCCACTCTTCCAACTGTGTAAGTAAGAGTATTTCCCTTACAAAACACTGAATGCTTAGGACCAAATTCAATCGCAACTGGACTCTTCAGAATGTCTCGATCAAATTGATTCATTAACACTGAAGAGTCGCAAACAATGCCTAAGGTTATCACCTTGCAGGAAACGACCAAAATGATGATTCAGAGTGTTATCGAGGAGTTGTGCGGGGATGACTGCAAGCTAGAGCTCTACCAGGAGGAGAACACAGACCAGATCCTTGTTTCTGGACAGTATGTTGAAGGTCAGATATGAGGATGATACAAACTCAACAATTCACTTTCTTAGATCTAATCTCTGTACCTCTCCTGTTTTGTAGATGATATCAAAGGCATGGTGAACAAGTTTAACAACGATAACATCAAAGATAAGGTAGAAAACATGTGGATTTGAAAAAATACCTGCTGGACAAAAATCGTCAAATGCACATTGTTTTGTTTTGCTGGTCAGGCCGGAGTAAAGGAGGCGGTTCCTCACTGGAGGAAGAACTCTAAACTGGTGCTGGTTTCCCTGCTGGTCACTGGCTTGCTTTTGGCCGCACTGCTGGCAGCTGGGTATTACTTTAAGACCCACCGCAAGAATTCCAAAGGAGTCCGGCTGGTGAGTGGAGGAAAGAAGGCAAACATTTGTAAAGTGAGGCATAATGTAGTCGAGGAAAGGAAACCAAGAACAGGTCCCAACAAGGCATTAGGCGCCGTGTGTGTCTATGAATGTACGAGGAAACATTGGTTTAAGCAAGAAATGAACATAATCAGCCAAATTATTGAGATTGAGAAGTAAATCAGTTATTTGACCAAGTCAGGGTATAAATTGGCCTTTCACCCAAAGTCAGCTCTATCTTTTCACAAGGGACGTGCCGATCGATCGGCCACGGATCGGTATTTGATGATTTTTGTAAATAGGTAACGTGATGGGTCATTGCCCATTAATGCCTTTTAATGCCGATTACAGACACCGATGCCGTTTAGCTGACAAGCGGCTAGCAGCTAATTATGTGTCTCCTTACATAGTGTGGAGCCGCTCACCAAACTAATAATCATAACCTCCATTACAGCAACAAATTGCATTTTTTAGTATATTAAGTGTCGTTATCAAGTATCATTGTCAAGTATAGAACTATGCTAAACCTGTATATATGTGTATATAAATATATATATATATATATATATATATATATATATATATATATATATATATATATATATATATATATATATATATATATATATATATATATATATATATATCTGTCTATCTGTGTTGGCCCTGTGATGAGGTGGCGACTTGTCCAGGGTTTACCCCGCCTTCCGACCGATTGTAGCTGAGATAGGCTCCAGCGCCCCCCCGCGACCCTGAAGGGAATAAGCGGTACAAAATCGATGGATGAATATATATATATATATATATATATATATATATATATATATATATATATATATATATATATATATATATATATATATTCATGTGTATGTATATATATATATATATATATTCATGTGTATGTATATATATGTATATATATATATATATACACATATATACATATATATATATATATGTATGTATATGTATATATAAATATATATATATACATATATATACATACATATATGTATGTATATGTATATATATGTATATATATTTATATATATATACATATATATGTGTGTATGTATGTAGTATATATGTATATATATATGTCTATATATATATATGTATATGTATATATGTGTATATACATACATATATGTATATATATATATATATATATATATATGCATATATATGTATATATATGCATATATATGTATTTATTTGTATGTATATGTGTGTGTATGTATATGTATATATATATATATATATATATATATATATATATATATATATATATATATATATACAAACGTTTATTTATATATATATATATATATATATATATATATATATATATATATATATATATATATATATATATATATATATATATATATATATATATATATATATATATATATATATTTTCTGCAGAACTTTGTTGTAAAAATCTGCTTCGGTGTCTGTCCCTGACAGCAGAGTCTGTGGAAACAAACCACGCTCACACTGGTTGGTGGCCTGTCTGATTACCATAATAACTTATATATCACTCAAACGTGCAGATTCCAACCATTGAAATACTTTCTGTTCAAGACTTACGAAAAAACACCGCACATCATAATGGCAACTACAGTTTCGATGCTAAAGGTATAAAAAAAATATTTGAAAACATCCGCCGAGTCGGATTCAAAATCTTGATGGGCCATAATTTGCCCAGGTCTGACCTATACCGACTTATGGAACAGCTCTTCCCTCAAACTAGTCTGGTCTGGTCATGAATGAACACAAACTACTTCTTTTACTGTGATATCACTGGATTAATTTACAATAAAACACTGTTTGTGCATAATAAGTGTAAGTTACAGAAAACCTGCCTTGGTTGTCGTATTTTTCGGACTATAAGGCGCACTTAAAATCCTTTCATCTTCTCAAAACTCGACAGTGCGCCTTTTAACCCGGTGCGCCTAATGTACGGACTAATTTTGGTAGTGCTTACCGACCTCGAAGCAATTTTATTTGGTACATGGTGAAATGATAAGTGTGACCAGTAGATGGCAGTCACACATAAGAGATACGTGTAGACTGCAATATAACGCCAGTAAACAACATCAAAATGTTATATGTTCCATTGAAACTATAGAACATTACACACGGCGCTCAAAAATCCATCAAAATGTTTTAGTACGACTTTGGTAAGCTATGATGGATTGTACTATGTTTCAACATACGAGTATTATTATGGTGTGTGTATAAGGTAAGACAAATAATCTGGCGTTTTGTTTCACAATATCATCCAAAAGCAATTTTTCTTACCTCCTGGTACCCGCTGATCTGTATTTGGGATCTGCATAAGTCCTGAAAATGTGTCCTCCTTTGTAGTCCGTGCCGATACCATAGTCGATAAGCTTCTTCTTTTTCTCTATCTTCTTGTTATGGGACATTTATCCTCCGCTGTTGCCATTTCTAATATAAAGTAGTGTAAAGTTATTACTTATTTCTGTCAGTAAACTCACCATGAAAGCACTAAAACATACCGGTGCAGTGAGATTACATTATTCACCCAAGGAACTTTAGTTATTAGAGAGTTCCGGTCGGACGGTTTTTCAGGGAACACATTTCCGGCGTTGTTGTTGCACGAGTGAGCCACGGATGAGAAGATGCTGCTCTGTTATTGATTTAAGTAAAGTCTGAATGTCATTAAAACGGTTAGCTCCATCTTTTAACACTTCTTCCACAACCGTCCTTGCACGCCACCGCTACAACAAAGACGACGGGGAAAAGACGCTGCCGAAGGTGAGCCACGTAAAACGTTGCATCCTGAAGCGACTGTCAGAAAGTGACTTGAAGATGATCTGTAAAACATCATCTATGCAATATTTTGACCAAAGAACCACCATCACATGTTATGTAGACCACAAAGAAGTGTTTTACATTTAAAAAATAATAATAATAATATGACCCCTTTAATGCGCCCTATAATCTGGTGCACCTTTTGTATGAAAATAGACCTGACTAATCCCGGTCATTGGCAGTGCGCCTTATAATCTGGTGTGCCTTATGGTCCGGAAAATACGGTATATTTTAAAAATGTTGCAAAAACAAACTATTTATTGAAGAAGTCATGATTTTACCAAAATGTATACCGAAATGGCCTGAAATCACATTTTTTATGCCAATGTCAGCATCCCTAATAATCAGTTGTAAATATTGTATGCCGTGCAGGCCTAAATCGGCCATTTAAAACGGATACATGTGAATTTGAATTGTATATCCAGTTTCCCCACTCTAAGCATTTTTCTACCAGTGAATATGGATTATGAATCGAATTTATGATCCTCCCGTTGAGCGTTAATCACCGTCTCCCACTCCAGTGAGCGGAACGGCTTGATTCACTTAACGCGAGCCGTCCGCAGGCTTTTTGCAACCGAGCCTCTTGCCAGGAGGCTCCAGATGGTTTTAGTTCCCTTTTCTCACTCGCTCATGACATCATCTTTTGTAAGAGTTACCACATGGTGGCACACCCATGCGACGGTTTTGATGGAACTGCCTTTGTTCCGAGGCGCTGCATCAGTCATTCGGAGGTATTGCGTATCATCCGTGGAGGTCGTCTTTGAGACCTCGCCACTCCCTAGATGCGAACGCTATCAGAAAGAGTTAGGAGTATGGCAGTTAGATGACCTCCCAGAAACATCTGAGTTCACACAGCTGAAAAGCATAAACTTTCAGTAATTAGGACCGAAGGCTTTTGTTTACTTTAGGGCTACGCCCGCATGTGTGAATCGGTTTTCACTTTGCACTCTCGTGCCTGATTGCATGTCCTATTTGAACAAGAAGATTAAACTCCTTTGGGCTGCCTGTGTAAGCTTGACCCTAACAAACTGGCTCTGTGTTTCCCTCAGGCCGAGTCCTACCAGGTGGATGAGGAGAACCAGGCCAACACCCTGGTGTCTGTCGCCCCCTTGCCTCAAGAGCCCCTTGACAAGGCCACCGCCAACGGAGACTCTCCGCCAGAATACGGAAACAACCCCTCCCCGACCACTAACGGCCACTCTGCCGCTGCCCAGACCCCAGTGGCCGACACAGAGATGTGAATCTTGACACACCCCCCCGACCTTAAACCTTCAACCACCGGTTTCATACACTACCCACAATCCCCAACTGCTGCCTCGAAGGGTTTCCACACTTTGGAGAGACAAATTGAGCAAAATCAACTGTCCTTCTTACCTGCAACCAACTCCTACTGCCCCTAACTCCGCCACTCCAAACTGGCTCTGTGTTTCCCTCAGGCCGAGTCCTACCAGGTGGATGAGGAGAACCAGGCCAACACCCTGGTGTCTGTTGCCCCCTTGCCTCAGGAGCCCCTTGACAAGGTCACCACCAACGGAGACTCTCCGCCAGAAAAGAGAACCAACTTACCCGACCACTAACGGCCACTCTGCCGCTGCCCAGACCCCAGTGGCCGACACAGAGATGTCAACTAATCAATCAACGTTTACTTATATAGCCCTGAATCACAAATGTCTCAAAGGGCTGTGAATCTTGACACACTACCCCGACCCTAAACCTTCAACCACTGGTTTAATACACTACCCACAATCCCCAACTGCTGCTGCTTTGAAGGGTTTCCACACTTTGGAGAGACAAATTGAGCAAAATCAACTGTCGTTCTTACCTGCAACCAATTCCCACTGCCCCTAACTCCGCCACGCAGGATGAGGGAGACATCAGTGAGGTCCATCATGACAATAATGACAATGCCTGTAATGTGAAAAGTCTGCCTTCCGAGATGAGTCCATTTATTTGGGACGGAAACAGCTCAGAATGGTGCTGACTGGCATCTTGAAGTAACAGAAATTCTAGAGTCACTCGAGTAATGTGCTGTTGGTCCTCAACATTAGTTACTTTTCACACCAAGGAAGGAGACCAGGTTTTATATTATTGTACAAACGTATTGTTTTTTGTTTATTGTGCTTTTGTATTTTATTTTTTCATCTTCTAATGCACCCGATAGCTCATCAAAACAGTAAAATGTACAACTGGTAATGTCAATTATATCAATGAATTAATCCTCTTCGCCCTTTCAAGAGCATAGGGTCTCAGCGAGTTGTCTCCACCTCTTTCGGTCCTCTTCATCCTCTTGCCACGAGGTGTTGGCTCTGCCTAGATCAGGGGTCGGCAACCCGCGGCTCCGGAGCCGCATGCGGCTCTTTTATCACTCTGATGCGGCTCAGCTGCATACTTGTCGACCCCCTCGATTTACCCGGGAGACTTCCGGATTTCAGTGCCTCTCGCAGACAACTCCCGGGATTAATATTCTCCAATTTTCACCCTTACAATAATAATAAGGGCGTGCCATGAAGGTACAGCATTTAGCACCTTCTACAATCTGTATTAACAGCGTGCCAGCCCAGCCTCTGGTTATATGCATCTTCTGCTTGCACACGTAAGTGACAGCAAGGCATACTTGGTCAACAGCCACACAGGTTACACTGACGGTGGCCATTTAAAACAACTTTAACACTCTTACTAATAATGCGCCACACTTTGAACCAAAACCAAACAAGAATGACAAACACATTTCGAGAGAACATCTGCACCTTAACACAACATAAACACAACAGAACAAATACCCAGAATCCCATGCAGCCCTGACTCTTCCGGGCTACATTATACACCCCTGCTACCACCAAACCCCGCCCCCACCCCAACCCTGCTCCCTCACACATCAACCCCCCCCCCCGCCCCCCCTTTCTCTGTGCGTCGCGAAGGTGGGCGGGGTTTGGTAGCGGGGGTGTATAATGTAGCCCGGAAGAGTTAGGGCTGCATGGGATTCTGGGTATTTGTTCTGTTGTGTTTATGTTGTGTTACGGTGCAGATGTTCTCCCGAAATGTGTTTGTCATTCTTGTTTGGTGTGTGTTCACAGTGTGGCGCATTATTAGTAAGAGTGTTAAAGTTTTTTATACCGCCACCGTCAGTGTAACCTGTGTGGTTGTTGACCAAGTATGCCTTGCTGTCATTTACGTGAGCAAGCAGAAGCCCCAAACAACGTGTGGCTGGGCTGACACGCTTGTTGTAGTGGGCGCCAAATGCTGTACCATCATGACATGTTCGAGAGAACAGTTGCCCTGAAATTCGTAGTCTGCCGGAAAAATCGTGAGGGTTGACAAGTATGACGCTGTCAAGCGTCATTCATATAAAACCCGCGGGCCGCACTAACATTCAATTTCCATATTAAGGTGTGGGCCAGCGTGTCTGAGAACCTTGGTTTATACATAGCATAAAGCAAAAAAAAAAATTGTATGCAGTGTTATTTCATTTTGAATTTCAAAATATTTTTGTGGCTCCCATTGTTTTCTTTAATTTGTGAAACTGGTCAAAATGGCTCTTTGACTGGTAAAGGTTGCCGACCCCTGGCCTAGATCTTTGTCGACAACCGTAGCCTTCCCCTCCTTCTCCAAGGGCAGCTCTGGCGATAGATGTTGGAGGTTTCCGAAGACTGTGCCAACCCATCTCCACGTCCTTCTTCTGATTGTTACTTCGACGAGCTTGTGACCTGTTTTTACTAGCAGTTCCTGGATACAGATTCTCTTAGGCCACCAAATTCCCAAAATGTGGCATAGTCTTGAGTTAAGGAACGTCTGGAGTTTCACAATGTTGAGTTGTGTCAGGCCCCACGTTTCGCAGCCGTACAGTAGGATGGACATCACGTTGGATTCAAGGATTCGTAATTTGGTGTTGGTGGAGATGTTCCTGGACCTCCAGACTGGTTTTAACTGGGAAAACGCAGCTTTGGCCTTCCCTATGGGTGCCTTCACATCCTTGGTTCAATTGACGGGGAATTAATGGGTTGTAAGTAAATGTGGGCGAGTTAAAGAGAGGTATCAGCCAGAAACCAGAGCTCAGGTCCAAGGTTATCGTCATACAGCATTTGGATTTAATGAAGAAAGCATCATTTAAAAACCCAAGTATTTCACTTAGTGCTGTAAACTTCAGGCAGATCCTAATCAAAAAGAAGTTTTGTTTTTGTACTTTTGACTTTCCATACGATATGAGTGTACAGCTTTTTTTCACCAACACTGATTGCCCTGTTTCCACGAGAATTGCATCAACATTGTCTTTTATTGGTAATAAAGTGGAGAAGCACAAAAAGTCATTGCTTCGCTTACTCAGCCTCCAAGTCCACCGCTGTAGCACTCTAAAGAAGAAGAACAAGAAGAAAATAAACAATGTCAAATGTAATTAAGTGCATTACCGAATGCAGCTGGGATAGGCTCCAAAGAGAGACAAGCGGTAGAAAAATGGACAGATGGATGTTAGCCAGACATTGGGTTTCCGGGCACCCCACTTTTCGTACGATTCGGTATTTCATGAAAACCTTGCTCCAGTTAAAGAACAAACTCATTACCGAGGTGGATCTTCTTTCTCCTTTGTGTCATCAAGTATATTTCTAGTGAATTCAACTGATAAATAAGCCGGTTTGGAGCCAAAAAAGTTGCATGTGCCAGCAGTTTGATTAAAAAAAGGTGAAAAACACGATGCAATTCAAAATAGAATTAGCAAAGCACCAAGGTACCCACAAAAATGATTTTTTATTTATCCATTTCATTTGTCATTTATATGTATCTTTTGTTATTGTTATCTGCATGTAAAACTACAATTATTCTCTATTAAATGTGGTTTGTGTTCATATTTGTGTGGTACTGGTACGGATTAATTGGACTTCCATTATTTCTGAAAGGGGAAAAAATGGCCACCAAAATCACAAAAAAAAAAAAAGGGATTCATGTGTCCGATACCAACATGGCTTTCTTTTAACAGAAAATCTTATGATACATTAAAAATGTGTTGCTAATTGCAATTAAAGAAGAATTTTGTCATTAAATAAGATGTTGAACAACTTGTCTTTTAATAGTAAGTAAACAAACAAAAGCTTCTAATTGGCTGTTGACGTATGTAGTAACATATTGTGTCATTTGTCATGCTTTTATTTTGTCAAAAAGATGATGATTATTAATCTGCTTGTTTATTTACTGTTAATATCTGCTTTTATTCTCTTTCAATATGTTTTATCTACATTTATGTTCAAATGTAATAATCACTTATCCTTCTGTTGTTAGATACTCATACTTGCCAACCCTCCCGGATTTTCCGGGAGACTCCCGAAATTCAGCGCTTCTCCCGAAAACCTCCCGGGACAAATTTTCTCCCGAAAATCTCCCAAAATTCAGGCGGACATGAGTGACGTGTCGACAGCCTGTTTTCACGTCCGCTTTCCCACAATATAAACAACGCGCTTGCCCAATGACGTAACTGTAGAATGATCGAGGGCGAGTTCTTGGTTTCTTATGTGGGTTTATTGTTAGGCAGTTTCATTAACGTCCTCCCAGTGCGGCAACAACACACAACAACAGCAGTCACGTTTTCGTCTACCGTAAAGCAGTTCGTCTGCCTTAAACAGCAATGTTGTGACACTCTTAAACAGGACAATACTGCCATCTACTGTACATGCATATGTGACATTAACATCTCAGGCTTTTAGAGAGTGCAGTGCACAACTCCGCACACAACAAGGAGATGAAGCAGAATGCATCATCAGAGAGGGTGTTCAGCATAGTTAGAAAAATAGTGACAGAGAATAGAACAAGGATGGACAATTCAACCCTTAACTCAACAATGAGTAGATGAGTGTTATGTGTGTGCATATGTGTACATAAATGAACACTGAAATTCAAGTATTTCTCTTATTTATATATATATATATATATATATATATATATATATATATATATATATATATATATATATATATATATATATATATATATATATATATATATATATATATATATATATATATGTATATATATATATATATATATATGAAATACTTGACTTGGTGAATTCTAGCTGTAAATATACTCCTCCCCTCTAAACCACGCCCCCAACCACCTCCCGAAATCGGAGGTCTCAAGGTTGGCAAGTATGGATACTTTACATTAGTTTTAATAATAATAATAACTGGGATTTATATAGCGCTTTTCTAAGTACCCAAAGTCGCTTTACATGTAGAACCCATCAATCATTCACACCTGGTAGTGGTAAGCTACTTTCATAGCCACAGCTGCCCTGGGGTAGACTGACGGTAGTTTTGGCTGATACTACAAATTTGGGTATCAATCCGATACCGAGTAGTTACAGAATCATACATCGGTCATAATTAAAGTACTCATGTGTCCGGGGACGTATTTCCTGAGTTTATAAACAATAAAAAAAACTAAAGATTTTGTGATCGTAAAAAATATTCACGTAATCAATGTAGTATCGACTACGTATGACTCTTGTACAATGTCTGCGTAGACCCACCCATGGCATTTGTTTACATTCGGAGCGCTAGCTTGCTGTTAGCGGTTAGCTATTGTATCTTCCTACGGTGTGTATGTTTAGCTATTCCTCGCCCTGAGGGGATGATACTTGTAAAAAACGCACTTTATTTGTCGCCATGGAGGCGAGGATTAGTAATTTAGAAGTATCTAAAACACTACCGACTGCGGATGGACGTTAGCTATTATTAGCTATTAACACCGAGCGGCGATTCAGTGTTAATAGCTTCAACTTTGTTTTTAAGTGATAATGCTTCAATTCTCCCTTTTCTATCTCCAACCTGTTTCTGCTTGTAAGTACTCAGTGTGTGTGCGTTGCCTACTGTACGCATCTGCTCGTTTTACCAGCAATGTGACCACGGCGGGCCGTCATGTCCGAAAAAAAATAAATACCGGTATTTTTCAGAAGCAGTATACTACCGTTTTTAATTCATTAGTACCACGGTACTAGTACGGGTATACCGTATAACACAGTATGAATGTTTTTAGGTAGTTTTAGAATGAGAATACATATTTTTTCTAATGATATTTAGGTTATGGTCAGTACCAAGTCATTTTAGGACTAAATGGTTTGGAATGACTTGGTTCATATTTCCCGGAAGTCGCTCGACTTCGATATTTTTGGATCTGATTTCTAAAAGTGCAAAAAATCAACACGGAAAATATTACATCTCAAGAGGATAGAAAATTGTACTTTAAGGTAAGTTTTAATTAAGTATAATTTCTGTCCCATATAATTCTGAAATATGAAGTCCATTTGAGGATTTAATCCCGGTTTTTGTGCTTACTAAAAATGCCCCAGCCATGAATGAAAATCCACAAAAATTGTCAAACATTTCGTCCAGAAAGAAAACTCCACTATGATCAGACAGGATCATACTAATGCACAACTATTCGCTCTAAATTGTGTTTTATGATGTCTTTAAAGCATTTCGTTTGTATTCAAAACGGTATGTTTTTACCGTAAGTATGCTCTTGCTGCTGATGCCTTTTGACAAGACTGATTGATCGGCTAATTATTTGATATTGAACCCCTTTGGAGAAAAATGCATCGAACAAGTTTTGGGGAATTTGTGTTTTTTTTTTTTTTTTTCAATGAATTGATGAAATAATGGATTAATTAATTAGATTTAATGGAAACATATTGTTTTAGATTGCCTTTTCAAAAAGGTATCTGTTGACAACCCCATTGGAAAATTCCAAGAAATATTGAAGTTACAACTATTTTTTGTCGCTAATTAACTTAATTGAATATTTTAATTCATTAATTAGGCAAGTTTTTATTTTTTTTCATTAAGTGATTTCATTTGGGTTACTGAACTAATCCATTTGTTTTTCATTACATGCATTTATAACAAATATTAAGGGAGTTATGATGTTTTGAATATAATTTTCCACAATATAGGTTACTCTATTGTCTTAATGGATCATTTAGGACAAAAAAGTGGTAGATTCTTGAATTTAAAAATATTCTTAGCTCCCTTAGTGTTTGGTCTAACACAATGGTTCAAGTACTATCCTAAGTATTTGCAATGGTATCTTTTTTTTTTTTTTTTTAGATATTTTTCATTTGAAACTTTTGAACTACTGGTTTGGGGAAGACAACAGAAATTTTGACATATAAAAGACAATACTTTAACGCAGGAAATTCTACAAACCCTGTTTCCATATGAGTTGGGAAATGGTGTTAGATGTAAATATAAACGAAATACAATGATTTGCAAATCCTTTTCAACCCATATTCAATTGAATGCACTATAAAGACAAGATATTTGATGTTCAAATTCATAAACTTTATTTTTTCTTTGCAAATAATAATTAACTTAGAATTTCATGGCTGCAACAAGTGCCAAAGTAGTTGGGAAAGGGCATGTTCACCACTGTGTTACATGGCCTTTCCTTTTAACAACACTCAGTAAATGTTTGGGAACTGAGGAGACACATTTTTTAAGCTTCTCAGGTGGAATTCTTTCCCATTCTTGCTTGATGTACAGCTTAAGTTGTTTAACAGTCCGGGGGTCTCCGTTGTGCTATTTTAGGCCTCATAATGCACCACACATTTTCAATGGGAGACAGGTCTGGACTACAGGCAGGCCAGTCTAGTACCCGCACTCTTTTACTATGAAGCCACGTTGATGTAACACGTGGCTTGGCATTGTCTTGCTGAAATTAGCAGGGGCGTCCATGGTAACGTTGCTTGGATGGCAACATATGTTGCTCCAAAACCTGTATGTACCTTTCAGCATTAATGGCGCCTTCACAGATGTGTAAGTTACCCATGTCTTGGGCACTAATACACCCCCATACCATCACAGATGCTGGCTTTTACACTTTGTGCCTATAACAATTTGAATGGTTATTTTCCTCTTTGGTCCGGAGGACACAACGTCCACAGTTTCCAAAAACAATTTGAGATGTGGACTCGTCAGACCACAGAACACTTTTCCACTTTGTATCAATCCATCTTAGATGAGCTCAGGCCCAGCGAAGCCGACGCCGTTTCTGGGTGTTGTTGATAAATGGTTTTCGCCTCGCATAGGAGAGTTTTAACTTGCACTTACGTCACGGGCTTAGTTAATTACGTGCAGTGATTTCTGCAGATTCTCTGAACCCTTTGATGATATTACGGACCGTAGATGGTGAAATCCCTAAATTGCTTGCAATAGCTGGTTGAGAAAGGTTTTTCTTAAACTGTTCAACAATTTGCTCACGCATTTGTTGACAAAGTGGTGACTCTCGCCCCATCCTTGTTTGTGAATGACTGAGCATTTCATGGAATCTACTTTTATACCCAATCATGGCACCCACCTGTTCCCAATTTGCCTCTTCACCTGTGGGATGTTCCAAATAAGTGTTTGATGAGCATTCCTCAACTTTATCAGTATTTATTGCCACCTTTCCCAACTTCTTTGTCACGTGTTGCTGCCATCAAATCCTAAAGTTAATGATTATTTGCACAAAAAAAAAAGTTTATCAGTTTGAACATCAAATATGTTGTCTTTGTAGCATATTCAACTGAATATGGGTTGAAAATGATTTGCAAATCATTGTATTCCGTTTATATTTACATCTAACACAATTTCCCAACTCATATGGAAACAGGGTTTGTACAATCCAAAAACAATGTCAAGCAAATAGTACAAATTGTCCATCCATCCATTTTCTACCGCTTATTCCCTTCGTAGTGGCGGGGGGCGCTGGAGCCTATCTCAGCTACAATCGGGCGGAAGGCGGGGTACACCCTGGACAAGTCGCCACCTCATCGCAGAGCCAACACAGATAGACAGACAACATTCACACTCACATTCACACACTAGGGCCAATTTAGTGTTGCCAATCACTAGGCCTACTCAGTGGCCTAGTGGTTAGAGTGTCCGCCCTGAGATCGGTAGGTTGTGTGTTCAAACCCCGGCCGAGTCATACCAAAGACTATAAAAATGGGACCCATTACCTCCCTGCTTGGCACTCAGCATCAAGGGTTGGAATTGGGGGTTAAATCACCAAAAATGATTCCCGGGCGCGGCACCGCTGCTGCCCACTGCTCCCCTCACCTCCCAGGGGGTGAACAAGGGGATGGGTCAAATGCAGAGGACAAATTTCACCACACCTAGTGTGTGTGTGACAATCATTGGTACTTTAACTTTAACTTTAATCAACCTATCCCCAGGTGCATGTCTTTGGAGGTGGGAGGAAGCCGGAGTACCCGGAGGGAACCCACGCAGTCACGGGGAGGACATGCAAACTCCACACAGAAAGATCCCGAGCCCGGGATTGAACTCAGGACTACTCAGGACCTTCGTATTGTGAGGCGGATGCACTAACCCCTAAACCCACAAATTGTATTAAAGTAAATTAAATGTACATAAACGACAGTTCACCATCCTTACAAGACTGTTTGAAAGTCTCATTTCAAGCAGTGCATGGCATCAACAATAAAATGTCCACAATCAAACAACTTATTCCATCCATCCATTTTCTACCGCTTGTCCCTTTTTGGGGTCGCAGGGGGTCGCTGGAGCCTATCTCAGCTGCAATGGGGCGGTAGCCACCTCATCGCAAGGCCAACACAGATAGACAGACAACATTCTTATTAACTGAAATACCCAAACATATTCTTAATTATGAAAACTAATAGCTAGCAGTGGTTAAAGTTAACTTGGTTGTTGGTCTCCTGTCTGTGAAACTGTCTTAAAAAATTATATGCAATTAATGAAACCTACGTTATCTTTGACGTTTATTCGGTGAACCACGAAGAAACGATGAACATTTCGGGACATAGACAGGATTAGTGCAATGGCAAGGACCCTAACTGGCATAGACATCTTATAACTAGACCAGGGGTCGGCAACCCGCGGCTCTAGAGCCGCATGATGCGGCTCTTTAGCGCCGCCCTAGTGGCTCTCTGGAGCTTTTTCAGAAATGTATGAAAAATGGAAAAAGATGAGGGGAAAACATACTTGCCAACCCTCCTGAATTTTCCGGGAGACTCCCGAAATTCAGCGCCTCTTCCGAAAACCTCCCGGGACAAATATTCTCCCAAAAATCTCCCGATTTTCAGCCGGAGCTGGAGGCCACGCCCCCTCCAGCTCCATGCGGACCTGAGTGAGGACAGCTTTTTTTCATGACGGGAGGACAACAGGGTAACAAGAACTAAATCATCCAGACTAGAGATAAGTTGTATTATTATGTTTATCTTACCTAAAAATAAATATATTTATTAATTAAAAAAATAATAATAATAAATACATTTTTACTATATTTTGCTAAAAACAACAAAATTAATTGTATTTTTATTTGTATTTTTTTGTGACTCCTTATTACATCCAGCCATAGAATTATACATTAAAATAAACATATTTGACAATTGATTTTAAATTATCATAATAATTCATTTAAAATGACCATATTTAATTATTAAAATAATTGCCTGTTTATCAACAACTTTAGCATTTTATTCATTACATTTTGAAACTCTCAGAAGTCAAGTTATGTTATATTCCTTAATATTTATTTATGCAAGTTTGAAATATCAATTATCTAAACACAGTTTTGTTTGCATATTTTCAGGATGTGTATATATATATACATATATATACATATATATATATATATATATATATATATATATATATATATATATATATATGTATGAAATACTTGACTTGGTGAATTCTAGCTGTCAATATACTCCTCCCCTCTTAACCACGCCCCCAACCACGCCCCGCCCCACCCCCGACCACGCCCCCACCCCCCACCTCCCGAAATCGGAGGTCTCAAGGTTGGCAAGTATGGGGGAAAACAATCTATTTTTTGTTTTAATATGGTTTCTGTAGGAGGACAAATATGACACAAACCTCCCTAATTGTTATAAAGCACACTGTTTGTATTAAACATGCTTCACTGATTCAAGTATATGGCGAGCGCCGTTTTGTCCTACTAATTTTGGCGGTCATTGAACTCACCGTAGTTTGTTTACATGTATAACTTTCTAGGACGTGTTTTATGCCACTTCTTTTTCTGTCTCATTTTTTCCACTAAACTTTTAAGGTTGTACATGAAAGGTGAGTTTTGTTGATGTTATTGACTTGTGTGGAGTGCTAATCAGACATATTTGGTCACTGCATGACTGCAAGCTAATCGATGCTAACATGCTATTTAGGCTAGCTATATGTACATATTGCATCATAATGCCTCATTTGTAGCTATATTTGAGGTCATTTAGTTTCCTTTAAGTCATCTTAATTCAATTTATATCTCATGACACACTATCTGTATGTAATATGGCTTTTAATGTTTTGCGGCTCCAGACAGATTTTTTGGGGGATTTTTGGTCCAATATGGCTCTTTCAACATTTTGGGTTGCCGACCCCTGAACTAGACAATCAGATGGACAGTGGCTATACAGTATTATACAAGTCTAAATTTAGTCTAGCTTTTCCAACCCAATTTTGTGTAGCCCACCTTCGTGAAATGTGTGGGATTTTTATCCAAAGCGACATACATAAAAAATACATATAGAACAATCACTGTAAACATGATCATTTAAGGGAAGAATGTAATAGAAAATATCAATACAAAGTGTCAAGACAGAATAAACTCTCTGCTGCTGCAGCAACAGAGATACAGTCAAGAGCAGTGGTTCTCAAATGGGGGTACGCGTACCCCTGGGGGTACTTGAAGGTATGCCAAGGGGTACGTGAGATTTTTTTAAAATGTCTGTCAAAAAGAACTGTGAAAAGAAATGCAACAATGCAATATTAAGTGTTGACAGCTAGATTTTTTTTGGACATGTTCCAAAATCATGTTCCACGATAGTTAGAACACACCCTCTGGTTCCCCTTCTTAAAGAGAGGAACCACCACCCCGGTCTGCCAATCCAGAGGTACCGCCCCCGATGTCCACGCGATGCTGCAGAGTCTTGTCAACCAAGGCAGCCCTACAGCATCCAGAGCCTTAAGGAACTCCGGGCGGATCTCATCCACCCCCGGGGCCTTGCCACTGAGGAGCTTTTTAACTACCTCAGCAACCTCAGCCCCAGAAATAGAAGAGCCCACCAGACTCCCCAGGCACTGCTTCCTCATAGGAAGACGTGTTGGTGGGATTGAGGAGGTCTTCGAAGTATTCCCTCCACCGATCCACAACATCCGCAGTCGAGGTCAGCAGAACACCATCCTCGCCATACACGGTGTTGATAGTGCACTGCTTCCCCTTCCTGAGGCGGCGGATGGTGGTCCAGAATTGCTTCGAAGCCGTCCGGAAGTTGTTTTCCATGGCTTCCCCGAACTCCTCCCATGTCCGAGTTTTTGCCTCTGCGACCGCTGAAGCCGCACATCGCTTGGCTTGTCGGTACCTGTCCGCTGCCTCAGGAGTCCTATGAGCCAAAAGAACCCGATAGGACTCCTTCTTCAGCTTGACGGCATCCCTTACCGCCGGTGTCCACCAACGGGTTCTAGGATTACCGCCACGACAAGCACCAACTACCTTGCGGCCACAGCTCCAATCAGCCGCCTCGACAATAGAGGCGCGGAACATGATCCATTCGGACTCAATGTCCAGCACCTCCCTCGTGACATGTTCAAAGTTCTTCCGGAGGTGGGAATTGAAACTCTCTCTGACAGGAGACTCTGCCAGACGTTCCCAGCAAACCCTCACAATGCGTTTGGGCCTGCCAGGTCTGTCCGGCATCCTCCCCCACCATCGCAGCCAACTCACCACCAGGTGGTGATCGGTAGAAAACTCCACCCCTCTCTTCACCCGAGTGTCCAAAACATGAGGCCGCAAATCCGATGACACAACTACAAAGTCGATCATGGAACTGCGGCCTACGGTGTCCTGGTGCCAAGTGCACATATGGACACCCTTATGTTTGAACATGGTGTTCGTTATGGACAATCTGTGACGGGCACAAAAGTCCAATAACAAAACACCGCTCGGGTTCAGATCCGGGCAGCCATTCTTCCCAATCACGTCTCTGCTTTTTGCAGATGATGTGGTCCTGATGGCTTCATCTGGCCAGGATCTTCAGCTCTCACTGGTTCGGTTCGCAGCCGAGTGTGAAGCGACTGGGATGAGAATCAGCACCTCCAAGTCCGAGTCCATGGTTCTCGCCTGGAAAAGGGTGGAGTGCCATCTCCGGGTTGGGGAGGAGATCTTGCCCCAAGCGGAGGAGTTCAAGTACCTCAGAGTCTTGTTCACGAGTGAGGGAAGAGTGGATCGTGAGATCGACAGGCGGATCGGTGCGGCGTCTTCAGTAATGCGGACGCTGTATCGATCCGTTGTGGTGAAGAAGGAGCTGAGCCGGAAGGCAAAGCTCTCAATTTACCGGTCGATCTACGTTCCCATCCTCACCTATGGTCATGAGCTTTGGGTTATGACCGAAAGGACAAGATCACGGGTGCAAGCGGCCGAAATGAGTTTCCTCCGCCGGGTGGCGGGGCTCTCCCTTAGAGATAGGGTGAGAAGCTCTGCCATCCGGGAGGAGCTCAAAGTAAAGCCGCTGCTCCTCCACATCGAGAGGAGCCAGATGAGGTGGTTCGGGCATCTGGTCAGGATGCCACTCGAACGCCTCCCTAGGGAGGTGTTTAGGGCACGTCCGACCGGTAGGAGGCCACGGGGAAGACCCAGGACACGTTGGGAAGACTATGTCTCCCGGCTGGCCTGGGAACGCCTCGGGGTCCCACAGGAAGAGCTGGACGAAGTGGCTGGGGAGAGGAAAGTCTGGGCTTCCCTGCTTAGGCTGCTGCACCCGCGACCCGACCTCGGATAAGCGGAAGAAGATGGATGGATGGATGGATGGATGGATGGATGTTCCATAAATATTGATGTTAAAGTTTTATTTTTTTGTGAAGAAATGTTTAGAATTAAGTTGATGAATCCAGATGGATCTCTATTACAATCCCCAAAGAGGGCACTTTAAGTTGATGATTACTTCTATGTGTAGAAATCTTTATTTATAATTGAATCACTTGTTTATTTTTCAACAAGTTTTTAGTTATTTTTATATATATATATATATATATATATATATATATATATATGTTATACAATTTAATAAATCAGAAACTGATGACATAGTGCTGTATTTTACTTCTTTATCTCTTTTTTTCAACCAAAAATGCTTTGCTCTGATTAGGGGGTACTTGAATTAAAAAAATGTTCACAGGGGGTACATCACTGAAAAAAGGTTGAGAACCACTGGTCTATAGGTCCCTAAGATATATATATATCTAATGTATTCATACATTGTTTATGTAGGATATACCAGGGGCGTCACTAGCTTTTAAGGACAGGGGGGGCTTAGCCCCCAGGAGATGCACAGAATGCGAGCGAACGTTACGCACAAGCACAAAACTTCACAAACGGCTAACAAAGACTTAGAAATTATTCATTGTTATTATTATTATTTTTTTTAAATGCACGGGACGAAATGAAATGCTCCCCGGGACGATGGCTTTTAACCATTTTTTTTCTTTTTCTTTTTATGTATTTATACATTTTACATCTTATATTAAATGTCTTGGTTTTTCCTCCCTCTGAAAATCCTATGAAATGTTTAACAAGCCATCCTATAATAATACAACAGCTATTAATGTAACAATACAATAAAACAAATATATTTAATTATGTTTTTTTCATTATTTTAACAATAGGCTAATGTACATTACTTTATATAGATTCTACAAGAAATACAAAACTTAAAAACTAAATTATTTACAATTGCACACACAAGGTTTCGTGCAGCTTCACTCATTGTAAAGGAAGATAATGTGCTTCGTACACTTGCAGGACCGCAAGCAAAGTTGCAGAGAAAATGCGGACTGGAATTTGAGTGATGTGGACATTTTCTATATGAACAAGTGGAATGGATTGGACACCGACGCACTAAAGGGGCTCTCTACCTTACGCTACGAAGTGAGGGGAAACTGAGTGAATAATAACAGGTTATATGATTATTTATTTAAACTCATATTCGGGCCACTTTATAATGAATATGTATTTGTAAAAAACAAATAAAAAAATATAACACCAAATTATTTGGGGGGGGCTTAAGAATATTTTAGGGGGGCTTGAGCCCCCCTAAAATAGGCCTAACAACGCCAATGGGATATACGCATGTATATATAACCTAATCATATTGTTTCTTCAATTTAAAAATAGCTGACCGTTTTTTCCCCCCTTCTCTGGGATTATATTCCCAGTTTTGATCTCGGACGTCTGGTCACTTATAGCATATAAGAATATTCTATTACTGTTAAGCAAACTATGAATAATGAAACACGCCAAAACATGTGTCCTTTATCATAGCTATACGTATTACAAAAAAAACCGCGTGAAAATCAGTGGGTAAGGTGAATAAAATGCGTTGACAGTTCATTGCTCCTGCCAAATGAATTGCACTGAGTGGAGCGGATCACCACTCCAAGATGGCGGCCCCGCGTCTCGTCAGCGCCGGTAGGCATATACTTATAAGAATACTATGCTAACTGGAGACACGCGGAATTGAAGCGGCTCCATGTTTTCTAGTCGGATTCTCTTCAGCGGTGCACTGTGCTCCTCTCTAAGTGGTATAGGACTCATCTGTCTAAATCAGTTTGAAGGAAACGATTAGTGTGATAATGTTCCGTAATTAATCACATCATACTCATTATTTTTGATAACTAATTAAAACTGTCTTTTTCTAGAATATTCTGCTTTTATCACACAGGTAAGTTATTTTACATCCATCTTCTAACACAATATGTCTTCGTGTCCTGTTGAATTTACGTCACAATTGATCGATCAAATTATATACATGAAGGCGGATCTGGTCTCCAATTGCATAATTGTCAGATCCAAACAGTCAAAGGTGGCCTAATTAAGCATTTTGAAGACCTGGTTTCAACCGAAATTAAGCATTCGTTTGGATCACGTTAAGTGAATGTATACTTTGCTGTGTTGCCACAAACAAAATAACAATGTTGAAATTGTTGTAACTACACTTATCCGTGTCTGCCCCTCTATTAAAATAGGTCAACTAGTGCCAGTAAATAGCAACAACAACAGTGGAAAAATAAGGTAGTGTTTTTTTTTTTTAATTATGTGACGTTTACAGTGTGTAAATCACCTCATAAACATAAAAAGACAGGAGTTTGCCATAAACAGAAATGTGGTGATTACACCGCCACCCTGTGGAAGAAACCTGTCAATACAATCATGACCCATTTAAAAACACTACTCTATTCACCTATCTATTTAAATTACAACTGCAAAATCTAAGGAGATAAAAAAAAAAGATAGTTTGATTACTAAATTAGTGATACTCACTTTTTATTGACGCTGTCCGAGGCAATTATTTAATGTTTGTATCACGCAGTGGTGTGCCTTCAGGGCCAGGAAGGCCTTCTCTGCTGCCCTAACATAACCAGAGATCCATCCATTTTCTACCGCTTGTCCCTTTTGGGGTCGCGGGGGGTCGCTTATCTCCATGATCATAATTAAAGATAAAAGTAATTTTTCATTTACTTTCCCTAAATATCTATAAGTATTCATATTCTCTTCATGCCATATTATGCTCCTTCCAGCGTTGTTGTTTTTAGGTTAGAGAGTATTTTTTTATCCAATCAGAATTCAGCTAGCTTATGTTGCCATGCTCTACGAAATCTGCAAGAGGCCTTCGGAATCAGCAATGCGGGCGTCCGTGCACTGTGAGCGAGCGGGGGACATACGGTTGATAGACAGTTGCGATAGCCAATCAGATCACACGTTGTTGTCAGTAAGGCCTTCTAGATGGCCTAAGGCAGATATATATTGTGATGTTATTAGCTAGGTCAATGTTTTTCAACCTTTTTTGAGCCAAGGCAAATTTTATTTATTGAAAAAAATTAAAGGGCACACCACTAGCCATACTTGCCAACCTTGAGACCTCCGATTTCGGGAGGTGGGGGGTGGGGGGGCGTGGTCGGGGTCGGGGTAGGGCGGGGGCATGGCTAAGAGGGGAGGAGTATATTTACAGCTAGAATTCACCAAGTCATATAAATATACAGTATATATATATATATATATATATGTGTATGTGTGTGTATAGTAAAATAAATATATATATATATATATATATATATATATATTAGAGATGCGCGGTTTGCGGGCACAACCGCGGAGTCCGCGGATTATCCGCGGATCGGGCGGATGAAATTAAAAAAAAAAAGATTTTATCCGCGCGCGGGTCGGGTCGGGCGGATTAATTAGATTTTTTTAATTTTTTTTTGCGGGTGGCAGTTAAACCAATTCGGAAATATATATACATAGTTAAATGTTGTTACCCACATACGAAAAACGAGCAGGCACCTGCTGCATATGCCACAACAGAAGAAAAAAAAAGAAAAGAGATGGACACTTTTACGGAGCGGAGAAGGGACGCCTCGCCGGGGTCCGGGACCGAGGCCCCTTCCCCCGAGAGGGCCCCACCGGGAGCCGTAGCTGAGGCGATCCGCGAGAAGGGCCCGACGCACGTCCAGGGTCACTACCGCGCCCACCGCACCGACACCCCGCCTCGTCCGCCTTCGCCGCGGCCGGCGTCACGCGCAGCAGGTAAGCAGCTTACCTGCCCGCCACCCCCGTGGCCGGGGGCTCGTAACATGGGTCACTCCGCGCGCTCCGCCCGCGCAGCTTACCTGCCCGCCACCCCTGTTGCCGGGGGCGCGTAACAGGGGTCACTCCGCGCGCAGTGCGCTCACGAAAGGGGTGGGGCTCACCCTGGTTGATATAGACAGCAGGACGGTGGCCATGGACGTCGGAACCCGCTAAGGAGTGTGTAACAACCCACCTGCCGAATCAACTAGCCCTGAAAATGGATGGCGCTGGAGCGTTGGGCCCATACCCGGCCGTCGCCGGCAGCGAGACGCGCTTGGAGGTGCGCTCAGCGCGGCTCCCATATGATTGCGCACTGGTGTGCGTCTGGGTCGTGACAGCGTGGCACGCGAAAGTCTGTGCTGCATTGGATCAGTCTCCTTTCTTTAACAGGCAAAAGCTTTATAACCTCACCATACCTGCCAACTTTTGAAATCAGAAAAACCTAGTAGCCAGGGTCCAAGGGCCGCAGGCCCCGGTAGGTCCAGGACAAAGTCCTGGTGGAGGGTTCAGGGCTTCGCCCCCCGACGCAAAATGATTATTAGCATTCAGACAGGTTAAAATGTTGCTAAAACCATCACTTTTCTATCAGTCACAGTGACTTTTCAAAACAAAAATATTACAGCAAAAATCATATGGGTTGATTGGCATGTTTATTCTGTAAGCTAACTTCAATAGTTTGAAATTATTTTGACAGTTAATGCCAGTTATCCTGTCAACCTTTCACAAGACTTCAATTTGTTAATTGAAAGTATAAACAGTATAAACACTTTTTACAGTAAACAAATGGTAAAACAGTACTAAACAATTCCATAAAAAAAAAAATTGGTGTCATTATTAACTTTCTGTCCAAGCTTGTATAATCTACTGCCTTGTTCAATTGTAAAAAATATTCTGTGCCTAAAATTCACATTTCTATCACAATTATCATACTGTAAACATGGTAAGCTAACTTCATTAAAATTAATAGTCCTGTCAATAGCATGGAATTACAATTCAAATGTATTTTTTTTGTAAGCCTTTCAAAAGAATTCAAAATATGAAAAATTAATGAAAATTAATTTAAGCCATCAGACACTTGAAAAGTGGCACATCACATCTCTAATGTAATCATTTTAACTTTTCAACAGAAATAGTACTGCAAAAATATTAAGGACATACTTCTGTATTTTGGTAGTTATGCTGTCAACATTTAACAAGATTTCTTCAACTTGGACTTGAAAGCATAAATAGTATAAACACTTTTAACAGTATGTCGTGCTGTGAAATACAGCCGACAGGATTGCGCACCAAACACGAAGCAAGGCCAAAGTGCATGGTGCAGGAGAACAAAGGACTTCTTTCATTTAAGGTTTGTGATAAACCATCAAACTCATTCGTTAAAAGGACTCTATAGTAATATAAAGCGAATTTTTCTGGACATTATCATGCAAGAAAAGTTTATTTTTGGGACCGCGATCACCGCGTAATGATTTTTAAAGGTTGCATTACAAACATTTAACTGTCCCATGTGATCAGCCAGTGCGATTGGAAATCCATGCTCAATTATTGCCTCCGTAAATAAAACTTCGGGCGGGTGCGGGCGGATGGCGGGCGGGTGCAGTTCTGATCAAACGTTACATCGGGTGGATGGCGGATGGTTGACGACTTTCTGACGCGGTTGCGGATGAAATAAATTGCCTATCCGCGCATCTCTAATATATATATATATATATATATATATATATATATATATATATATATATATATATAGCTAGAATTCACTGAAAGTGAAGTATTTTCTTATATATATATATATATATATATATATATATATATATATATATATATATATATATATATATATATATATCATGAGGGACAGAGACAGTGCATGTGGATCACATGTTACCATGGAGAAAACAAGGAGAGACTGGAATGTAATAGAGTGATCTATGTTTGTCTGTTGCCATCTCCTGGTGAATGTTGGCTATAGCGTACTGGGGTTACTTTTTGGTTGGCCAACGGCCTCCAGGTCCGCCTGAATTTCGGGAGATTTTCGGGAGAAAATGTGTCCCGAGAGGTTTTCGGGAGAGGCGCTGAATTTCGGGAGTCTCCCGGAAAATCCGGGAGGGTTGGCAAGTATGCCACTAGCAGAAAATGTTAAAAACGAAACTCAATAGCCTAAATCAGACCTGGGCAAATTAAGGCCCGGGGGCCACATGCGGCCCGTTGAGCTTTTCAATCTGGCCCGCCGGACATTCCCAAATAATTGTTTTAGATCTTTAAGATGGAAAGTGTAGCTGCCATTACGATGTGCAGTGATGTTTTCTAATGACCGTAAGTCTTCAACTATACTAAGTCTTTCAATGCTTGGAATCTGCATGATATAATAGTTACTATGGTCATCTAATTAGTTACTATGGCCATCTAATTAGTTACTTTTGTCGCTATGAGATATCTCAGATTGTAGGTGTTTTTGTTTTTTTTACCCTTCACGTTCATATTTCACTATGTTTGTTGCATTTTGGTTGTGTTTCGCTTGATTGTAAAATATGTTGTCAATATTCAGTGTTTTATCCTTCGTAGTTAATATTGTAAATCCTACATTCTTTATTTTCATGTACATTCTGGGTGTCTCATTCAGTAAAAAAATGTCAAATTCCATTCCGATTTTTAAGGCGGTCTGTCATAACGTTTTTAGCTTTCTATCATTATTGTGAGGTTTTGTATTAGATATACCGGCCCCCAGACACACTTTTTTATGTAAATCTGGCCCCCCCGAGTCAAATAATTACCCAGGCCTGGCCTAAATTGACAATATAAAGTCGTTCTCATCAAATACCTGACGCAATTGTTCGATATGATGTTCAACCATAACCATACTTGCCAACCCTCCCGGATTTTCCGGGAGACTCCCGAAATTCAGCGCCTCTCCCGAAAACCTCCCGGGACAAATTTTCTCCCGAAAATCTCCCGAAATTCAGGCGGAGCTGGAGGCCACGCCCCCTCCAGCTCCAAGCGGACCTGAGTGACGTGTTGACAGCCTGTTCACACGTCCGCTTTCCCACAATATAAACAGCTAATGATCGAGGGCGAGTTCTTGGTTTCTTATGTGGGTTTATTGTTAGGCAGTTTCATTAACGTCCTCCCAGCGCGGTAACAACACACAACAACAGCAGTCAAGTTTTCGTCTGCCGTAAAGCAGTTTCTCTGCCGTAAACAGCAATGTTGTGACAATTTTAAACAGGACAATACTGCCATCTACTGTACATGCATATGTGACCCACCCATAATGTGTCACATTTTTGTGTTGATTTATTTATTTTATTTTGTGGTTTGAATTCGTTTTTGGAGCTGTTATTACACATTTATCAGTATTCACATTGGTCAGTAGGGGGCAGTAGGGCGTTTCTTCCCAATTGAATGCTATCACCTGCAGACCGGAAGTGTCTTGTCATTCTGATGAGCGCGACCAGTCTGTGAACAATTGAAACATCCTGTGTGCTTTTTCCTCCTGTATAACAGGTTAGTTTTGGTGAATCAACTCACTGAATAATATCCATGTGATCTTTATAAGTTTAAGTACACATTCTGATGGTGGAGCCTAACTCTAAAGTGTTTGGGAGTTGTAGTTTGTATTTGTGAATGAATCCAGTGCACAGCTGCAGTAATCAATACAAAAAGGCGACGTGAGTGCGCAATGTTTATATAGGAACTTCTGATCCTAATTCAGACTCCCAAATTAGAGCTCCTGTTTTCTTATTGATTTTATAATGTATATTTGTATAATGTGTGTGTTCTGAAATAGTGACAGAGAATAGAACAAGGATGGACAATTCAACCCTTAACTCAACAATGAGTAGATGAGTGTTATGCGTGTGTATATGTGTAAATAAATGAACACTGAAATTCAAGTATTTCTTTTATTTATTTATATATATATATATATATATATATATATATATAGCTAGAATTCACTGAAAGTCAAGTATTTCTTATATATATATATATATATATCTTAACCACGCCCCCAACCACACCCCCCACCCCCCACCTCCCGAGATCGGAGGTCTCAAGGTTGGCAAGTATGAGCATAACCATCCATGCATCATTAATTCTCTTTTCTCAAAGTAGACTTACAAAGCAATTAGCTACCTGCTGCCACCTACTGATAAGGAAGTGTATTACATGGTTACTCTGCTAAACTCTAGACAGCACAGAAACTTAACAACGGCACATTATTTGCGTATTATAATTATTGGTTTGCAAAAAATATTTTTCGACCAATTAGGTGAAATTGCATAATTTCCCACGGCACACCTAATAATATATCACAATACATAGGGGTTGAAAAACACTGAGCTAGGTAACCTAAGAACTCCATTACCCAGCATGCCACAGTGGTGAAGAGCATGCGCAGTAGCCCCGTTTAGGTTGTTGAACGTAGCCATACAGGCAGCGGGATGTTTTTGATGAGCACGCTGTGGAGTAAACTTTAAGAACTCAGCCAACTGGCCTCGTCTGCATCTTTTATGATTAGACAAGACAGCACATATATTTGCAAAGCCATTTTCAAGAAGGATATTTAAAGAGAAACTACATCTTGTGAGACGATGTCGGCCAACCCCGGGAGCTAGCTCAGCTGTCGATGAAATGTGAGTTCAGATATTTTATTTTTTCACGTTTAAAATGTTTTTTGCAATTTTAATTTTGACAGTACCACATAAAATATATTTTAAATTGCTGATGCGGGTTTATTGATTTTTAAATGCGCCAGAAAATAACCCCTTTTGTACAATGCCCAGTAGTGCGTAAATGTGTTTCTGTATAGTATTTCTCCAGCAATGGTCATGTGGTGACATCAATGATGGTATTTTGAGAGGTAATCATTTAAGTCGGACATCACTGAAGGCCTAGGTGGGAAACGCACGGCCCGCCACTGGTATCATGTAACCGGAACATGAGAAACAGTATGATGCAGCGCAGTTCCACCAGTGACGTGCGGTGAGGTTGATGGCTGGTGAGGCACTGACTTCATCACAGTCAGATTTACAAACATATGAACCCTAAAGAGTATCTTATTCACCATTTGATTGGCAGCAGTTAAGGGGTTATGTTTAAAAGCTCATACCAGCATTCTTCCCTGCTTGGCACTCAGCATCAAGGGTTGGAATTGGGGGTTAAATCACCAAAAATGATTCCCGGGCGCGGCGCCGCTGCTGCCCACTGCTCCCCTCACCTCCCAGGGGGTGAACAAGGGGATGGGTCAAATGCAGACGACAAATTTCATTACACCTAGTGTGTGTGTGACAATCATTGGTACTTTAACTTAACTTTAACTTTACACATACAAACTGTAGCACACAAAAAAGCACATTTAATAAAAAAAAACGTTATTATGGTCTTACCTTTACTTAATAAATAAATTAAGTCCACAATAAATTAAGTCCATGCGCCGCAACTAAAGCCCTCACTTAAACTTTCCACGTGCAAGATTGAATCTATTTAAAAAAGTGTAACCGAGGGTTTATAAATGTCGCTTATACTGTAAGAAACTACAAAATAACAAACACGGAGGCTCCAGTTTACATGAGGACCACTTTATTTACCTTCTTTCAAAAACTTCCGCAACGTGTCATCATCTCCGCTCTTAGCGCCTTCAAAATAAGAGCTCAAGGCATATACTGTATAACAGCGCATAACAGGAACTTAACATCACAAATAGGAAAGCCCATAAAAATAGGTTACAAAAGTTATTTAATAAGAAGCCAAAAAGTGCAAAAACAATAATGTTCGTGTTGGAGGAGTTGTGAATTAGGTACACCTGCAGTCTGCAGGTGTACCTAATGTTGTGGCCCTGCAGTCATTCACAACTCCTCCAACACGAACATTATTGTTTTTGCACTTTTTGGCTTCTTATGAAATAACTTTTTAAAATAGATTCAATCTTGCACGTGGAAAGTTTAAGTGTGGGCTTTAGTTGATATAACAATTCTACGGCGGGGGTGCAGGAGACGGGGTTACTGGAGCCTCAGCCAGTGCGTCTTTTGCAGCCGTTTTATGATCGCTCAGCACAAGAAATACGTTACACACATACAGTTGTTGACAAAATACACTGTACATTATATACCTCAGCTAACTAAACTATGGAAATGTATAATATAGTTCATATAGCAATACGGTCTCACTGCACAGCAGGCCAGCAGTTAGCCGAGTCCGGAATCCATGTTGAGGCACTGAGTGACGTGCCTCAACTGGCTGCTGATCACCGCACCGTCTCTTCTCAGTATTTGAACGGCAAATGTGAAAATTCAGCGATTTTGAATAAAAATAATCTAAAACTGGTGAAGTTAAATGGAAAATAACTTTATAGTATAATCACTGGATACATATAACAATTTAATTAGATTTTTTTCTTTTGACATTTTTTTTCTTTCCATGATGGCAGGTGAGGCCCCGCCTCGCTATGTGGTAGGTTCCTGCGGACGTTATCTCTTTTGTTGTGGACTATTTCTTTCATATGGTGTTGATCTAGAAATGTTTGCCTCTGCATTTTGATGGTGTGGGCGTGTGGCACCGAACGGAGATGTTGACCTGCGGAGTAAGCACTCTTCATTCTCTAGCAGGTGACTTTTCAAATGATGCTACACATTAGCAGTAATGCTACTTTTTGTAGCAACGCTTTTTCCCCCACACTTGACAAATTACGGTTGTCTGTTCGACATATTCCCACTTGAAGCCAAACCACCGCCAGACGATGGACCCACTGCTGTTTTTTGGGGGAATTAATTATTCCTTCATTTGCTACCAGATTCGCACCTTCTTTCGTTCGTATTACCGCTAGCATCACAGCTAACGTTAGCCATGCTGCTACCCCTCTGCTCCGCGAGGGCGTATACGTATGTGACGTATGTCGTGACAGTATGTGACGTATGTAGAAGCTGCGCTTGCTGTCTGTGAGAAGGAGACACAAGAAAGAGTGGGAAGAGCCTGTCGTGTAATGCCAGCAGCTAAAAGCAACTGCGTGAGAACATATACTCCGATATCACGATATAGTCATTTTCTATATCGCACAGAGACAAACCCGCGATATATCGCGCATATTGATATATTGCCCAGCCCTACTGCCAACCACTAATTACAATCTGCAAATTATGTGCTGATGTGTGTCGGTGCTGTTTAGAGCTCGGCAGCGTAACCGTGTAATACTCTTCCATATCAGTAGGTGGGAGCCGGTAATGAATTGCTTTTGTAGATGTTGGGAACACGTTGTGTGAGACGACAAGGGTTTGTCGTCGTGTCTAGTGCTTAAACCAAAAATAAACAAAAGTTGAGTGCCCCTAAGAAAATGCCTTGTAGTTTAGGGAAGGCTATGCAGAATGAAACTAAAACCTAACTGGCTACAAACTAAACAAAAACAGAATGCTGGACGACAGCAAAGACTTACTGTGGAGTAGTGATGGGTTGATGAGGCGTCATGTAGCGTTTCGACACATTGCAAAACTGTATTGATACTGTGTCACTAAATACTGACATCTGCTGGACATTAAAAATCCCTACAGGCAACCTATGGACCGACTCAACTGACACTGATTTTATGACCTAGTATATACAATAATAGAAACCAAGTCATTGTATTTCAATTATGATTATTTCATATCTTCATTTAAATAAAAATACATTTTTATCTTTTTTAGATAAAGTCAATAAATAATGTGAACATGTATCATAACATGGAAATCTAAGAGAACATGTTGTGAATGAGGATGCTTGTGGACTGGGAATTAAAAAACTTTTTTTTTTACACATTTTTCTTTAAAAAAAAAAACAGTTTTTCCAACGTATTAAATTTTAGACACTTTCTCTTCTTAGTTATTATTTCTCCGGCTGTAGAAAAGACCCGCTCACAGGGCACAGAGGAGGCGTCAGTGCAACACAGTTCGCGTATCGGTCACATGACCGAAACAGCTCAAGATCGGTCACGTGACTTCCTAAAAGCAGTACGCGCACCAACACAGGGTTTTGCTCGATGAGCTCGACGCATGCGCCGATGCATCGGTGTTGCCGGACCCATCACCACTGTGGAGCAAAGACGGCGTCCACAATGTACATCCGAACATGACATGACAATCAACGATGTCCCCACAAAGAAGGATAAAAACAACTGAAATATTCTTGATTGCTAAAACAAAGTAGATGCGGGAAATATCGCTCAAAGGAAGACCTGAAACTGCTACAGGAAAATACCAAAAAAATAGGAGCGTAAGACAAGAACTAAAACACCATACACAGGAAAACAGCAAAAAATACAAAATAAGTCAGTGCGTGATGTGACAGGTGGTGACAGTACACCTACTTTGAGACGAGAGCTATATTGATACAGTACACCTGCTTTGAGGCAAGAGCTATAGTGATGCTTGTTGGTTATGGTTTAAAGTCATATCCAAAAATTGCGACAACGACTTCTTACTGTCAACTGAGTTTCGTTTTTTAGTGATTTCTGCTGGTGGTGTGCCTCCGCATTTTTTCAACGCAAAAAATGTGCCTTGGCTCAAAAAAGGTTGAAAAACACTGCATTGGGCTATAAGGCGCACTGTCCAGTTTTGAGAAAATGAAAGGATTTTTAAGTGCGCCTTATAGTTCGAAAAATACGATAATTTATCAGGTAATTATTTGATTGATCATTTTATTGAACCCCTTTGGAGAAAAATGCATCGAACAAGTTATGGGGAATTTTTGTTTTTTCCTATGAATTGATGAAGTAATGGATTAAATGATTAATTAGATTTAATGGAAACATATGGTTTTTAGATTGCCTTTTCAAAAAATTATCTGTTGAAAATCCCATATGGAAGTTACAACTATTTTTTGGCCCAAATTAACTTAATTTAATTAAGTATTTTAAGTATATTAAATATTTAAATTGTTTTTCATTATGTGATTTCCTTTGGGTTACTGAACTAATCCATTTGTTTTTCATTGCATACATTTATGACAAATAATAAGGGAGTTATGATGTTTTGAAAATCATTTACCACAATATAGGAGGTCACTCTAATGTCTTATTGGATAATTCAAGACAAAAAGGCGGTAGATTCTTGAATTTAAAAAAAATTCTTAGCTCCCTTAGTATTCGGTCCGACACTTCAAGTACTACAAACCCCGTTTCCATATGAGTTGGGAAATTGTGTTGGATGTAAATATAAACGGAATACAATGATTTGCAAATAATTTTCAACCCATATTCAGTTGAATATGCCACAAAGACAACATATTTGATGTTCAAACTGATAAACTTTTTTTTTTTTGTGCAAATAATCATTAACTTTAGAATTTGATGCCAGCAACACGTGACAAAGAAGTTGGGAAAGGTGGCAATAAATACTGATAAAGTTGAGGAATGCTCATCAAACACTTATTTGGAACATCCCACAGGTGAACAGGCAAATTGGGAACAGGTGGGTGCCATGATTGGGTATAAAAGTAGATTCCATGAAATGCTTAGTCATTCACAAACAAGGATGGGGCGAGGGTCACCACTTTGTCAACAAATGCGTGAGCAAATTGTTGAACAGTTTAAGAAACACCTTTCTCAACCAGCTATTGCAAGGAATTTAGGGATTTCACCATCTACAGTCCGTAATATCATCAAAGGGTTCAGAGAATCTGGAGAAATCACTGCACGTAAGCAGCTAAGCCCGTGACCTTCGATCCCTCAGGCTGTAATGCATCAACAAGCGACATCAGTGTGTAAAGGATATCACCACATGGGCTCAGGAACACTTCAGAAACCCATTGTCATTAACTACAGTTGGTCGCTACATCTGTAAGTGCAAGTTAAAACTCTCCTATGCAAGGCGAAAACCGTTTATCAACAACACCCAGAAACGCCGTCGGCTTCGCTGGGCCTGAGCTCATCTAAGATGGACTGATACAAAGTGGAAAAGTGTTCTGTGGTCTGACGAGTCAACATTTCAAATTGTTTTTAGAAACTGTGGACGTCGTGTCCTCCGGACCAAAGAGGAAAGGACCATCCGGATTATTCTAGGCGCAAAGTTGAAAAGCCAGCATCTGTGATGGTATGGGGGTGTATTAGTGCCCAAGACATGGGTAACTTACACATCTGTGAAGGCGCCACTAATGCTTAAAGGTACATACAGGTTTTGGAGCAACATATGTTGCCATCCAAGCAACGTTATCATGGACGCGCCCCTGCTTATTTCAGCAAGACAATGCTAAGCCACGTGTTGCATCAACGTGGCTTCATAGTAAAAGAGTGCGGGTACTAGACTGGCCTGCCTGTAGTCCAGACCTGTCTCCCATTGAAAATGTGTGGCGCATTATGAAGCCTAAAATACCACAACGGAGACCCCCGGACTGTTGAACAACTTAAGCTGTACATCAAGCAAGAATGGGAAAGAATTCCACCTGAGAAGCTTAAAAATGTGTCTACTCAGTTCCCAAATGTTTACTGAGTGTTGTTAAAAGGAAAGGCCATGTAACACAGTGGTGAACATGCCCTTTCCCAACTACTTTGGCACGTGTTGCAGCCATGAAATTCTAAGTTAATTATTATTTGCAAAAAAAAAAGTTTATGAGTTTGAACATGAAATATGTTGTCTTTGTAGTGCATTCAATTGAATATGGGTTGAAAAGGATTTGCAAATCATTGTATTCCGTTTATATTTCAATCTAACACAATTTCCCAACTCATATGGAAATGGGGTTTGTATTTGAACGTTAAATGTATTTGCAATGGTATCTTTTTTTATTTAGATATTATGCATTTGAAACTTTTGAACAATTGGTTGGGGGAAGAAACCAGACATTTTGACATATAAAAGACAACATTTTAAGCCAGGGAATTGTACAATCCAAAAACAATGTCGATGATTTCTCTATTATTCGCCACATTGTAGTTATGTAAAACAGCGCGACGAGGCTGTCATCACGACAGAGGGAGACGCTTTACGGTTGCAAAATGGCGCCCAGCACCACATGACTTACAGCGATGTTTGTAAACATGCGTCAGCCACATGTGATTCCGGTGGTGACGTCAGGCTTCTAGGACTTTCCGGCCAATCAGCGACCGGGGGAGTGTCTGTGGGCGGGGTTGCTTGCGCTATGGAAAATCGTTACGCAGCGATAAACGTGCGCTACCGGGCCGATAGTGGCGGCCAAGGGGACAACCACAGCGGAAGGCTGCCCGCCGTGGGGCTGCGGAGGAAGACGACACCCATACGCCACAGGAAGGTGGACAGTCGCCGGGATAGACACGTAAGTTGTTTATGTTATTATGAGCCGCTGCGTATGTCGCTTTGAGAATACCACCTAAGTAGTTCCTAATGCTGCGCGAAGTGGAAAAAGTGCCGCCGTATTAAAGTGCCGAAATGTGATTTTTATCCAACAAAAACGCCTCCCTCGTCTTCACAGCGCCGAAGTGAGGCGACCTCCGACGACAAGTGGCCGCGGAACAGCGACATTGCGCGTCGGACGTGACAACAGGTAAATGAAACTGCGTCAGAGCTGGGAAGCAGGCGAGCCTCGGTGAGGTCCGCCAAGTCGGCGGGCTTATTGTGTCGACTTGTGCTCGGCGGGAGGGAAACAAAAGTCGACTTTGGCCTGTTTTGTGAGGATGTAAACAAATCGGATGCTGCGCACAATCCCGCTGCGGGAGATGTTACGCAGTTGCTACAAATATTCCTGGAAGCCACTTTTCACTTTGAACTGCGTTCGTTTTTGATTCGTCGCGTTGTTTGTTCCAGTCCCAAAGAAAGTGCGTAAGACGGCGGTGACGCAAGCCCGTGTCGTGTTTCAGGTGTCAACAACATTTTGCTGCGTCACAGCAGCCAGGAGGTCAACAATAATCTGGCTCTCTTTAGTGCGCACTTGATATGATGAAACCACTTGCGCTCCTTGAACACAGGGGGGCGGTGCTGAGCAACCTTGTTCTAGGCCAGGGGTCTCCAAACTTGTTTTCCATTGAGGGCCACATGTATAATATCCTCATGATATTATTTCACAATTCCATATTCGTTTCATATGAAGTTTTGCACTTGTTTTTTTTGTTTTCGTTATATTTGGATGTAATCGTTGGTTTATAAATCATTAAGACTACGTATTATGTTGAAGGGGACAGGAAAATATAAGATTTTTCTTCATCCTGCTCCTTCTCAGGCATTTGTGTTAATGTATAACTGAATAATTGTGGTATAATTGTCTATCAAAGATGCACATCAATGAAGGAGATAAATAAAGTGAAATGAAATATATTTTTTTAAATACAAATTGATGGATAATGTCTTTGCTTTTGAAATCAAGTCACGGGACCATCCATCCATTTACTACCAAACATTTCAAATGTTTAGAATATATGTTATTATTGTGGTGTCTTAAATTTTTCACCAAGGGCCACATACTAAAAAGTCAAAGTATGCAAGGAGCCCATTTAGAGATATTTTTATTTTGTAAAAAGAAATGCCAAAGACAGACATTATCGTATTTTTGGGCTATGAGGCGCACTTGAAATCCTTTCATTTTCTCAAAACTCGACAGTGCATTACAAAACCATTCTGGGTATCACACCATCTTATCTGTCTTGTCTTTTAACAAAGAAACAAGGAAGTCACAATCTTCGTTCAATGAATGTTCTGCAATTTGTCGTCCCCAAAGTAAGAACTGAACTGGGCAAGAAAGCATTTAGGTTTTCAGCACCAAAGGCTTGGAATAACCTACAATCGAATATTAAACTTCAAACCCAAGTTACGTTGAATGAGTTTAAAACTTCTGTGAAAGGACTGCAGTCTACCTTGTCTGCAAGTTTTAATGTTGTAAATGTGATGTTTTATGTATTTGTTTACTGTTTTTAATGTAACCTTGCTGCTGCCCTCTTGGCCAGGTCTCCCTTGGAAAATAGATATTTGATCTAAATGGGATTTTACCTGGTTAAATAAAGGCTAAAAAATAAAAAATAAAGTGCGCCTAATGTACGGAATAATTTTGCTTGTGCTGACCGACCTCAAGGCTATTTTTATTTGTTTAAGTGTGACCAGTAGATGGCAGTCACACATAAGAGATACGTGTAGACTGCAATATGACTCAAGTAAACAACCCTCTGTGCCCTATGGTCTGGAAAATACAGTATATTAGTATTTAAAGACACAACTTAGTGTCAGCTTTGTGTTATAGATGAAAAAGTGTATAATTATTCATTATTACAGGGGTAAAAAAAGGCAAAAATAACGAGAAAAAAGATATTTTGATACCAATAATTTATAATCCTAATTTTTGTCTTTAAATATAAATGTCTTTTTTTTTTCTTTTTTTTTTACGAAATAAAACAATTTGGACAAAAAAGTTTGGACATGCCTGATTTATTAGTATCAAATGATCTTTTTTCTCATTAAATCACTATTTTTTTCTTACATTCTCACTGTTGTTTTTTAATCCAAAAAATTTGCTGCAGGCCACAATTTGGATGCCCCTATGTATTTTTTTTATTTTTTTTCCAGTTTTAAAGACATGCAATTTTTCAGTCAAAGTTGAAAGAACGAACATGTTTAGTAAGAACGACAAAGTGCTTTATCGACGCATATTACTTCCGTGCTTTTGTGGGCCACATAAAACGATCCGCCCCTTGGCCTTGAGTTCGACACGTGTTCGAGGCCAGGATTTCTTAGAGGGCGGCCAAAAATATGTTTTAATACACTTTTCCACCACTTGTGGCAGTAATGACACTATCAAACAAACAAGAAGTCTGGCACTAAAGTCAGACAGAAGTTACTTAAGTGTAAAAAAAATATGACGAAATGGTGAAGCTGTATTTACATTTGCACTTTAATGAAACATATACATAGTTACTTTAGTTGTATGTAAATTTATTGTTGTGCCAATAATGACAATATCAAACAAACAGAAGAAGTCTGGCGCTAAAGTAAAAAAAAAGTTTCTTAAGTGAAAACAATATGACTAAATGGTGAAGCTGTATTTACATTTGCCCTTTAATGAAACATATTCATTGTTATTTCAGTTCACTTGTTTTAGTTGTATGTAAATTAATTGTTGTGTTATTAATTGTTGGGGCCCCAGGTGCCTCTGTTGGCCCCTGGGTTTAAAAAGGTTTAGGCCTATAGTGCTGGCATTTAATAGGATAAACAGATATATTGAGACTGAACCAATGCAGATGCTTCCATGTTTATGAAAGCATGAGTCAGTTTGTGAATCATATGCTTCGGAATTCCAGAGCCCAGACCCTCTCCGAAACCACCTTGAAAACCAAGGAATGTGATCTGGAAGATGGTGGCGTGAAAATGTTTCCGCTTTCAAGTTAATCTGCCACCTGTGTGGCTGCCATTACTCCCGAGCTGGCACAATGGGTCATGACACACCTGTTGTTGACACTGGGTTTTGGTCGGCGTCCAGGAAGGTGTGGTTCCTTACCTGCAGTTGACCCCTCAGAGAGGCAGGAGACAAAAGTGCTCGCTCAAATCTCCTCGGAGGATGAAAACGAGACGTGGATTTGCTCGGGTGACAGAATTGGACATGTCGCGGCGGAGGACCAGCGCCAGGAAGCTACTAATAAATATTGATGCTAGTATAAAAGTAAGGCCGACCAGCGCACCAAATGACCTACTTTCCGCAGATAAGGAAGCATGACCTCAATAGTTACTCTGCCGCCGCGCTTTGTGGGAGGGTGCGGCCTCACTCGCCAACCAGTACAAGATGGCGGGCAAGTCCCCAGTCATGTTGGCGGAGGACTGAGCAGGAACAGAAAACGGTACAGATGCATGCTTGCGCACCTCATAAAAGCTTGGAGGAACGCGGCCTGCTCGCGCTGAGATTATAGAACGGAAGCAGAGGGGGGCTATAATTAAACCCGAGCCTCACTGGGCGATGATGACGATGTATTATTAGACACGTGTGAGGCGCTTTGTTCACAGGTGTCACTCGCCGAGGGCCGTCTGCCAAACGGACTAAAAAACAGTAAGTGTTCCCAAAACACACCTCTGCTGGTCTTCTTACTGAGCTGTAATAGAATGATAGTGACCATGTGTTGTTGTTGCACACTGCCAGTCATCATGGATAGGCTCCGCCCCCTGCATTAACCCCGAACCGAGGACCGTGTAGAAAATGGCTGGGTAGAGTAGGGAAGGGATTGATATGGCCCCATTCCTAGGTGGCTCTCGCCCGAGAGGAAGACTCTAGAGTGCATCGATATATAGGCCGCACCCACTAAATTTTGGGAGAAAAACATAGTTTTCCATATATTAGCCGCACCGGACTATAAGCCGCAGATATGTACCTTGTGGAATAGGGATGTCCCGATCCAGGTTTTTGCACTTCCGATCCGATACCGATATTGTTTTTGCACTTCCGATCCGATACCGATACTGACCGATACTGGCCTATCCGAGCATGTATTAAAGTTTAAAGTTATTTAGCCTACTTAGTTGTCAGAATCATGTTGAAAAGGGTTTTAGTACTCTTGATAACAACTAGCCAGCTGAATTATGGGAGTTTGAATAATACACAATGGTTGGTAACAAGAAACTGACCTGTTTATTCAAGGATAAACACAAAATAGACAAAATTATACATGACAAACAGAAATGGCATCATTGAAACAAGGGCTGGGCGATATGGCCTTTTTTTAATATTGCAATATTTTAAGGCCATATTGCGATACACAATATATATCTCGATATTTTGCCTTAGCCTTGAATGAACACTTGATGCATATAATCACAGCAGTATGATGATTCTATGTGTTTTGATTGATTGATTGAGACTTTTATTAGTAGGTTGCACAGTGAAGTACATATTCCGTACAATTGACCACTAAATGGTAACACCACAATAAGTTTTTCAACTTGTTTAAGTCGGGGTCCACTTAAATTGATTCATGATACAAATATATACTATCAGATATATACTATCATCATAATACAGTCATCACACAAGATAATCACATTGAATTATTTACATTATTTATAATCCAGGGTGTGGAGGGGGGCGCCGGATGTAAGTGTCAAAAAGACAGCCAAAAGAGTTTGATATGAGAATAAATCTAAAGTTAAAATATAGGGTAGAAATGCATCCATTTGCAGGAAATGTAGTCTTGATTTTCAACATTTTCTTTTAAGGCTTGCATGTCTACATTAAAACATTCTTCTTCATACTGCACTAATATATGCTACTTTTAAACTTTCATGCAGAGAAGGAAATCACAACAAAAAAAATCACTATTTTTTTCATACGGTGTTGATCTAAAAAAATTTGCCTCTGCATTTTGATGGTGTGGACGTGTGGCACCGAACGGAGATAAGCGTCTCGACAGACGTTATAATATTTGAACAATGATGACGAAAACTGTTTTCTCTGTCGTGTCCGTGTGTCGAAAATTGTTATGCGCTTATTTTTTTTATTTGATTTTGTGCGTGGCATATAATTGCTATGCGCAGAGGACGTTTAAACAGTGCGCAATTGCACAAGCGCGCACCTTAGAGAGAACGTTGGTCACACGGCTGCGCTAGCATCACAGCTAACGTTAGCCATGCTGATACCTCTCTGCTCGGGGAGGGCTTATACGTATGTGACGTATGTCGTGACAGTATGTGACGTATGACGTGACAGTATGTGACGTGTGTAAGAAGGTGCGCTTGCTGTCTGTGAGAAGCACAGACACAGAAAAGAGTGAGAAGAGCCTGTCGTGTAATGCCAGCAGCTAAAAGCAACTGCGTTAGAATCCACAGACGTGTGGATGTGTTGAAGGTGTGCTGGAAAATGCGGAACGGAAATTATAGGGAGCAGCAGAAAAGTGGAATGTATTATTTAAATAGGTGCGTTGGAAAACACGGAGCAAAGTTGTTTTTTTAACTGGATCTGGATCGGCATTTTCCCATGCCTTGACGATACGCATTTTTTTGCAAATATCGGCGGCCGATCCGATCCAAATATCGGATCGGGACATCCCTATTGTGGAATAAGTTATTTACACATAAATGTTCTGTAAATGTTTGTTTATGTCACGCAGGGGTCGCATCTTTATGCGCGTTCGTTCTCCCGGGATGCAGACAGACGACTCCGGACGAAAGCGTGAGGTAGGAGATGATTTATTTAGCTCGACAGACGTTATAATATTTGAACAATGATGACAGAAAACAAGCAAAAGGAAAATGTGCCGATCGCACGGGAAGCTAAGAAAACCCATTAGCACAGGAAGCATGTTGCATATGGCAAACAATGAAGCCAGACAAGAGTGTGGCGAGCAACGTGAATAAATAGCTCTCTGATTAGTGCTCGACAGCAGGTGAGCGTGCCGACCACTAACCAGAGGCAGGTGAACCCAATTAATTCCCATGGAAACCAAAACAAACCCAGAGGTGCACAAAACAGGAACGAAGGGAGTTCAGAACTAACAGAACATAACTAAACAAAACATGATCCGGGCCACGGATCATGACAGTTTACATACCTTAATTGTTTCCAAACGGTGTCTGTAACACGGCAGTAAAGCGGCTGATCAAACAAAACAGAAGTCATCGTCATGGACCCACTAGCTGCACAAGCTAGCTCTCCATTCAGCTAAACCAGGGGTCGGCAACCCGCGGCTCTTTAGCGGCGCCCTAGTGGCTCTCTGGAGCTTTTTCAAAAATGTATGAAAAATGGAAAAAGATGAGGGGAAAAAAATCTATTTTTTGTTTAAATATGGTTTCTGTAGGAGGACAACCATGACACAAACCTCCCTAATTGTTTCAAAGCACACTGTTTATATTAAACATGCTTCACTGATTCGAGTATTTGGCGAGCATCGTTTTGTCCTACTTATTTTGGCGGTCCTTGAACTCACCGTAGTTTGTTTACATGTATAACTTTTCTCCGACTTTCTAGGACGTGTTTTCTTTTTCTGTCTCATTTGGTCCACCAAACTTTTAAGGTTGTGCATGAAAGGTGAGTTTTGTTGATGTTATTGACTTGTTGGAGTGCTAATCAGACATATTTGGTCACTGCATGACTGCAAGCTAATCGATGCTAACATGCTATTTAGGCTAGCTATATGTACATATTGCATCATAATGCCTCATTTGTAGCTATATTTGAGCTCATTTAGTTTCCTTTAAGTCCTCTTAATTCAATGTATATCTCATGACACACTATCTGTATGTAATATGGCTTTTAATGTTTTGTGGCTCCAGACAGATTTGTTTTTGTATTTTTGGTCCAATATGGCTCTTTCAACATTTTGGGTTGCCGACCCCTGAGCTAAACAGACTCAATAACTCCATGGTGACGTTTTGGTGAATTTACATAGGAATTTGTGATAGTGAAACAATACAAAAGGAATGCCATTGTAAGTTACTAATACCCACACAGACACTAGTAAACCTGTTAGCATATTAGCTAATGACGCTCACTTGATTACATTATGATAGCATGTACAAATAGGCACGAAAACACTCCTACAGACATCACACATGGGACGCTTTAGTAAGTAAAAAACGTACAAACGTTGCTTGGAGTGACGAATGAAGAATCATTAGAAGACAGAATGACACCTTTACTTCCGGTTCAAAGCTACAAACAGAAGGGCACTGCAGTACATGCAGTGAGCGAACTCTTCCAAAAGATGGCGCCATTGCACAAACAATACCATGCATTTTCATTGTATTTGCTTGTTTAAACATTTTTTTTAATGTATTATGAGCGTCAGTGAAGATAAATCCATAAATTAGCTGCAGGGTTTGAACTAAGAAAAATAGATGCTGCTTATAGTCTGGAATTTACATTAATCATTTTGCAATGCAGTCTGCTGAAAATGATGGAAAGTGCCATTTTACATAGCAACTGACACTGTGGTCAAGGTTGGAACTTCACAAAACAAAATATTGAACACTCTACTGACATCTGGTGGCTAAAGTGGACAGTTAGCCCTACCAAATTTATGTTTTTTCATGTGAACCGTGACGGTATGAGGCCATTTGAATCCCCTTTCTACTAAAGGGTCATGTTCACATGCACGGTAAATCCTCCATAAGCAGACACGTTAATTTTGCCATCTCAGCACTGTTATTGTAAACGTTCTAACACCTTTAGGACTGCAATCTATTTGCGGCATTAGGAGGATGTATGACAGATTTGCATATTCGCCATGGCTCATTTGCACCAAGTGAGTAAAAAACATGAAGGCAAAACATGTTCAGAATTACAAACTAACTTACTTATGGCTCTTCTTTTTTTTTTATCACAAATTGGAGCGGTAGAGGGACCACAGCAGCACCCGTTGCTTGTTGAGAAGAGCCATCTGGGCTTTTCTTTCAGGTTCTCCTGGATTTGATTACTCGCTTAATATAGCAACAGCATCGCTAAACTGTCAACACTAATGATCCCTCCTGCGCCTTCTTATTCTCTGGCAGACGAGGTGTGTTGTAATGTGTTAATGAGCGAGAGGGAACAACTAGCGACACGTTTATTTGTGGCGCGCCGCTATTTAAATTTAAATTTAACCCGGGTGATTATTTTCTTAGGACAGGGAGTTGATAAGAATTAATTAAATTTGAAAGCATGATTCATAAACTGATTAGAAAGGCAAGGGAAACAACTCTTTGATCACATGACTACTCAGTAACAAGAACCAATGTTGTCATTGTAGGAAAAAAGCTGCTCAGTCAGCATTATAACCACAAATGCCAACAACAGTACAACAAAAGTAACACGCAGGAGTTTCACACCAACAACCGAATTACGCAACTTTAAAGCGCATGCGGACGTCGATAAAGCTCAAATGCAACTACCTCCATCTTGTGGACATAATTAAAAACTACATCCGGATTGACCCGTTGAGTTCATTGTAATATTAACAGCACTGTAAATTCCGGACTGAAAGCTGCTACTTTTTTCCTACGCTTGGAATCCTGCGGCTAATTTAAGGATTTCTCTTTGTTGACAACCATAATGTAAATAGTTGGTTTTTTTTAATCGTACAAAGACATTGAAAATGTGTGTTGTTTGTGCTATGGTGCCATCTTTTGGACAAGTTGTCCATAGCGTTCTACTCGTATGGGTTCTTCATTCATCACTCCAAGCAATGTTTGTATGTTTTACAATATAACTAAAATAATTCAACTAAACCCTCCCATGTGTGATGTCTGTATTGTTTTCGTGCATATTTGTACATGCTTTCGTAATGTAATCAAGCGAGCGTCATTAGCTAATACGCTAACACGTTTACGAGGGTCTGTGATAGTATTATTAACTTACAATGGCAATCTTTTTGTATTGTTTCACTTTCACAAATTCCTCAGTAAATTCACCAAAACATCACTGTGGAGTCATTGAGTCTGTTTAGCTGATTGGAGAGCTAACTTGCGCAGCTAGTGGGTCCATGATGATGACTTCTGTTTTGTTTGATCAGCCGTTTTACTGCCGTGTTACAGACACAGTTTGGAAACAATTAAGGTAGGTAAATTAACATTTTTGTGTAAATAACTAATTTCACAACATACGTATATGCGACTTGTAGTCCGGTGCGGCTAATATATGCGGGGGGGGGGGGGGATCCTCTAAAATTTAGTGAGTTCGGCTTATATTTCGGTGTGTTCTATAGTCCGGAAAATAGTATGTTAAAAAATATTTTTTCACCACAGTGCCATCTGCTGGATTTATTGGGCACTGACTGATTTGACCACAATAATGCAGTCACTGCTGATCTCCTTTAGGCCAAAGGTGCCCAAACTTTTTGACTTGGGGGCCGCATTGGGCTGAAAAAAATTGGTCGGGGGGCGTGTTAAAATATTATAATAGTATAATAGATTTACAATAAATAATTATTATAATTGAATATTCAGAGTATGTGAAAGTTCGACTCCTACCTTGTTTACTACTTTGATGACCTCTTTAAAGGTTTGTCATCAATCAGAAATATCAAGAAGCTAAAAGTCAATTATGGATAAGTGTGTAGAAAGAGTTTGGCATTTTCCCATCATGCCTTGCAATTGATGTAAACAGGTGTAATTTCGAATATTTTATGGTGATGGGACGCCTTTTTTAATAATATCCACAAGGTTCTGTGAGCAGGTCGTGTTATGTGCGTTGACTTTTTGTGCTGGACGCATTTTTTTTTCTGCACCATGACTAGGACAGGTTGTTTGGATGGGGTCGTATAAATAAATGATGTGCTCTTGACATAAAGAAAGTACACATCATGGTCACTGACCTGAGTTTCCCACATTGTCCTGTAGATGGTGACAATTTGATACCTGTCAGACTCCTGGTTATTTGTATTTAATATGAAAGCACGGCCAGGGTGCTTATTGTAAAAAAAATACCTTCGAGAGGCCGGGGTGTGGACACCTCTACTTTAGGCCTTATTTGCTTTTTTAACCATAACTTCCAGTGTTTCCCACAGGACAGGCATCTATTTGTGGTGGTGTGGTCGGGGGGCGGGGGGTGGCAGCGGCGATGACCAAGAAGAACGCAGAGTTGGGATATAATTACAACACTTTATGTACATATTTATATACAGATTTGAACAATTAGTTATTCACTGAAATATATTTATTAATTGTGGTTCTTACAAAAAATATATCTTATAAAATATAAAAGCTAAAATGTCTCTTAAAGCTCTGCCCCTTTAATTAGTGCATACTAAATAATTTAACTTTAGCCTACTACTACAACCATATTATTTACCAGCAACATAAAGTGAAACAGAGGCAGAGGTGTCCTGCCACAGTCAGTCAACCTCCTCCTCCTCCTCCTGCTGCTGCTGAACAGGTCGCACTGGAGCTAGTCGCTCTATGTTTTGTCGTGGTCATCTCTATAAGGCACATAAGAATATAAATTAGGACCCTTTTCATGAGAAAAGTGCATTTCTGATCTGACCCTGCTTTATTTTTCGGTGCTGAGTCTCACTTGTTGAGACAGCGCGCAAAAAGGCACCACGCGCGCGCAAAAGGGTGTTGCGCGCGCACGCACGAAGTGGAGAATCAGCGCGCGATAACAGTATTTTTGCGCTCGGATTTTTGGCACTAATGTGACGCCATACGTCTGCCCCGGCCCCCGAGTCAAACAGCGGCGGTGTTAATGAAGCAGTGTCAGACTGCTCACCGTCAGTGAAACGCTCGCTGAAATCGCGGATTAACGTTAAATATATGACGAACCGCGAGCGATGCAGCTATAACCTATCTACCTATATTACCCTCGTATTTTGAGCCGGTCGGTCCGTTCTTTTACTCCGTCGTCGTCGTCTTCTTCTGGCCCACCAGGTGAATTAAGTGCTATTGGCGGAGTTACAATGCATAGTAGGCTACCGCCACCTACTGCACCGGAGTTGTAACTACAAGGTACATTCACAGACAGAGTCCCATTGCTAATTATGAGCGGTCGAGTGAGTCAAAAGCTGAAAAATCCATTTGTGGCGGTCGTAATTCTTTCGTGGCGGGCCGCCACAAATAAATTGTGTGGGAAACACTGACTTCTGAACTCCCAAACAAACTTTAAAAGATGTGACTAACCACATCAATGACATGGCGGGCCACATTACATGAAGTGGTGGTCCCTATCTGGCCCCCGGGCCTTGAGTTTGATACCTGTGGCATACACAGAGGTAGATAAAGCTGCTGACCACTCTGACTCCTCTGAAGTTGCAGGTACCTGTACTCCCCCTTCAGGTGTGGCAGGGTACTGACTCCTCTGAAGTTGCAGGTACATGTACTCCCCCTTCAGGTGTGGCAGAGTACTGACTCCTCTGAAGTTGCAGGTACCTGTACTCCCGCTTCAGGTGTGGCAGGGTACTGACTCCTCTGAAGTCGCAGGTACCTGTACTCCCCCTTCAGGTGTGGCAGGGCACTGACTCCTCTGAAGTTGCAGGTGCCAGTACTCCCCCTTCAGGTGTGGCAGAGAGTACTGACTCCTCTGAAGTCGCAGGTACATGTACTCCCCTTTCAGGTGTGGCAGAGTACTGACTCCTCTGAAGTTGCAGGTACCTGTACTCCCCCTTCAGGTGTGGCAGAGTACTGACTCCTCTGAAGTTGCTGGTACCTGTACTCCCCCTTCAGGTGTGGCAGAGTACTGACTTCTCTGAAGTTGCAGGTACTTGTACTCCCCCTTCAGGTATGGCAGCGTACTGTCTGCTTCGCCTATGACCTCTCTAGTTTATGGTCCAATCAGCAGGAGTGATGATGTCACACACCTTCGTGGAAGGTTGTGTGGAGTCATGGGGAGTAACCGTAATCTCCCACATGCATTGCGGGGGACATTTTTGTCTGGCATCTAGTTTTACTTCAGACATGTTGTGAAAATGAAATGAAGTCATTATTGATAAAGCTACAACACAAAAGATAACAATGTTTACTTTTTCAAAAAGCTTTTATTGGTTGTAGCATCTTTAATGTATCAAAAGTGAGATCCTGCATTCCTTCGTTTCTCAGTACGCTACGCGGGTGGGAAAATTCTGATGAATCTTTTTGCAAACATATTGCAGAAACAATCACTGATTCAGCTTGATACTTAACACATGCTAACTCTTTGCATGCTAGAATGCTAACTTTTTTAGCCAATTTGACAGCCGAACACCTCAGAGTCATATAACTTGGTGATTGACACATGCTATCTGTTAGTTAGCATGCTAAAATGCTAACATTACCATGCTAACTTTTTTAGCCAATTTGATAGCCGAACACCTCAGAGTTATATAACTTGGTGATTGACACGTTATCTGTTAGTTAGCATGTTAAAATGCTAACATTACCATGTTAGCTTTTTTAGCCAATTTGATAGCCGAACACCTCAGTCATATAATTTGGTGCTCGACACATGCTATCTGTTAGTTAGCATGCTAAAATGCTAACATTACCATGCTAGCTTTTTTAGCCAATTTGATATTTCCGATTTCAGAGTCAAAAAACTTTGTGATTGACACATGCTAACTGTTAGCATGCTAGAATGCTAACTGTTACTATGCTAACTTTTTTAGCCAATTTTACAGCCGACCACCTCAGTCATATAACTTGGTACTTAATACATGCTAACTTTTTTAGCCAATTTGACAGCCGAACACCTCAGAGTCATATAACTTGGTGCTCGACACATGCTATCTGTTAGTTTGCATACTAACATTACCATGCTAACTTGTTTAGCCAAATTGATAGCCGAACACCTAAAGGTCATATAACTTTGTGATTGACACATGCTAACTGTTAGTTAGCATGCTAAAATGCTAACATTACCATGTTAGCTTTTTTAGCCAATTTGATAGCCGAACACCTCAGAGTCATATAACTTGGTGATTGACACATGCTAGCTGTTAGCATGCTAGAATGCTAACTGTTACTATGCTAACTTTTTTTAGCCAATTTTACACCCGACCACATCAGTCATATAACTTGGTGATGGGCGCATGCTAACTGTTAGCCTGCTAGAATGCTAACATTGCCATGCTAACATTTTTAGCCAGTTTACCAGCAGAACGCCTCACAGTCATATAACTTAATACTTAACACATGCTGTTAGCATGCTAGAATGCTAACAGCATGTGTTAAGTATTAAGTTGTATGACACTAAAATAGTTAGCATTCTAGCATCCAAACAGTTAGCATGTGTTAAGTATCAAGTAAGATGACTGGGTAAAACTTTTTTTTAGCCAGTTTTGCAGCAGAACGCCTCAGAGTCATACAACTTGATACTTAACACATGCTGTTAGCATGCTAGAATGCTAACATTACCATGCTAACTTTTTTGGTGAATTGTGCAATTGTACCATGCTAACTTTTTTAGCCAATTTTGCTGCCAAACGCCTCAGTCATATAATTTGATACTTAACACATGCTAACATTACCATGCCAACTTTTTTTTTGCCAATTTTGCAGCCGAACTCCTCAGTCATCTTACTTGATACTTAACACATGCTAACTGTTTGGATGCTAGAATGCTAACATGGTAACTATTTTAGCCAATTTGACAGCCGAAAACTTCAGAGTCATTTAACTTGATACTTAACACATGCTGTTAGCATGCTAGAATGCTAACGTTACCATGCTAACTTTTTTGGTCAATTGTGCAATTGTACCATGCTAACTTTTTTAACCAAGTTTGCTGCCAAACGCCTCAGTCATATAATTGATACTTAACACATGCTAACATTACCATGCTAACTTTTTTTTTGCCAATTTTGCAGCCGGACGCCTCAGTCATCTTACTTGATACTTAACACATGCTAACTGTTTGGATGCTAGAATGCTAGCATGGTAACTATTTTAGCCAATTTGACAGCCGAACACCTCAGAGTCATATAACTTTGGGATTGACACATGCTAACTGTTAGCATGCGAGAATGCTAACAGCATGTGTTAAGTATTAAGTTTTTTGACACTAAAATAGGTACCATAGTTAGCATTCTAGCATCCAAACAGTTAGCATGTGTTAAGTATCAAGTAAGATGACTGGGTAAAACTTTTTTTTTAGCCAGTTTTGCAGCAGAACGCCTCAGTCATGAAACTTGATACTTAACACATGCTGTTAGCATGCTAGAATGCTAACGTTACCATGCTAATTTTTTTGGTCAATTGTGCAATCGTACCATGCTAACTTTTTTTAGCCAATTTTGCAACCGAACGCCTCAGTCATCTTACTTGATACTTAACACGTGCTAACTGTTGGGATGCTAACATGGTAACTATTTTAGCCAATTTGACAGCATGAACACCTCAGAGTCATATAACTTTGGGATTGACACATGCTAACTGTTAGCATGCTAGAATGCTAACATTACCATGCTAACTTTATTAGCCAGTTTTGCAGCAGAATGCATCAGTCATATAACTTGGCGATTGACACATGCTAACTGTTTTCGCTTGCTAGAATGCTAACATTACCATGCTAACTTTTTAAACCAATTTTACAGCCGAACACCTCAGAGTCAAATAACTTGGTACTTGCTAACTTGGTACTTGCTAACTTTTTTTAAGCCAATTTTTCATCCATATGCTTCATAGTCAACTTGGCACTTGACGCATTCTAAATGCTAACATGCCAACAGTAGCATTTAAATTTGTCTTGTGCATTTCAGCAGCCATTTCTCCCAAAATTGCGTAGTCAGCTGTTTTGTGTAGTGTTTTTATCCTTAATGTTGTGTTTATCTTTTCTTTGGAATGTGCCGCGGGCCAATAACAAACAAGCTGCGGACCTAACATGATGTCGATTAATCACATAAATATATCGCATTTATCATGTGTTTAGGGAGATTAATTCCACAATGTATTTTATTAATCAATCACAACATGTTCAGTCTAATTCAAGTCCGACTTGACGCGCGTTGTTCCACATGTATCAACATTCATGGACGTGATTTTGTTTGTCTTGCAGATGGCAGCCTGGGGCGGGGCAGCGTCACACGTCAGAGGCGGCGTCCTCCCCAGGGAACCGGTTTCAGGTGGTGTCTTAGAGTCTCAAATCCCGTCTAGCACCATTTGAAATCGGTGTTCTTGAGCAGGAACAGACTTCAGAGGGCCAGGATGGACCTTCCACGTGTTACTGATTTTCTTTCCAATCGGGTCCTGTTTTTGTCTACTTGGGATCTGCGTTAGTCAGAAAAATGTGAAATCAAAACATGGAGGCATGGCAGAGATATTTATAAAATAATCTTGCCTTTCTTCATATTTCCTCCAAACGAGCCGTTGCGAATTTTCCCCAATTTGTGACGTTTTAAAATAACTTTTTTGAATTTAGGGCCCTCTCAAATTTTAACACAGAGTTCATAATATAACTCTCTATTTTAATCGTGTTCAATAAACCTTAGACTTAGGTCAGGCTGATTTAAAAAAAAAAAACTAACCAAATATACTGCATAAGAAGGGACTCATAAATAATGGAGGAAAACATAATTGACATAAAATTATATTAAATAGATACCATATTTTCCGGTCTATAGCGCACATTAGTATATAAGCCACACCCACAAAATTTTTGGAAAAAACTAACATTTTCCATGTACAAGTCGCAGATATATATGCTGTGAAATTAGTTATTTACATAGAAATATTTTGTAAATGTTTATTTACATACCTTAATTGTGTCTAACACGGCAGTAAAACAGCTGATCAAACAAAACAGAAGTCACCGTCACGGACCAACTAGCTGCACAAGCTAATAACTCCACGGTGACGTTTTGGTGAATTTACTGAGTAATTTGTGAAAGTGAAACAATACAAAAAAAGGCCTTTGTAAGTTAATAGTACTAACACAGACACTAGTAAACCTGTTAGCATATTAGCTAATGCTAACAACGCTAGTATTAATGTCTACTTGGGATCTGCGTAAGTTAAAAAAAATGCGAAATCAAAACATGGAGGCATGGCGGAGATATTTATAAAATAATCTTGCCTTTCTTCATATTTCCTCCAAACGAGCCGTTGGGAATTTTCCCCAATTTGTGACGTTTTAAAATAACTTTTTTGAATTTAGGGCCCACTCAAATTTTAACACGGAGTTCATAATATAACTATCCATTTTAATCGTCTTCAATAAACCTTGGGCTTAGGTCAAACTGATTTATTAAAAAAAAAAAAAAAAAAAAAAAAAAAAAGTGCATAAGAAGGGACTCATAAATAATGGAGGAAAACATAATTGGCATAAAATTATATTAAATAAATACCGTATTTTCCGGTCTATAGCGCACATTAGTATATAAGCCACACTCACTAAATTTTAGAAGAAAAAAAACATTTTCCATGTATAAGTCGCAGATATATACGTTGTGAAATTAGTTAATATTTACACAGAAATATTTTGTAAATGTTTATTTACATACACGGCAGTAAAACGGCTGATCAAACAAAACAGAAGTCACCGTCACGGACCCACTAGCTGCGCAAGCTAGTAACTCCACGGTGACGTTTTGGTGAATTTACTGAGTAATTTGTGAAAGTGAAACAATACAAAAAAATGCCTTTGTAAGTTAATAGTACTAACACAGACACTCGTAAACCTGTTAGCACATTAGCTAATGCTAACAACGCTAGTATTAAATAGGCACCACACATGGGACGGTTTAGTATGTAAGAATTGTTTCAGTTATATTGTAAAACTTACAAACGTAAAGGTAAACATAAATCCTTTTAGAGTAGAAACGCTGTATACGACTAGAAGACTTGTACTTCCGGTTGAAAGCTCTAAACAGAAGGAAACGTCGACGTTCACCCAGCAGGCAGTAAGCGAACTCGTCCAAAAGATGGCGCCATAGCACAGACAATAACACACCATTTCAGTGTCCATAAAATCCAGAAATTAGCCGCACCATTTTATAAACGGCAGGGTTCGAAGCGTATAAATAAAGTAGTGGCTTACAGTCTGGAATTTACGATGTATTAATGAATGAATGTTTCTTAACTAAACTGCCAATAAATGAAAGTGCAAATGGAAATACATCTTCACCAATTAAGTCAGAAGTTTTGCGCTTTTTGTGAAATTTCTCTATGACTTTGGCTCCAGACTTCTTCAACTGCAGCCCATACAGACCACAGCTGAGAAACATGTTTTTTGGCAGCCCTGAAATGTCAACAAACACTGCCATTTATGGTACTGTTTTACCCAAAATCATTTTGCCTGAGTCCGCCATTGTAGTGCAACTTTTTGACCAAAGAAGCTCCATGACTTGTTCTGTAGACCACAAAGAAGTGTTTAGATGTAGAGAAGACCATATTGAAGACATATTAGTATTTACACGCAGGTCCTTACTGCACATTACTACCCTCCCACCAAGGCTGACCGTTTTCTTTTGGTGTTCAGAGTTGCCATGGTTTCTAGCACCATTTGAAATCGGTTACCATGTGGCGAGAAGCTCGCCGCAGTCTTACCTGCGCTTCGTGTTCTCGCCAGCAGGCGGCAGCAGCGTGACATCAAGCAGGGCTGCAATGATGGAGTCTTTATTTTTGTTTTTTGTAAATAACTAATCAAGTCACGTTTTTTTTTTAAACCTTGTTACTTACTTATATTTGTTGTAATTTCTATTTTCCTCTTTTTAAATTCAATGACAAGTTAGACAATGCAATGAAACAAAAGGGGGTATGATTAAATAAGATGATTCTTTCTACCTCTTTGACATGCTGTAATGACACTTTACATATATGTATATATTTATTAAGTGTGTATATATATGTGTGTGTGTGTGTGTATATATATATATATGTATAAATATATACTGTATATACGTATATGTATATATATATATATATATGTGTGTGTGTGTATGTATATATATATATGTGTGTGTGTGTGTATATATATATATATATATATCCTTTGGGCTTGCCTCTGCATGAAAAGTGCTATATAAAAAAACGTTTGATTTGATTTATGTGTATATATATATTTACATATATGTGCATATCTACATATGTGTGTATATATATATATATATATATATATATATATATATATATATATTCATACATACATATGTATACGTATGTGTATACATACATGTTTATTAGATATGTCCGATAATGGCTTTTTTACCGATATTCGATATTTTCCGATATTGTCCAACTCTTAATTACTGATACCGATATCAATCAATACTGATATATACAGTCGTGGAATTAACACATTATTATGCCAAATTTTGTTGTGATGCCCTGTTGGATGCATTAAACAATGTAACAAGGTTTTCCAAAATATATCAACTCAAGTATGGGAAAAAAAAATGCCAACATGGCACTGCCATATTTATTATTGAAGTCACAAAGTGCATTCTTTTTTTTAACATGCCTCAAAACAATAACAGTGCAATACTTTTTCATAACATGGTCACTACTGCCTAGTTTCTCTTGTTATATTCTTATTTTACTGTTATATTTTTATTCTCATTGTTGCTTTTTATTTTTATTCTTATTGTCATATTTTTCTATTCTGTTTCCATTTATACCCCCATTATTTACTTTTTACTTTTTAAATTCGATCTCAATTCTGTACACTGCTGCTGGAATTTTTATTTTCCTGAGGGAACTCTCCTGAAGGAATCAATAAAGTACTAGCTATCTTATCTATCCAAACAGCAGCTTGGAATTTGGGACATGTTCTCACTGAGAGAGACTATGAGGAGGTTGAGGTGGGCGGGGTTGGGGTGGGGTGGGGTATATTGTAGCTTCCCGGAAGAGTTAGTACTGCAAGGGATTCTGGGTATTTGTTCTGTTGTGTTTATGTTGTGTTATGGTGCGGATGTTCTCCCGAAATGTGTTTGTCATTCTTGTTCGGTGTGGATTCACAGGGTGGCGCATATTTGTAACAGTGTTAAAGTTGTTTATACGGCCACCCTCAGTGTGACCTTTATGGCTGTTGAGTAAGTATGCCGTGCATTAATTCGTGATGATTTTTTTTCCCACCATATTATGTGACTCGGACGGCACGCACGCAAAGGAAATGCCTTTAAGGTTTATTGGCACTCTGTACATCTCCCTACGTCCGTGTACACAGCGGCGTTTTAAAACGATACCGATAAATTCCGATATTACATTGTAAAGCATTTATCGGCCGATAATATCGGCAGCCCGATATTATCGGACATCCCTAATATTTATGTGTGTATATATATATATATATATATATATATATATGTATATATATATATATATATATGATGTACCATAATATTGTTAACTGTTTACATGTTCGAACAAGACTAACCATATTATAATTTACCTTTTTTGTCACCCAGTTTGTTTTTTAAGCAGGGCTCACATCATTTAGAAGTGTTTATAATTTATGAGTTAAATGCATGAATCATTCTGCCACATTAATATATTTTTGTTTTGCGATTCAGAGTAAATATAATTTATGTAGGGTTGTCAAAAATAACGAGCGAACTCGTGATTGATAAAGAAACAAAAAACAAGCATGAATACACGCAGATCCATAACACATTTTATTTGACATTCTCCCATTTACCTTGTGACCTGAAAGGTCATTGGAAAGTTTCACTTCCAAATAAAACCCAACAGTACTTCGGACAAAACTGTGAGCAAATAAATGACGTGCAAGGAAAACAATTCATGTAAAACCAAAAAACTTTTCTGTATGAGATTCTGACAATAAAATTGAGATTGTGTCCAAATATATTTTTTTAAATTATTATTCACATTTAGGCATGGCAGTAATAACCTGTGATCAATCATGATTCAAAAGAGTGATTAATCTGATTAAAAATATGAATTATTTTACAGTACTAGTTGTTTGTGTTACTTACCACACTTTATTGTGCATTTTTATTACAATGCAGGAAAAAAAACATTACAATAGTGGACTTAAATATACTTAATGGACAGATACAGAACTCCTTGTTATGATTTGATATTTTCCACTTAGCCATAATTACCAGTGCAATAGATTGTTATCAGTGTGCAGTGGCAGTGTTTATGGATCCAACTAAAGCACAATTCATCAAAATATTTGAACAGTATGGAATCAGAGGGTTGGTCTTCAACCGGATTAGAATATACTTAACCAACAGGAGGCATCCAAACAATACCCCGTTTGTTGACGACGAACATACTGTATGTCTACAACGCTAAATATATCTTGTGGTGTTCTCCAGGGATCTATACTGGGACCAAAATGGTTCAATTGCTCTAGAAACGACATTTGTAAAGTTACAAAGGACTTAAGTTAGTTTTATCTGCAGACAATACGACAGCGTTTTGTTCAGGTGAAAACACGCAGAAGCTAATTTGAATGATAAAAGAAATGAACAAATCAAAAATAGGGTTTGACAAAAACAGACTGAAACTAAAATAATGCTATTCCTCAGGAGTAGAAGAGTCATTCAGACAGAAACAGACATTGAAAGAGTGAAATAAATAACATTTTTTAGGCTATACAATGAAATAGAAATCTCATAAAAAATATACAAACATAAGGTGGCAAGAAATATTTCTATACTGAACAAAGCAAAATATGTTCTGGACCGAAAATCGCTTCATATTCTCTACTGCTCGCTTGTGTTACCATATCAGAGTGATTGTGCAGAAATATGGGTGTAGAGGTTGCCCTCTAGTGGGGTCTCCTGACCACCACACACTGGCACGAGAGCCAGGTATTCAGGATTCAACAATGTTTTATTGAGTCCACTTCTTCAGCAAACGCAATTGACTTTTCAGCCCCAGTCTCTCTTGCTGCTCTGTTCTGCTCTGCTCTCTAGCGTGTGTCTCTCTCTCGCTCCAACTCCAACACTCGTGTCTCGGCCCGGCTGCTGCTAATAAAGGGGACTCACCTGCCGCTGGCAGGCCCGCAGACCACGCCCCCCTCCACAATGGGAAATAACTACAAAAGTACACTTCAGTCACTAAATTTGTTACAAAAAGATCAAATTAGAATAATAATAATAGTGCGCATACAAACACTTTATTTATTGAATCCAAAATACTGAAATTCAATGATTTGGTGCATTTGCAAACATCTAAAATGATGTACAAAGTAAAACATAACCTGCTAGCCAAGAAGGTACAACAATTCTTCTCAATAAAAGGAGAAATAACCTTAGACGAAAATGTATGCATGTACAACACTTAACACCTTCACCTATCAGTGGTGTTTCTGGGTGTTGTTGATAAATGGCTTTCGCTTTGCTTAGTAGAGTTGTAACTTGCACTTACAGATGAAGCGACAAACTGACAGTGGTTTTCTAAAGTGTTCCTGAGCCCCTGTGGTGATATCCTTCACACACTGATGTCGCTTTTTGATGCAGTTTGATCGAAGTTCACGGGCATTCAATGTTGTTTTTCAGCCTATGTGCAGTGATTTCTCCAGATTCTCTCAACCTTTTGATGATACTACGGACCGTAGATGGTGAAATCCCTAAATTTCTTGCAATAGCTGGTTGAGGAATGTCGTTCTTAAACTGTTGGACAATTTGCTCAGAAAGTGGTGACCCTTGTCCCATCTTTGTTTGTGAATCTGTTTTTATACCCAATCATGGCACCCACCTGTTCCCAATCAGCCTGTTCAGGATGTTCCAAATTAAATGACGGAATGGTTTAATAAACAATGTACTAATATGATCCTCTTCAAAAAACTGACATTTTAAACTTTATTAAAACAGATAATATTAATCTCATTAAGTTAATAGCTTACTTAACTATTTATTCATGAGAACTTGATTTAAATATACGCTAGGTCCTCGGAGGCTAAATAGTTTGTGTTACAATCTACAAACCCTGTTTCCATATGAGTTGGGAAATTGTGTTAGATGTAAATATAAACGGAATACAATGATTTGCAAATCCTTTTCAACCCATATTCAATTGAATGCACTACAAAGACAAGATATTTGATGTTCAAACTCATAAACTTTTTTTTTTTTTGCAAATAACAATTAACTTAGAATTTCATGGCTGCAACACGTGCCAAAGTAGTTGGGAAAGGGCATGTTCACCACTGTGTTACATCACCTTTTCTTTTAACAACACTCAATAAACGACTGGGAACTGAGGAAACTAATTGTTGAAGCTTTGAAAGTGGAATTCTTTCCCATTCTTGTTTTATGTAGAGCTTCAGTCGTTCAACAGTCCGGGGTCTCCGCTGTCGTATTTTACGCTTCATAATGCGCCACACATTTTCGATGGGAGACAGGTCTGGACTGCAGGCAGGCCAGGAAAGTACCCGCACTCTTTTTTTTTTTTTACGAAGCCACGCTGTTGTAACACGTGCTGAATGTGGCTTGGCATTGTCTTGCTGAAATAAGCAGGGGCGTCCATGAAAAAGACGGCGCTTAGATGGCAGCATATGTTGTTCCAAAACCTGTATGTACCTTTCAGCATTAATGGTGCCTTCATAGATGTGTAAGTTACCCATGCCTTGGGCACTAATACATCCCCATACCATCACAGATGCTGGCTTTTCAACTTTGCGTCGATAACAGTCTGGATGGTTCGCTTCCCCTTTGGTCCGGATGACACGATGTCGAATATTTCCAAAAACAATTTGAAATGTGGACTCGTCAGACCACAGAACACTTTTCCACTTTGCATGAGTCCATCTTAGATGATCTCGGGCCCAGAGAAGCCGTCGGCGTTTCTGGGTGTTGTTGATAAATGGCTTTCGCTTTGCATAGTAGAGCTTTAACTTGCACTTATAGATGTAGCGAACAACTGTATTTAGTGACAGTGGTTTTCTGAAGTGTTCCTGAGCCCATGTGGTGATATCCTTTAGAGATTGATGTCGGTTTTTGATACAGTGCCGTCTGAGGGATCGAAGGTCACGGTCATTCAATGTTGGTTTCCGGCCATGCCGCTTATGAGTGATTTCTCCAGATTCTCTGAACCTTTTGATGATATTATGGACCGTAGATGTTGAAATCCCTAAATTTCTTGCAATTGCACTTTGAGAAACGTTGTTCTTAAACTGTTTGACTATTTGCTCACGCAGTTGTGGACAAAGGGGTGTACCTCGCCCCATCCTTTCTTGTGAAAGACTGAGCATTTTTTGGGAAGCTGTTTTTATACCCAATCATGGCACCCACCTGTTCCCAATTAGCCTGCACACCTGTGGGATGTTCCAAATAAGTGTTTGATGAGCATTCCTCAACTTTATCAGTATTTATTGCCACCTTTCCCAACTTCTTTGTCACGTGTTGCTGGCATCAAATTCTAAAGTTAATGATTATTTGCAAAAAAAATGTTTATGAGTTTGAACATCAAATATGTTGTCTTTGTAGCATATTCAACTGAATATGGGTTGAAAATGATTTGCAAATCATTGTATTCCGTTTATATTTACATCTAACACAATTTCCCAACTCATATGGAAACGGGGTTTGTAAGAACAGAAAGTGAACAATTGTGTAAACTCTGTTTCCCCCTACTTCTGTCTCATGTAAGGAGAAACTGGAAATATAAAACTAGAACCAATTCCGACTTAATGGCCTCATCAATGTGACAAATAGCTGACATCAGTTTTTCTTTTTCTTTGCATTTTCCTTTCTGCTGGCTCTCGGCCACTTTAGAGTTTGATGTTGCAACAACTGTGGAAAATAATCGTTCATACGGAGGAGTGACGGATTGAATCATTTTCCACCGAAACCTGCTTTCACTCCCTAGTCTAAGTTTAGTTTCATAACCAGTTTTTTTTATCAACAACCCAGGCAGGAGGTTCCTGGTCCGAGACCAGCGCTCAGATCTGCTGGCAAAGCCCCCACATGTGCCTCACCTCCCAGCCAGTGTGAGTCACAGGGAGGGTCTCTCTTCCAGGGGCCCTGCTGGTGTCACACTCCCCCCCCCACCCCCCCTTTGGGCCCTCACCACCAAATGACAGCTCACCATATCAGACTCCTGCAAAATATTATAATACTCTTAACTTTCTTGGAGCTTCTTTTTGCACTGCTCTCTCAAATCTGAACAATGGAATTGATCAACTGACCAGAGTTCGTAATACCGGCGTTATTTAATCTTTTAGTAGTAACAAGTAGGTGTAGGCCCATTAGCAATAGCTTGATGTAACGTGGCACACTACTTTTGATGTGATGTTATTTATGTTAGACTGACCATGCGTCCTCTTTTCCCCGGACATGTCCTCTTTTACGGAGTTTCTTAAATGCCTCAAATGTCCGGCATTTTGAGTTAGGGTTGCGTGTATTTTCAATGTACGTTCAGGGTTAAGAAGGGGTTAAAAACAAAACAAATTGTGCACGCAACAGCATTGGTGAGGGAGGGGCAGAGACAGAGAGAGAGAGAGAGAGTTATGATAAACGTGCATGCGTCGCCAGGCTCTGCTTTTTATCCATAGATTTATCACATTTCATTTTTTATTATCTATAGCAGGAGTCGGGAACCTTTTTGGCTGAGAGCCATGAAAGCCAAATATTTTAAAATGTATTTCCGTGAGAGCCATATAATATTTTTTTAACACTGAACACAACTAAGTGCGTGCATTTTTAAGTACAAACCCCGTTTCCATATGAGTTGGGAAATTGTGTTAGATGTAAATATAAACAGAATACAATGATTTGCAAATCCTTTTCAACCCATATTCAGTTGAATATGCTACAAAGACAAGATATTTGATGGTCAAACTCATAAACTTTTTTTTTTTTTTGCAAATAATAATTAACTTAGAATTTCATGGCTGCAACACGTGTCAAAGTAGTTGGGAAAGGGCATGTTCACCACTGTGTTACATGGCCTTTCCTTTTAACAACACTCAGTAAACGTTTGGGAACTGAGGAGACACATTTTTGAAGCTTCTCAGGTGGAATTTTTTCCCATTCTTGCTTGATGTACAGCTTAAGTTGTTCAACAGTCCGGGGGTCTCCGTTGTGGTATTTTAGGCTTCACAATGCGCCACACATTTTCAACGGGAGACAGGTCTGGACTACAGGCAGGCCAGTCTAGTACCCGCACTCTTTTACTATGAGGCCACGTTGATGTAACACGTGGCTTGGCATTGTCTTGCTGAAATAAGCAGGGGCGTCCATAGTGACGTTGCTTGGATGGCAACATATATTGCTCCAAAACCTGTATGTACCTTTTAGCATTAATGGCGCCTTCACAGATGTGTAAGTTACCCATGTCTTGGGCACTAATACACCCCCATACCATCACAGATGCTGGCTTTTCAACTTTGTGCCTATAACAATCCGGATGGTTCTTTTCCTCTTTGGTCCGGATGACACGACGTCCACAGTTTCCAAAAACAATTTGAAATGTGGACTCGTCAGACCACAGAACACTTTTCCACTTTGTATCAGTCCATCTTAGATGAGCTCAGGCCCAGCGAAGCCGACGGCGTTTCTGGGTGTTGTTGATAAACGGTTTTCGCCTTGCATAGGAGAGTTTTAACTTGCACTTACAGATGTAGCGACCAACTGTAGTTACTGACAGTGGGTTTCTGAAGTGTTCCTGAGCCCATGTGGTGATATCCTTCACACACTGATGTCGCTTGTTGATGCAGTACAGCCTGAGGGATCGAAGGTCACGGGCTTAGCTGCTTACGTGCAGTGATTTCTCCAGATTCTCTGAACCTTTTGATGATATTACGGACCGTAGATGGTGAAATCCCTAAATTCTTTGCAATAGCTGCTTGAGAAAGGTTTTTCTTAAACTGTTCAACAATTTGCTCACGCATTTGTTGACAAAGTTGTTTGTGAATGATTGAGCATTTCATGGAATCTACTTTTATACCCAATCATGGCACCCACCTGTTCCCAATTAGCCTGCACACCTGTGGGATGTTCCAAATAAGTGTTTGATGAGCATTCCTCAACTTTATCAGTATTTATTGCCACCTTTCCCAACTTCTTTGTCACGTGTTGCTGGCATCAAATTCTAAAGTTAATGATTATTTGCACAAAAAAAAATGTTTATCAGTTTGAACATCAAATATGTTGTCTTTGTAGCATATTCAACTGAATATGGGTTGAAAAGGATTTGCAAATCATTGTATTCCATTTATATTTACATCTAACACAATTTCCCAACTCATATGGAAACGGGGTTTGTAAGTCACTTATTCTTTTTAATAACATTGTTATTCTGAAGCTAACCAATAATAAATAAAATACTTCTCACCATTAATGCGACTTCTTGAACAGGTGCGGTACAAAATGGATGGATTAAAATGCATGAGAATAATTTATATTTTGAAAGTTATTTTTAACACTGTGATTACCAGCTGAATTATTCATTACTTATCGTGTTAAGCAATGTCAGCTAAGATTTATCTGACTGTCATTGCTCAAAACATAATATTGAATCAAAATCAATGTTATTATGAATTATTGACCTATCCAATGTTCCCATTACTTCACATCAAATATTCCACTTTGAAAAATATTTTTGGTGGAAGATTCTGCATATTTTGTGTGTTTGCCATTAAAAACATAGTTTTGTTTGACAAAAAAGGGCGGAAAACAAACAAACAAAAAAACAACATAAAAAAAAGTAAAACATTTTGAAATGAGGGATAGATGTGAAGTTGATGTAGACTCCAGAGATTTAAGCGTTAAATATAAAATGTATGTATGCCCTGGCACACCATTATCATCATTTCATGACCCAAGCAAAACACTTTTTACACTTTTATACTGAAATTGTCAGGACTTGGACTATGGCGTGGTTTGTTCTCCTGAGGCGCAAAGGATTTGGACCAGATATGACGTGCAGGTGAATACATATTTAATTTTAACACTCAAAAAAAGAATAAACAAAAGGCGCGCACAAGGGCGTAAGTACAAAACTTGATTATAAACACAAAACTTGCACAAAGGCAGAAACTATGAACAATGAAACAAAACTTGCAAACTATGGCATGAATAAAGAAAACTTACTTGGACGAGAAAACGGCATGAAAAAGAGCAGCAAGAGTCATAAAGGTGTGTGGAGAGTGTGAAGCAGAGTGACAGGAGTGTGATGTCGCCAGGCTGACTGCCTGGAAACTCCCGGGTTAAATAGTAGTGACATGATTAAAGACAAGTGAAAACTAATGAGTTGCTATGGTGACAAACGAGAGTGCACAATGAGTCCACACGTGGAACAGGTGAAACTAATGGGTAGCCATGGAAACAAGACAAGGGAGTGAAAAGCAGGAACTAAAAAGAGTCCAAAACCAAGCAGAACATAACTTAAACAAAACATGATCACAGACATGACAGAAATAAATACACCTACAACTTATTAAATAAAAACATAGAAAAAACTACCAGCAGCGGTAAAGTTTAGATCCATGAAGGAAAGAAGAAAGTTAATGAATATTTATAAGTTAATACATTTACATATGTATACACATTTGCTTTCTTTTTTTATTATTTCTTTTAATGAATGAAGTAAGGTTTAGGACAACCTTTTTCCAAAACACAATATAGAATGTGAGATATAACAGGATAATGCATGCGTTTATCTTTTTTTTTTTTTCAAAACGCTTACAAAAAAGTGGGACCCCAAAAATTTATTGTGGGACCCCATTTTGAACATTTCTAGCGCCAACACTACTGTCAACAGAGGAGGAAAAAATGCTTTATTTAAATAAATATATTATTCATAAAGCAAGTTCGAGTATCGTCTTGGCACGCATATATGTGTCCTTTTTTTGGGATTTCACAATATGGTCAGGGTTAGGGTCTTGTCTTGTCTTGTCTGCTTATTTCATATCGACTTCATTTTAGTGTGATATAGGGAAGAGGCAACATAACACTAACGCAGCAGACAAGATCATACACACTACCATGAGGAAATAATGAACAACAAACCAATGATTCAAGTGACAAACCTGCCATCCAAACAATACCCCGTTTGTTGACAAGAATATATGACAGCCAGGGAAGCACATGCAATCTCTTTATCAAGCAGACGTAACACAATCTGGTGAAAAGATTCAAAAGAGCTAAAAGCTAACAAACACAGCGCCGTTGAAACCCTCACCTTACGAGACTCCAGCAAAGGAATATAGTACACTTTCTTGGAGCCTCTTTTTGCACTGCTCTCTAAAATTTGAACGATGGAATCGATCAACTGGCCTCTCGACAAAATTGACAAGATCTCAGCCTGTCCTGACCAGTGTTCGTAATAACGCCGTTATTTAATCTAATTACTTTTAGGTCCGTTACAACGCCGATAGCTACTTTTGATGCCATATGCCAGATATTTCACTTTTTTTTAAGTAACATTCCATTGGTAAGTAATTACATTTATTGAAGAGTGATTCCGTTCGTAATTCAATTACCTCTATGGTAAAGGAACGAGTAACTATAATGAATTACCTTTTCAAAGTAATTTTCAGAACACTGGTCCTGAAGGACTCTCAGAAATTCAGTTTTGGACATTTAGCCATCGAGAAGTTATACTTTTGCTCCACCTCTTAACCATTTTGAATTTGGGGTCTAGGTTTTTGTATACAGAGGGGCCCGGGGGGGCGCTTAAATATCAACACTGAATTTATCATATTTTCTCTTGATTTTAATCGTACTCAACTTCCTTTTAGTGTGATATAGGGAAGACGCAACATAACACTGACGCAGCAGACAAGATCATACACACTACTATGAGGAAATAATGAACAACAAGCCAGTGATTAATGTGACAAACTTGCCATCCAAACAATACCCCGTTTGTTGACAAGAAGATATGACAGCCAGGGAAGCACATGCAATCTCTTTATCAAGCAGACGTAACACAATCTGGTGAAAAGATTCAAAAGAGCTAACAGCTAAAAGCTAACAAACACAAACCTTAGGCTGATTTGAAAAAATAAAATAAAATAAAAAACCCTAGCCAATTATACTGCATACCCGAAAAACCATTTGACATTCACATGTGTTGTGCTAAAATTTTTAGAAGAAAAAAAACTTTGGACTAAGGCTGATTAAAAAAAGTACTAACTTTGTAAAAAAGTGAGTCATACATTACAAAGGAAATATCAATTTACACACATATGTGTTGTGCTAAAATAAATAAACATAATTAATATTGAATATTGTTGTTAGCTAAACTGCCAATAAATTAAAGTGCAAATAAAAATACAGCTTCACCACTTTAGTCATAATTTTTTGCGCTTAAGAAACTTCTCTATGACTTCTTCTGTTTGTTTGATATTGTCATTACTGCCACCAGTGGTGGACAAGTGTATTGCAACTGAGTACCCTCAAAACTGAGAAACATATATTTTTTAGCGGCCCTCTAGGGGGCGCTCGCAGCCCAACAAGAATGTGATCTGAACTCTAGAACCATGCGTCTAAATATGTGTTTACAACATCTTCAAGTTTACAAGCAATTTCCAGTCCGTTCGTTGTAAATATTTCTAGTTGTCACGGTTTTATTTTCTTCTGAACCCACGCAGGATGAACTGTGTCCCCAAGATTGTCCCTGGCAGAACTCCAGGGTGACACAAACACAAGTCAGACTTTACGAGTGCACAATGGAATTCCGTCTTTGTTTACCTTCTGCAAAAGTTGGTCACTCCTTTGACGTGAAATATTTGCCATGAGGGATGACTTGTGTTGATGTAATAAATCCATGGCGTACTCCACCCCCATGTTTGTAACAGCTGGGTCTCCACCCACAGCTTCCATGTTCCATGTCATTAACGATGCAAACTTAAAACAAAATGAGCAACTATTTTTTATTAACCGTCATGCTACGACAGGGCCGGCCCGTGGCATAGGCCGTATAGGCAAATGCTAAGGGCGCCACGCCAGTGCCACAAATGTTGGAGAAAAAAAAAAAAAAGTTGGTACTATTATTTCTAAATACAAAAAATAATCCCACGTTAATTAAAATGCAAAGTAAAGCCTATATAATAGAAATATTATTTGTTACAACATTACGCCCCCCCCCCCCCCCCCCCCCCGCACGGTGTGCCCCCTCCCTTCCCGTATCATGACTCTTTTTGGACGTCACCACATCAAAAAATCAACACTAGATGTCAAAACGGCCAAAACTGTCAGGTGCCCAGGGGAAAAAAAAGAGAAAAGAAGAGGAGGAGAAATGAGAAAAAGACAGAGGTAGCAGGTAGGTAACGTTAGCCTACATGAAATTATTTGTCTGTTACAGAATGTGATAGTAACCTGGCTTTTTAGCATTAAGCTAATGTTACATGATTCGGCAATTGCTAATCAATAAATAGCTAGTTCTGTTTTAACGTCGGGTTAATATTGTGGAGGGGGCTAAATTGTTATGGAAAATAATAATGTAACGTTAGGTAATTACAGTACTCCCACCTTACATACCTCAGGGACATTTGTATTAGATCTTTTAAGCAGGTGTTTTTTGTTTAAATAATAAATAAATGATAAATGGGTTGTACTTGTATAGCGCTTTTCTACCTTCAAGGTACTCAAAGCGCTTTGACACTATTCCACATTTACCCATTCACACACACATTCACACACTGATGGAGGGAGCTGCCATGCAAGGCGCTAACCAGCACCCATCAGGAGCAAGGGTGAAGTGTCTTGCTCAGGACACAACGGACATGACGAGGTTGGTACTAGGTGGGGATTGAACCAGAAACCCTCGGGTTGTGCACAGCCACTCACCCACTGCGCCACGCCATCCCCATTGTTATTGCCTTCTGGTTAGCTAATGTTTGCCCTGCAGGTAATAGTCACTTTTCCACCCCTTTATATATTAGGTATAGTTGTAAGCCTAGTTGTTAAAGTGCACATCATTAATGTTAATTAAGCAATATGTATGTAAAAAATATTGTATTTCATATATTCATTTTTGCATTCATTTATTTATTCATATTTTTTTTAATCTTGTTAACTATTCTGATTGTTAATTTGCTTTCTTTAAGTAAAAAAAAGGTCAAAGACAAAGCTATCCGGTTTCTTGTGAGTATATACACTTCACTGCCGATGTGGGGGGGCGCCACCTAAAATCTTGCCTAGGGCGCCAGATTGGTTAGGGCCGGTGCTACGATATAAACACAAATGTGCTGCCCTCGATATGTAGGAATACCTTGGCTTTACCCTAACACCTTTTCTTCATCAAAAACGTCTTCTTGTCCTCAGGTTCATTGACCGTAAAAAGGGTAAAACTGAAAAACATACAAGCAAAAAGGATGCTTACATTAAAGCAGCCAAGTACACACACAAGCATACTTCAATAATGATGTATGTATGTATGTATGTACGTACGTACGTACGTACGTACGTACGTACGTATGTATGTATGTATGTATGTACCTCATTGTAAGAGTTACTAGTTCCTCAGCAAAGTAGCTAAGACGTTATTATTAATTTCGTTATTTCATGCACTGTTATGTATGTATGTATGTATGTATGTATGTATGTATGTACGTATGTACGTACGTACGAGTACTATGTATGTATGCATGTATGTATGTATGTACGTATGTACGTATGTATGTATGTATGTATGTACATATATATGAGTACAATGGATGTATGTATGTACGTATGTATGTACGTATATTTGTGCATATGTATGTATATATGTATGTATGTATGTATGTATGTATGTATGTATGTACATATATACGAGTACAATGGATGTATGTATGTACGTATGTATGTATGTATGTACGTATATTTGTGCATATGTATGTATATATGTATGTATGTATGTATGTATGTATGTATGTACATATATACGAGTACAATGGATGTATGTATGTACGTATGTATGTATGTATGTATGTATGTACGTACGTACGTATATTTGTGCGTATGTATGTATATATGTACGTATATATGTGTGTGTATGTATGTATGTGTGTATGTATGTACGTATGTACGTACGTATGTATGGTATGGACGTATATATGTGTGTATGTATGTACGTACGTAGGTATGTGTGTATGTATGTATGTATGTATGTATAGTATGTATGTATGTACATACGTCTATATGTACGTACGTATGTATGTACGTATATATGTATATGTATGTACGTATATATGTGTATGTATGTACGTACGTATGTATGTACGTACGTATGTATGTACGTATATATGTATGTATGTATATATGTATGTATGTATGTACGTACGTATTAATTTCGTTATTTCATGCACTGTTATGTATGTATGTATGTACGTATGTATGTATGTATGTACGTACGTACGTACGTACGTACGTACGTACGAGTACAATGTATGTATGTATGTATGTACGTATGTATGTATGTACGTATGTATGTATGTAGGTACATATATACGAGTACAATGGATGTATGTATGTACGTATGTATGTATGTATGTACGTATATGTATGCGTATGTATGTATATATGTACGTATATATGTGTGTATGTATGTATGTATGTATGTATGTATGTATGTATGTATGTATGTACATATATACGAGTACAATGGATGTATGTATGTACGTATATTTGTGCGTATGTATGTATATATGTACGTATATATGTGTGTATGTATGTATGTATGTGTGTATGTATGTACGTACGTATGTATGGTATGGACGTATATATGTGTGTATGTATGTACGTACGTAGGTATGTGTGTATGTATGTATGTATGTATGTATGTATGTATGTACGTATGTACGTATGTACCTCATTGTAAGAGTAACTAGTTCCTCAGCAAAGTAGCTAAGACGTTATTATTAATTTCGTTATTTCATGCACTGTTATGTATGTATGTATGTATGTATGTACGTATATATGTATGTATGTATGTATGTATGTATGTATGTATGTATGTATGTATGTATGTACGTACGTACGTACGAGTACAATGTATGTATAATAATAATAATAATAACTGGGATTTATATAGCGCTTTTCTAAGTACCCAAAGTCGCTTTACATGTAGAACCCATCATTCACACCAGGTGGTGGTAAGCTACTTTCATAGCCACAGCTGCCCTGGGGTAGACTGACGGAAGCGTGCCTGCAATTTGCGCCAACGGCCCCTCCGACCACCACCTATCATTCATCATTCAATTCACCGATTCGAGTGGCACCGGGGACAAAGGGTGAAGTGTCCCGCCCAAGGACACAACGGCAGCGATTTTTGGATGGTTAGAGGCGGGGAGCGAACCTGCAACCCTCAGGTTTCTGGCACGGTTGCTCTACCCACTACACCATGCCGCCCCCAAAATGTATGTATGTACGTACGTACGTACGTACGTACGTATGTACGTATGTATGTATGTATATACATATATACGAGTACAACGGATGTATGTATGTATGTATGTATGTGCGTATTTATGTATATATGTACGTATATATGTATGTATGTATGTATGTATGTATGTATGTATGTATGTATGTATGTATGTATGTATGTACATATATACGAGTACAACGGATGTATGTATGTACGTATGTATGTATGTATGTATGTACGTATATTTGTGCGTATGTATGTTTATATGTACGTATATATGTGTGTATGTATGTATGTACGTATGTAGGTATGTATGTACGTACGTATGTATGGTATGGACGTATATATGTGTGTATGTATGTACGTACGTACGTAGGTATGTGTGTATGTATGTATGTATGTATGTACAGTATGTATGTACGTACATACGTCTATATGTACGTACGTATGTATGTACGTATGTATGTATGTATGTATGTATGTATGTACTAGAGATGCGCGGTTTGCGGGCACAACCGCGGAGTCCGCGGATTATCCGCGGATTGGGCGGATGAAATAAAAAAAAATTAGATTTTATCCGCGGGTCGGGTCGGGTCGGGTGATTGAAATAAAAAAAATATAGATTTTAAATAGATTCGGGCGGGTGGCAGTTAAACCAATTCGGAAATATATATACATAGTTAAATGTTGTTACCCACATACGAAAAACGAGCAGGCACCTGCAGCATATGCCACAACAGAAGAAAAAAAAAAAAAGAGATGGACACTTTTACGGAGCGGAGAAGGGACGCCTCGCCGGGGTCCGGGACCGAGGCCCCTTCCCCCGAGAGGGCCCCACCGGGAGCCGTAGCTGAGGCGATCCGCGAGAAGGGCCCGACGCACGTCCAGGGTCACCACCGCGCCCACCGCACCGACACCCCGCCTCGTCCGCCTTCGCCGCGGCCGGCGTCACGCGCAGCAGATAAGCAGCTTACCTGCCCGCCACCCCCGTGGCCGGGGGCTCGTAACAGGGGTCACTCCGCGCGCAGTGCGCTCACGAAAGGGGTGGGGCTCACCCTGGTTGATATAGACAGCAGCAGGACGGTGGCCATGGAAGTTGGAACCCGCTAAGGAGTGTGTAACAACCCACCTGCCGAATCAACTAGCCCTGAAAATGGATGGCGCTGGAGCGTCGGGCCCATATACCCGGCCGTCGCCGGCAGCGAGACGCGCTTGGAGGTGCGCTCAGCGCGGCTCCCATATGATTGCGCACTGGTGTGCGTCTGGGTCGTGACAGCGTGGCACGCGAATGTCTGTACTGCATTGGATCAGTCTCCTTTCTTTAACAGGCAAAAGCTTTATAACCTCACTAATGCCTTGCATCGTCTATATTAGATATATAACAACGGGCGGGTGCGTGCGGATGCGGTTCTGATCAAATGTTAGATCGGGTGGATTGCGGATGGTTGACGACTTTCTGATGCAGTTGCGGATGAAATAATTGCCTATCCGCGCATCTCTAGTATGTACGTATGTATGTACGTACGTATATATGTGTGTATGTATGTATGTACGTATGTACCTCATTGTAAGAGTAGCTAGTTCCTCAGAAAAGTAGCTGAGACGTTATTATTATTTATTTTATTTTATACGCTGTTATGTATGTATGTATGTATGTACGTACGTATGTACATATATACGAGTACAATGGATGTATGTATGTACGTATGTATGTATGTATGTATGTATGTACGTATATTTGTGCGTATGTATGTATATATGTACGTATATATGTGTGTATGTATGTATGTATGTATGTATGTATGTATGTATGTATGTATGTATGTATGTACATATATAAGAGTACAATGGATGTATGTATGTACGTATGTATGTACGTATATTTGTGCGTATGTATGTATATATGTACGTATATATGTATGTATGTATGTATGTATGTATGTATGTATGTATGTATGTACATATATACGAGTACAATGGATGTATGTATGTACGTATATTTGTGCGTATGTATGTATATATGTACGTATATATGTGTGTGTGTATGTATGTATGTGTGTATGTATGTACGTATGTACGTACGTATGTATGGTATGGACGTATATATGTGTGTATGTATGTACGTACGTAGGTATGTGTGTGTGTATGTATGTATGTATGTATGTACAGTATGTATGTACGTACATACGTCTATATGTACGTACGTATGTATGTACGTATATATGTATATGTATGTATGTATGTATGTATGTATGTATGTATGTACGTACGTACGTACGTATGTACCTCATTGTAAGAGTAACTAGTTCCTCAGCAAAGTAGCTAAGACGTTATTATTAATTTCGTTATTTCATGCACTGTTATGTATGTATGTATGTATGTATGTACGTATATATGTATGTATGTATGTATGTATGTATGTATGTACGTACGTACGTACGTACGTACGTACGTACGTACGTACGTACGTACGAGTACAATGTATGTATAATAATAATAATAATAACTGGGATTTATATAGCGCTTTTCTAAGTACCCAAAGTCGCTTTAAATGTAGAACCCATCATTCACACCTGGTGGTGGTAAGCTACTTTCATAGCCACAGCTGCCTTGGGGTAGACTGACGGAAGCGTGGCTGCAATTTGCGCCAACGGCCCCTCCGACCACCACCTATCATTCATCATTCAATTCACCGGTGTGAGTGGCACCGGGGACAAAGGGTGAAGTGTCCCGCCCAAGGACACAACAGCAGCGATTTTTGGATGGTAAGAGGCGGGGAGCGAACCTGCAACCCTCAGGTTTCTGGCACGGTTGCTCTACCCACTACACCATGCCGCCCCCAAAATGTATGTATGTACGTACGTACGTACGTACGTACGTACGTATGTACGTATGTATGTATGTATGTATGTACATATATACGAGTACATTGGATGTATGTATGTACGTACGTATGTATGTATGTATGTATGTGCGTATGTATGTATATATGTACGTATATATGTGTGTATGTATGTATGTATGTATGTATGTACATATATACGAGTACAACGGATGTATGTATGTACGTATGTATGTATGTACGTACATATATTTGTGCGTATGTATGTATATATGTACGTATATATGTGTGTATGTATGTATGTACGTATGTAGGTATGTATGTACGTACGTACGTACGTATGTATGGTATGGACGTATATATGTGTGTATGTATGTACGTACGTACGTACGTAGGTATGTGTGTATGTATGTATGTATGTACAGTATGTATGTACGTACATACGTCTATATGTACGTACGTATGTATGTACGTATGTATGTATGTATGTATGTATGTACTAGAGATGCGCGGTTTGCGGGCACAACCGCGGAGTCCGCGGATTTTCCGCGGATCGGGCGGATGAAATAAAAAAAAATTAGATTTTATCCGCGGGTCGGGTCGGGTCGGGTGATTGAAATAAAAAAAAATTAGATTTTAAATAGATTCAGGCGGGTGGCAGTTAAACCAATTCGGAAATATATATACATAGTTAAATGTTGTTACCCACATACGAAAAACGAGCAGGCACCTGCAGCATATGCCACAACAGAAGAAAAAAAAAAAAAGAGATGGACACTTTTACGGAGCGGAGAAGGGACTCCTCGCCGGGGTCCGGGACCGAGGCCCCTTCCCCCGAGAGGGCCCCACCGGGAGCCGTAGCTGAGGCGATCCGCGAGAAGGGCCCGACGCACGTCCAGGGTCACCACCGCGCCCACCGCACCGACACCCCGCCTCGTCCGCCTTCGCCGCGGCCGGCGTCACGCGCAGCAGATAAGCAGCTTACCTGCCCGCCACCCCCATGGCCGGGGGCTCGTAACAGGGGTCACTCCGCGCGCAGTGCGCTCACGAAAGGGGTGGGGCTCACCCTGGTTGATATAGACAGCAGCAGGACGGTGGCCATGGAAGTTGGAACCCGCTAAGGAGTGTGTAACAACCCACCTGCCGAATCAACTAGCCCTGAAAATGGATGGCGCTGGAGCGTCGGGCCCATATACCCGGCCGTCGCCGGCAGCGAGACGCGCTTGGAGGTGCGCTCAGCGCGGCTCCCATATGATTGCGCACTGGTGTGCGTCTGGGTCGTGGCACGCGAATGTCTGTGCTGCATTGGATCAGTCTCCTTTCTTTAACAGGCAAAAGCTTTATAACCTCACTAATGCCTTGCATCGTCTATATTAGATATATAACAACGGGCGGGTGCGGGCGGATGCGGTTCTGATCAAATGTTAGATCGGGTGGATTGCGGATGGTTGATGACTTTCTGATGCGGTTGCGGATGAAATAATTGCCTATCCGCGCATCTCTAGTATGTACGTACGTATGTACGTACGTATATATGTGTGTATGTATGTATGTACGTATGTACCTCATTGTAAGAGTAACTAGTTCCTCAGAAAAGTAGCTGAGACGTTATTATTATTTATTTTATTTTATACGCTGTTATGTATGTATGTATGTATGTACGTATGTATGTATGGAACAATGGATATACGTATGTATGTACGTATATATGTGTGTATGTATGTATGTGTGTATGTATGTATGTATGTATGTACGTATGTATGTACGTACGTACGTACGTATGTGTGTGTGTATGTATGTATGTACAGTATGTATGTATGTATGTACGTACGTACATACGTCTGTCTATATGTACGTACGTGTATATGTATGTATGTATGTATGTATGTATGACGTATGTATGTATGTATGTACCTCATTGTAAGAGTAACCAGTTACTCAGCAAAGCAGCTGAGACGGTGTTATTCATTTGGTTATTTTATACGCTGTTATGTACACAGTATTGTAGAACATTTGAACTCATAAGATTGCAGAGCAACTGATATACACAGCAATACAAATTTATAAAAACAATTCCGTAAATAATATAAACTTGTGTAAAAAGACACAAAAGAGCATTTGGCCTTTAAGTAATACAAGTAAAATAAATAAAAATAAAATATCTTTCATCCACATTTTATCAACCATCACAACATTTATCTTAACTTGACGGCCTAAATCTTCAATTTCTTCAACCCTAACTAATTTGGGGCTAACTAGGCAAGTGTGTGTGTTGTAAATACACATCATTTTCATTTGTATACGTCACGAGGACTCGCCTAGCTGATGGCATTATAGAGCGTCAAACTTAGGAGGTGTCTTCTTCACTTTTCCCTCAGGTGTTCACATACTACAAACCCCGTTTCCATATGAGTTAGGAAATTGTGTTGGATGTAAATATAAACGTGAATACAATGATTTGCAAATCCTTTTCAACCCATATTCAGTTGAATATGCTACAAAGACAACATATTTGATGTTCAAACTCTTTTTTTTTTTGCAAATAATAATTAACTTAGAATTTCATGGCTGCAACACGTGCCAAAGTAGTTGGGAAAGGGCATGTTCACCACTGT